>NC_029791.2:35555128-35571317 GCF_000816755.2 Arachis ipaensis
ACCCCCATTCCCCTTCCTAAACTCCCCTGCCTCCGAACAGCCGCCATCACCGCCGCGCCAACCACCTCCACCGCGCCAGCCGCGACTGCCACCACCCCCCAGACACCTCTCTACCCCAATCTCCTCCATTAGCCTTCCAGGTTCCGCAAAACATCACCCTTCTATCCATTCGTAGTTAGTTCATATTTTTCTGTTTATGTTCATATTTAGGCTAGTTCGATATACATGCTGTAGTGGATCTTAGGATGTTAGGTAGCCTAGGATGTGGTTAGTGAATTTAGGCCTGTTTACTTGCACTGTTCATGTTTCTGTTTTATCAAATTTGCAATTCTGCTGTTACTGTGATGCTTGTAATGTTCATATGCTGTGATTTCTTGTTTCATGCTGCTCTTTACACTGAATTTTCATGTTTATATTCTTTATATGTAATTGCAAGCTTTAATTTTAATTCATATGAACTATTTGACTGCTGTTTATTTTCCGGGACAATCCAATTTTAGCCGGAATGCTGCCCAAATTTCTGTAAAATGTTTTCATTCATGTTTTGATTTTGGCATTTTGAAATCTGCTTTCCTCTGCTTTACCCAAACCCATTCATGAATGCCAGGCACACATTCTTATTCTCTTTGATTTCCTGGTTCATATATTTCATTTTTGATGTTTGATTCCAATTTTTGCTATTTCTATATCTATTTGAATCATCATCAACCTGTTTTCCTTGTTTGGTTATGAGTTACCTATCACTTCTAATTATGAATGCTTGTTACTTAGAAACTTATCCTTATGCCACTTACCTTAACCCATTTTTCATTAACTCACTAATTCTAATTTTCTGAAATCTTTTTTTAATTCTAACCAAACTAACCTTTTAAAATCTTTTTTCTGGTTTTTCACTTTCTTTTAACCCTCTAACCATGGCATACTGATAATTTTTCCTACTTAACATGCCTTCTATTACATTTTGGATTGTGAATTTTTCCTTTCGAACTTTTAACTCCTATACAATTCTTAATGCACATTTACTTAACTCATTTACCTCATTCTAATTCTCCTTTGCCACTTTGTGTTTTTTTTTTACTATTTGCCTATTTGTTTTCCTATTTTTATTATATCCTGGTTTTCTGTTTTTCAGGATGTCAAATTCCCAGAGAAAGGGAAAAGGAAAGGCTACCACTGGCAAACGTAAAAGAGGAGAATAATCTATGTCTATCATAGATCTCATGCATGATGCCTCCTGGCGGGAGAAAAACTTCACCCCGCAGGACTGGCTGCGCCTCATCCACAGCAGGAGGCAGCGCAGGCAGGCACCCAGCAGGTAGCACACCAGCAGGAGATCCCACATCAGATCCAGGCTGCAGACTCCAAGATCCCTATCCAGTCAGCACCTCCTCTACAGCAGCCAGATGCTCAGACCGCCACCACAGAGACTCCGGCCACACATCCTTCCGGTGATGACACCCCTTCACACCCTGCTTGAGTGAGCATCAGGGACGATGCTTCATTTTAAGTGTGGGGAGGTGGTCGCCATCTCTGGCGTATCATTTTGGTGAACCACTATAGACCCTTTTTCCTTTATTTTGACTATTTTCTTGTTTTTTTCTCTTTATTTTTCAGTACTTATACATTGCTACTTTTTATGTATTTATACTCTATTTCTGCATTTTGCTTTTTTAGTTCATATTTTAGCCACTTAGTTTAGTTACAATTCTAACTTACTAGTTATAGAAATTGTGGATTGATTAGTATAGTTTACCCTTTTTTAGCATAAGATAACTCGAAATAGATTGAAAAGAAAAAGGAAGTAAAGTAGAGACTTTAACAGAATCAAAACAACCCACACCTTGTATATATAGCATTACATGTTAGTTAATTAACAACATTTCATCAAGGAGAAACACTAGAACTTTAAAGCCATTCAATATAAGTTTTACATTGAGAATAATGAGAATTTTTAACTAAACCTGCATGACATACATAACTGATAAATGATTTTTGAGCTAGAGAACACACAGCCTGTGAGTTTAGAGCTTAATTGTATGGTTACATTCAAGTGATTGAGGCCATTATTTGATTTTAACACACTTGTCCCAAAAATAGCCTACATTTTACATCACTTTTGTTAGCCCCCTTGAGCCCTGTAAATCCCCTTTTATTCTATCAGCCACATTACTAGCCTTAAGCAGAAAGACAAAATAAAAATCCCAAGTTGAATCCTAGGTTAGCTTAAGATAGGAAGTATGTATGGTTTAAATGTGGGAAAACCTATTGGGAACATGGATGATAAAAACAAAAGGTAGAAAATTTGAAAAGAATAAAATAACTCAAATAAAAAGTTTTGGGAAGCATGCTCATGTAAAATCAAAATAATTGAATTGCCATGTGCATTAAAAAAAGTGTTATGAATAAAGGGGACACAAAAAGAATTCCCCAATTATGAAATAAAGCAATGCACATGGAATAAAAATAAATATTGAGATATGAGCATGTAACATCAAAAGTGAGAAAATATGGAAAATAGGTAAAGAAGCTTTGATTTAGAAAGTATGTATGTTAGGTGAGATCTTAGTCTAATTAAGGATTCACTTATTAGCTCACTTAGTCTTATACATATACCCTTACCTTTACCTTGGCCCCATTACAACCTTACTTAAGACCTCATGATTTTGGGTATGACTATATTCTATGATTGTTGATTGGTTAGATGAAGAACAAAGTTATAGAAAGAAAGAATAAAAAGAAGAATAGAGTGATTAACCCAATAAACACTGAGTGATTAGAGAGTAAACACAAAATCCAGTGAGGTTCAATAGCTCATTAACATATATCTCTGCTTAAATTATTAACTGTCTTGCAAGCTTTTTAACATTTTTTTTAAAAATGTTTTTCTCTCCCATCTCAATTGTAAAGGCACTTTATCACTATCTAAGGCTTGGCTATATATAATATACATTATACATGACTCCTTGAGAATGTGAATTAATTTAACTACATGCAAGCTTTATATTCAAGTGAATAAAAAAAATTAGAATTGCATCATTCATCATTCATCTAGGTAGTTGCATTCAGATTAGATTGCATTGCATGACATTCCACCACTTTAACCTTACTTTTTACCTTGGATTTAGCATGAGGACATGCTATTGTTTAAGCGTGGGGAGGTTGATAAACCCATATTTTATGATATATTTTATGCTTAAATGAGTGATTTATTCAATCCTTCACCCACTTATTCATATTAATTGCATGATTTTACTTCTCCTTCTTTATTATGTGATGTATGTGAAAAACATGTTTCCTATGCTTAAAATTAATTATTTTAATTACCCTTATTATCATTCGATGCCGTAATTAGTGTGTTGAGTAGTTTCAGATCTTCTAAGGTAGGAATGACTCAAAGGATGGAAAGAAAACATACAAAAAATGGAAGGAAAGCACAAAACGGAGTTTTTGGAGAAACTGGCATCCACGTGATCGCATGGGCGACGCGGACGCATGCCAAGCGCGAATCAACAGCGACGCGGCCGCGTGACTGACGCGATCACGCGCCTTAAGCAAAACACATATGACGCGGCCGCATGACTGACGTGACCGCGTGACAAGAAAAGCTCCGAATGACGCGACCGCGTGACCCACGCGGACGCGTGACAGAGGCCACGCACCAAAAATTGCAGAAAACGCTTCCAGCGATTTCTGAAGCCCTTTTTGGCCCAAATCCAAGTCCAGAAGACATAGACCAGAGGTTATGAAGTGAAGGAATGCATCCATTAAAACAAAAGCTCGCCAATTTAGTTACTTCTCATGATTTAGATTTACCAGAAAAGCTTAAGGATCCTGGGAGCTTTATGATACCATGCACATTAGAGGGTACTTGTACCAAGACAGCTCTATGTGATCTTGGGGCAAGTATCAACCTAATCCCTGTATCCACTATCAGAAAGCTTGGCTTAACTGAATAGGTCAAACCAACCCGGATCTGTCTTCAACTTGCTAATGGCTCCATTAAATACCCATCAGGCATAATTGATGACATGATTATAAAGGTTGGGCCATTTGAATTTTCCACTGACTTTGTAGTGCTGGAAATGGAGGAGCACAAGAGTGCAACTCTCATTCTAGGAAGACCTTTTCCTAGCAACTGGATGAACCCTCATTGACGTCCAAAAAGGGGAATTAACCCTGAGAGTCAATGAGGATGAGTTTAAGTTGAATGTTGTCAAAGCTATGCAGCATCCAAACACACCAAACGACTGCATGAGTGTTGATATTATTGACTCTCTGGTGGAAGAGGTTAATATGACTGAGAGTCTCGAATCAGAGCTAGAGGATATTTTTAAAGATGTTCAGCCTGATCTGGAGGAACCAGAGAAAACAAAAGAACCTCTGAAAACTCCTCAGGAAGAGGAGAATCCTCCTAAACCCGAGCTCAAACCTCTACCACCATCCCTGAAATATGAATTTCTGGGAGAAGATAACACTTTCCCGGTAATCATAAGCTCTGCATTAGAGCCACACAAAGAGGAAGCACTAATTCAGGTGCTGAAAACACACAAGACAGCTCTTGGGTGGTCCATAAGTGACCTTAAGGGAATAAGCCCAGCTAGATGCATGCACAAGATCCTATTGGAGGATGATGCTAAGCCAGTGGTTCAACCACAGAGGCGGCTGAATCCAGCCATGAAGGAGGTGGTGCAGAAGGAGGTCACTAAGTTACTAGAGGCAGGGATTATTTATCCTATTTCTGATAGCCCCTGGGTGAGCCCTGTCCAAGTCGTCCCAAAGAAAGGAGGCATGACAGTGATTCATAATGAAAAGAATGAACTGGTTCCCACAAGAACAGTTACAGGGTACGTATGTGTATTGACTACAGAAGGCTCAATACAGCCACCAGAAAGGATCATTTTCCTTTACCATTCATAGACCAGATGCTAGAGATACTAGCAGGTCATGAATACTACTGCTTTTTGGATGGCTATTCAGGTTACAACCAAATTGCAGTAGATCCTCAGGACCAAGAGAAAACAGCATTGACATGTCCATCTGGAGTATTTGCATACAGAAGAATGCCTTTTGGTCTGTGCAATGCACCTGCAACCTTTCAGAGGTGCATGCTCTCTATCTTCTCTGATATGGTAGAGAAATTTCTGAAAGTCTTCATGGATGACTTCTCAGTATTTGGAGACTCATTTAGCTCCTGTCTTAACCATCTAGCACTTGTTCTGAAGAGATGCCAAGAGACTAACCTGGTTTTAAATTGGGAAAAATGTCACTTTATGGTGACTGAAAGAATTGTCCTTGGACACAAAATTTCGAACAAGGGAATAAAGGTGGATCAAGCTAAGGTAGAGGTGATTGAAAAATTACCACCACCCACCAATGTTAAAGCAATCAGAAGCTTTCTGGGGCATGCAGGATTCTACAGGAGGTTTATAAAAGATTTTTCAAAAATCGCAAAACCTCTGAGTAATCTGCTAGCTGCTAACACACCATTTGTCTTTGACACAGGGTGTTTGCAGGCCTTTGAGACTCTGAAGGCTAAGTTGGTCACAGCACCTGTTATTTCTGTACCAGACTGGACATTACCATTCGAATTAATGTGTGATGCCAGTGACCATGCTATTGGTGCAGTATTGGGACAGAGGCATGACAAGCTTCTGCACGTCATTTACTATGCTAGCCGTGTTTTAAATGATGCGCAGAAAAATTACACAACCACAGAAAAGGAATTGCTTGCAGTGGTTTATGCCATTGACAAGTTTAGATCTTACTTAGTAGGATCAAAAGTGATTGTGTACACTGACCATGCTGCTCTAAAATATCTCCTCACAAAGCAGGATTCAAAACCCAGACTGATAATATGGGTGTTGCTTCTGTAAGAGTTTGATATAGAAATAAGAGACAGAAAAGGGACAGAGAATCAAGTAGCTGATCACCTGTCCCGGATAGAACCAGTAGCAGGAGCGTCCATCCCTCCTACTGAGATCTCTGAAACCTTTCCAGATGAGCAATTGTTTACTATTCAGGAAGCTCCGTGCTTTGTAGACATTGCAAACTATAAGGCTCAGTAATATCAAGCTATTGACAGTAAAGAAGCGCTTATTGGGAGGCAACCCAATCTTATTTATCTATGTTAATTACTTTTTCATTTTATTTTCCATTGTTATTTTATGTTTTCTTTAGGTTGATGATCATGTGGAGTCACAAAAATAGCTGCAGAATTAAAGCAGAATCAAAAACAGCATCAAAAATAGCACACCCTGGAGGACAGACTTACTGACGTTTAAACGCCAGTAAGAGTAGTAGAATGGGCATTAAACGCCCAGTCTGGCACAATTCTGGCGTTTAACGCCAGAAAGAAGCAACAAGCTGGCGTTTAACGCCAGAACAGAGCACCAAGTTGGCGTTAAACGCCAGAAAGGGAAGAAAAGTTGGCGTTAAACACCAGAAATAGGCTGCAACCTGGCGTTTAACGCCAGAATTGCACTCTAAGGGCATTTTGCACACCTAAATGGAGCAGGGATGAGAAATCCTTGACCCCTCAAGATCTGTGGACCCACAGGATCCCCACCTACCTTACCATTCAAATTCAAACTATTCCCCTCCCAAACCCACCCATTCACACAACTCCATCTCCTCCACTTCTCCTTCTACTCTCTTCTTTCTTCTTTTGCTCGAGAACGAGCAAACCTTTTAAGTTTGGTGTGGAAAAAAGCGTTACTTTTTATTTTTCCATAACCATTTATGGCACCTAAGGCCAGAGAAATCTCTAGAAAGAGGAAAAGGAAGGCAGTTGCTTCCACCTTCGAGTCATGAGAAATGGAGAGGTTCATCTCAAGGGTCCATAGTTCAGTGGTAGAGCATTTGACTGCAGATCAAAGAGCCATGAGGGAGGAGCAACAAAGGCAAGGAAGAGACATAGAGAAGCTCAAGAGCACCATTGGTTCTTCAAGAGGAAGAAGACGCCACCCTCACTAAGGTGGACCCATTCCTTAATCTCCTTGTCTATTTGTTTTTCTGTTTTCGGTTTTGAGCTTTATGTTTGACTATGTTTTGTGTCTTTACTACATGATCATTAGTGTCTAGTATCTATACCTTAAAGTTATGAATGTCCCATAAATCCTTCACCTTTCTTAAATTAAAAATGTTCCTAATTACAAAAGAACAAGAAGTACATGAATTTCAATTTTTATCTTGAACTTAGTTTAATTATATTGATATGGTGGCAATACTTTTTGTTTTCTGAATGAATGCTTGAATAGTGCATATTTTTTATAGTGGAGTTTATGAATGTTAAATTTGTTGGCTCTTGAAAGAATGATGAAAAAGAGAAATGTTATTGATAATCTAAAAAATCATAAAATTGATTCATGAAGCAAGAAAAAGCAGTGAATAACAAAGCTTGCAAAAAAAAAAAAGAAAAAGCAAGCAGAAAAAGCCAATAGCCCTTAACACCAAAAGGCAGGGGTAAAAAGGATCCAAGGCTTTGAGCATTAATGGATAGGAGGGTCCAAGGAAATAAAATCCAGGCCTAAGCGGCTAAATCAAGCTGTCCCTAACCATGTGCTTGTGGCATGAAAGTACAAGTGAAAAGCTTGAGACTGAGTGGTTAAAGTCGTGATCCAAAGCAAAAAGAGTGTGCTTAAGAACTCTGGACACCTCTAACTGGGGACTTCAGCAAAGCTAAGTCACAATCTGAAAAGGTTCACCCAGTTATGTGTCTATGGCATTTATGTATCCGGTGGTAATACTGGAAAACAAAGTGCTTAGGGCCACGGCCAAGACTCATAAAGTAGCTGTGTTCAAGAATCAACATACTAAACTAAGAGAATCAATAACACTATTTTAATTCTGAGTTTCTATATATGCCAATCATTCTGAACTTCAAAGGAAAAAGTGAGATGCCAAAACTGTTCAGAAGCAAAAAGCTACAAGCCCCGCTCATCTGATTAGAACTAAGCTTCATTGATATTGTGGGATTTATAGTATATTCTCTTCTTTTTATCCTATTTTGTTTTCAGTTGCTTGGGGACAAGCAAAAATTTAAGTTTGGTGTTGAGATGAGCGGATAATTTATATGCTTTTTGGCATTGTTTTTAGGTAGTTTTAGTATATTTTATTCGCTTTTTATTAAATTTTTATTAGTATTTATGTAAAATTTAAATTTTTGGACTTTACTATGAGTTTGCATATTTTTCTGTAATTTCAGGTATTTTCTGGCTGAAATTGAAGGACCTGAGCAAAAATCTGATTTAGAGGCTGAAAAAGGACTGCAGATGCTGTTGGATTCTGACCTCCCTGCCCTCGAAATGGATTTTCTGGAGCTACAGAAGCCCAATTGGTGTGCTCTTAATTGCGTTGGAAAGTAGACATCCTGGACTTTCCAGCAATATATAATAGTCCATACTTTGCCCAAGCTGAGATCACGCAAACTGGCGTTTAACGCCAAGTTTCTACCTTATTCTTGCGTTAAACGCCAGAACTGACATAAAAGTTGGAGTTAAACGCCCACACTGGCACAAAAGCTGGAGTTAAACATCAGGAGCAGCCTATGCACGTGAAAGCTTCAATGCTCAGCCCAAACACATACCAAGTAGGCCTCGAAAGTGGATTTCTGCACTTTCTATCTTAGTTTACTTATTTTCTGTAAACCTAGGTCACTAGTTTAGTATAAAAACTACTTTTAGAGACTTACTATGTACCTCATGATATTTTTACATCTGAATTTTGTATCTTCTACGGCATGAGTCTCTAAACTCCATGGTTGGGGGTGAAGAGCTCTGCTGTGTCTCGATGGATTAATGTTATTACTACTGTTTTTCATTCAATCACTCTTATTTCTATTCTACGATATCCACTCGCACTTCAACATGATGAATGTGATGATCCGTGATACTCATCACCATTCTCAACCTATGAACGCGTGCCTGACAACCACTTCCGTTCTACCTTAGATTGAGTGTGTATATCTTTGATTCCTGGTTCACGCGTTTGATTGTATCTCCTGACAACAGAGCATTCAAATTTGTGAGACCAGAGTCTTCGTGGTATAAGCTAAAATCAATTGGCAGCATTCTTGAGATCCGGAAAGTCTAAACCTTGTCTGTGGTTTTCCGAGTAGAATCTGGGATGGGATGACTGTGACGAGCTTCAAACTCGCGAGTGTTGGGCGTAGTGACAGACGCAAAAGGATCAATGGATCCTATTCTAACATAAGTGAGAACCGACAGATGATTAGCCGTGCGGTGACAGCGCATTTGGACCATTTTCACTGAGAGGCGGATGGTAGCCATTGACAACGGTGATCCACCAACATACAGCTTGCCATGGAAGGAGCCTTGCGTGCGTGAAGAAGAAGACAGTAGGAAAGCAGAGATTCAGAAGACAGAGCATCTCCAAAATCTCAACCTGTTCTCCATTACTGCATAACAAGTATTATTTATTTTATGTTATTTATTCTTCATAAACCCAATCATTTTTTTTACTAATTTCCTGACTAAGAGTTACAAAATAACCATAGCTTGCTTCAAGCCGACAATCTCCGTGGCACCGACTCTTACTCACGTAAGGTATTACTTGGACGACCCAGTGCACTTGCTGGTTAGTTGTGTGGAATTACAAAAGTGTGATTGTGATTTTGTGCACCACATACATGAATAACTAACTTAGAAACCATAACTGACAATCATAATATCTAGAGTCATACATGAATAATGAACTAAAAAGGCATGACTGGCGATCATAATATCTAGAGTCGTATATGAATAATCAACTAAAAAAAGCATAATTGATTATCAAACTACATAGTTATAATGTACACTAACGCGGTCCGCCTGCCGGATCCAAATGGTGTCTAGTCCCACATCCACGAGGACGACACACCCTCAGAGGATGGTATGGCTGAGGACAAATAGCTGGGTGGCTCGCAGTGGGTGAAGTCTGCTGGGAGTGGTGGTGGAGGAGATGCTACATGCACAGGAGGTGGCAGAGGAGGTGGTGGCCAGACAGATCCGACAAAGGTGGCTGTGGTGGTGGAGGAGCTGCTCCATGCACAGAAGGCGGCGGAGGAGGTTGTGGCAAGACGGATCCTGACAAAGGTGGCTATGGTGGTGGAGGTGGAGTCTGATAATAGGATGATGGTGTGGATCCATACTGGTGGTGGGGTGGAGGCGAAGTCTGGTAATATGATAATGGAGCTGAACCATGCTGGACTGATACACAGCTCGATGACCTTGGTATGTTGGTATCGTCTCTCTGCTGTCGATAACAACCTGCAAACTCATCCATCGCATCCTCAATCGCACCTACGATCTGGAACATGTCATCAAGGTTTATCACAACATCAGATCTAATGTCGAATTGGGCCTGGTCCCAAGCGGTGTCATCAGTCGAGTGGTGACTAGGGATGGAGGTACCCGGCATAAGCGTCCTGGCCATGTCGGCCTCATGCTCGGCAAAGAATGCGTCGAACGGAAGCTCTACATGTGGATCAGGGATGTCATCCTCCGATATACTCTCCTGCCGTGCATACTCAGCCTCCTCATCTGACAAGTGCTAGTCTCTATCACCGTCCTGAGGATCTCTGCTGTCCCGCCTGATGCGCTGATCGCGTGCCCTCCGTGCCAGTCTCCGGACATCATCTCGAGGTTGTGCCTCTTCGCCCATCGCCTCTGATCTAGGGCATCCCATGGTAACTGTAACTCATCTCTCTGACCAAGAGCCGCAGGGAGGATATTGTTTAGTAGGGCTACTACTCTGAGATTGATAAGGACCTCCTCCACTGAGAAAAATCTGACTCTACAGACTTGCTGCCACCAGGTAAGGTACTCATGTGTCGAACGAAGGTCCAGATGGCCATCGATCGTAACCAAGTGTTGTACCTGGTAATGTAACACCCTTACTATCAGAATGTCATGCTTCCGCCTACGCCACTCTGATAGCAAGATTATTACAACGACTTTCATATATTTAATAATATGGAATAAACCTTTGACTCGAAAACGTATCGCTGTTTTTGTTGGAAAAACCGGAAATACTTTTAAATTTTTACCAACATGCAAATACATATGTACACAACTTCTTATAGAAGTAACTTATACATATTATATACATACCAATCATATAACTCATATCCCTCTTACACAGTTTTAATGACAAGGGCGAGGGAAAAACTGACTTATACACAATCAAAAATAGTACAACCAAAGACTTAGCAAAAACTTCCTGGGTGAGAACATCGTCATCGCTGGTTCTCAGTAGAGGATTTTTAAGAATTGATATAAGATAATATTTTTTAAATAAAACTATTTTCAGTCGCAGTGATCGTCAGTTCATTATCCAAATCTAAAACTTATATTTTTCTTATAAAATTTCACACAAAACAACATACCATACATTTCACCAGTTACTAAGAAACCATTATAAACAAGCTTACCACCTATCCAACCAATCCCGGTGTTTGGCCCAAATCAAATCAACCCGGCTTCCGGTCCAACTCAAAACAAATCACCGCTATCATCAATCCATCACCGATACTTCAAAATAGAAATCAATCATAAGCACAAATAAATACAAGGCAAACACATTTAAAGAACAGTTACATCAAGTATCACAGTTACCAGTTAAATAGAATTCATTAGTTAGGTAAACCAAAACACTTAAGCACACCCAAACAAAGTAAACAAATGCAACATGATGCATGCCTATCCTGCTAGCCGTGAGCTCATATGTCGGTTACTTTGCCAGAATCCAACACACCCGGTAGCTAACCTGGATATCGTCTCTCTGACATGCTCCACACTCTTGGGATATAGTGTCCCCCACACTCACGGAATATAGTGTCCACTGCATTATCCAGGATAAAGTACTCCCACACTCTTAGGATATAGCGCTCGTCACGTTCTTAGGATATAGTGCCTGATACACTCTTGGGATATAGTGCTCGACACACTTTCCAGAGTAAAGTACTTCTACACTCTTGGGATATAGCGCCTGCCACGCTCTTGGGATATAGTGTCCAACACACTCATGGGATATAGTGCTCGACACACTTTACAAACAGAGAGAAAGTGATGCAACAAGAACGGAATAGAACATACTGTCACAATTCACAATCATAATCTTAGTACTCATCACGTCACTTACTTACTTCACATATCTCTTCCAACACCAAAACTAGCTCCATCAACAATCCCAACCCAAAACATAATTTATTCTTTTCTAAATAAATCAAACTTAAAACGTAATCATTTTCTTAATAACTCAAACCATATAACTCTTAAATCCAAATCTTTTTAAATAATCATTTCAAATGAAGCCTCCAATTTTTATAAAAATTTAGACAACATCTTCTCTAAAATTCGAAGTTTGCCATCCTTCAAGGATCCTATCTCAACATCCCTGAAACCCTTCTCAATCATTTTCAGTATTAAATCATTTCAAAATCAAACCATTTCTAAAACTCAAATTATTTTGATATCTCAAATCATTTCTAGTTCTTAAAATCATTTTCGATAAATCAACAAAACCAATTCTAATATTAAATCTTTTTTCAAAACTAACCAACTCCAATAGCAAATCATTTATAAAATCAAACCAATTCAAAATCAAACCGATTCCAGTAAATCACAATTTAAACTATCTTCAACATAAAAAATAAAAAATCATAATTTCTAGCCATCACAACCAATCAATAATTCAATTAGAGTCATCCTAAAAATACTAAAACTCAAATTATTTTGATATCTCAAATCATTTCTAGTTCTTAAAATCATTTTCGATAAATCAACAAAACCAATTCTAATATTAAATTTTTTTTCAAAACTGACCAACTCCAATAGCAAATCATTTATAAAATCAAACCAATTCAAAATCAAACCAATTCCAGTAAATCACAATTTAAACTATCTTCAACATAAAAAATAAAAAATCATAATTTCTAGCCACCACAACCAATCAATAATTCAATTAGAGTCATCCTAAAAATAATTAAATTTAATCCATGGAACTTACGAAAATCATAAAAATATATTTTTCGCATTAATATCGACATGTAACAATTCTTGAATAGTAAATTGAGTTTAAGAAATCACACCTACCTCAAATAGTCGAACTCATAAAACCAAACGCGTCTAAAAATCTTATTTTTCTTGTCCAGTAACAACGACAGAGAGCTTCAGCGACAACGCAGCCGTTTGTTATCACACACAGCAGTGCCACCGTCACCTCCACTCTTTCGGTCAGCCTCAAACAGCAACGGCTGCAGCTCCTGACGACTCTGGTGGCTGCAACGGCAGTGAACGAAACCACCATGCCTTCCCCTCTTCTCCATCGCATCCTTTCTCTCTATCTTGTCTGACTCTTCTCGTGGTAACTCGACAGCGACGCTCCTCACTGCTGCGGCTATGAAAAATTCAGCGGCTCCCTTCGACGACTTCTCCCGAACAAAAGTGACACCAACGTAAAGAGGAGGAAGATACGAACAATTTAATCAGATTAGATTTTTTATTGGAGTTATGAATCTCAAAAAATCAAGAGTCGAAGGTTTTCGGTCATGGTGGTTCTCGTTCTCTCTCAATCACGACTCTCTCTTTCTTTTTCTTGTGATTTTTGGTGATCAAGAGAGGATTTATGATGGTGATAATGTGTTTGATCAAAAGGGGCAAGTGTCACTAAGTGGCCATGTGTCAAGGTTATAAACTGCTGAGTCCGCGGTTCAAGTTATAAATATCTTGAACGGATAACTATGAAAGCTGAATATATTAAAACACAAGTAATAATATATATATATATATATATAGGGATAAATATGTATGAATTACTAATATAAATAACATTAGTAACATAATGATAAAAGATATACGATGTAATGAAATAATTTCTAAAAAATAGTTTAAATTAATAAAATAAATCATGATTAAATTAAATTTTAATAATCATAAAATTAATTTAGTTATTCTTAGTAAATTAATTTCTAAAAATAAGGAACTCCAATTAATAAAATAAATTATAACTTATTTATATTTTAAATTTTTCGAAAATGCTTATCGTTATAGGTAACGGCCCCTAAATAGATTGTACCGCTCACGGTGCATGTAGGGCCACCAAGTGTCATCTCCCTTCGTCGTCTTGAAAAGATAGTTGTCGACGTTCACCGGATCTGCAAGCCTGTGCTGCTGCCTCTTCACTCTGTCAACATGATGAAATTCTACAAAGTGAAAGCAGACGAGAGGGACAACAGCCCTCCATGTATAAATCTCTGCGTCACTCATAAGCTAGTTAGGCGCAATCTGACGTAGCTGGAGATCCTCGTAAGGTGTACACCGAAACTATTCACATCAGGTTAAAGTACCATAATTAGAAACGATATACCAATGCGTGAAAAAAATATAGAAACCATAAACCGTCATACCTAGTCAAATGTCAAGGCATCGATGCGATAACGCAAACTCTGGATCCTGCCATAATGATGATCTCTACTTTGCTGCTCTAGACCTTCCAACCTACGTAGAATAAAAATAGATGAACAGAATTTTATTAATTATATTCCATAACATAACACGTATTCAATGACAACTACTTGGTAAGTTAAAAATTATTTACAATATGTACGTACCTAGAAGCAAGTGGGAACCTGACGACGTTGTATCCCGTCGGGCTAAAATACGGGAACCATTGGTAGATCTACGAGACAAGAAGTGGAATACAATGAGTGGTACGTATGACAAAGCAATGCAGACCCTATGACAACTGGCTGCAACGATCGAAATCTTCCAGCAACGGCAGCCATCTCAAAGGGACAAGTGTAGCCAATTTGTCTGTTAACAGAAATCCCCTAATAAGTATCATCAAGTAGCACTGGGCATACTGACAGAATGTATCCGGGGCTGCCTCAGTAGGAATGTGTGCAACCCTGTCCCTAAACCAGGTTATCCTCACCCCGAAAACCTGCTTCCCTCCCTCAGACTGTGGTGACGGCCTAGCGCCAAGTAAATCCTCAATCCACTCCCACGTGAGGTGTCCATGCCATCGCTGAAAGTCTCTAATACAACCACTAATGGGCTCTGTAGCAGTGCGCAGACCAATGTTGTAGGCAACATCTTGGAGCGTAATGTTAGTCTCACTCCATGGATGGTGGAACGTGTGGGTTTTAGGCCTCCACCGTTTGACAAATACAAAGATCAATAAATTGTCAAACATGAAATCTCTCAACTCTACTGCATGCCAAATCCAGCCTCCCTTATATAATTAAGGCAACAAGATGGCCGATAGCGGAAGACCTAGGGTCACACGGCGTGGCAACAGTAACCGTGGTCTCTGCAATTCTCAAAATATTTACTCGTGCATATTAATCTCGTCTAAACCATTACTTGTTGCTAAACATGGCTAAAACTTATAAACCACCTAGATAAACATTTATATTAAATGCAATAGATACCTATTTATCGGACTAACATGTTAAATGAGAGTTACTTATTTTATTTATTTAACTTAACTCACAACTAGTTACCTATTTTATTTATTTAACTTAAGTAATTCCAATCAATTATACAAAGTATAAAACCATATACTAGGTATACCAACGAAACTAATATAGATCTTCTAATTTAGTCTACTCACTGTACCTACCCCATTAATTAAGTTACTAAAGACTAAACATCTAAACTTATTATTCATTAACAATAATAAAACAATGTTAAACTACTAACCTCAAAGTCTAAAGCTCCAACTACGTGTCAAGTAGCATTCAGTTTGTGATATTTACTTCGCAGACGTATTGTTAGGGGGTCATATTTCTTAAAGGAACTCAAACTCAAGCATTTAGAAAGTCACAAAAATAAAAAAAAAATGGTTGTTATGTATGACAATCTCAGATGATATGACATTATATACACATGCGAGTTTATCTCGGATGCTGAGACTACAATCACGACGATTGACGATTGTACATATCTCGGGTGTTGAGACCCCTTACACGTAATGCTCATATTTCGGATGTACAGAGTCTCAGCATCCGAGATATTCTCATTTTTGGGTTACCCCTCAATATTCGAGATGTGTCTCAGTACATTTTTGTAAATAACTCACCCTTTATTTATTTTCGTAATTTTTATATTTATTTAATTTAAATAAAAAATCTGATAGATTATGACACAAAAAATTTATAAAATCAAACTATTTTTATAAAAATGTCGTA
>NC_029791.2:35571420-35571774 GCF_000816755.2 Arachis ipaensis
TAAAATATTAGTAAAGAAAAGGAGATTTTAGCTATTCTAAAACAGGAAAATCCAACAAAAAAAAACTTTTTTACATTAACAAGGGCCGACTACCATTTTAATTCCCACTTAATTTGTAGCCCAAACTAAGATTGGGCCGTTCCTTGAATTGAGCAAAGGTTCTCTATCCTAACACTATTTGTTATATTGACATTTTTTCTGAATTATGAATTGTGTTGCCATTTAATTCAAATTCAATTTCTATTTCAAAAAATTAAAAAATTTTGAGGTATAGATATTAGACTTTCTAATTTTGATTTCTTTCACAATCTTAAAAAAATATCAAAAATTACAATATTAAAATATATCATTCAT
>NC_029791.2:35571911-35573502 GCF_000816755.2 Arachis ipaensis
CTAAATGTGTTGAATTTGGAAGCGTTAACTTTTCGAGGAAATCCACATCCCGAACCCGAAGGTAAAAACTCTACGGCATTATCAAGTTCAAAATTGAACCTAATAAATTTCCGAACTAAATATGTTAAGATGCTGCATTGGATTGTTTGCCCCATGGCCCTAATATAAGTGTGAATGATCTAATCATTCTTCCTATGTGACTGATGTCGCCGAGTGAAACAAACTTGAATTTCTTGTGAGAGAATTTAGCGTACATAACTTAAGACAGAAACCTTCTAAACGCCAATGACGTCAGCCGCTAGGAAGCCTTCATTCACATTTATGCAGTCAGCAGAAAAACCAACTGTAGCAACGGTTGAGTTTCATATATCCTCATCAGAACTAACAAAATCCAATTCAATAATCTTTCCAGTACTCTTCACTGTTTTATCAACGACAATTTGTTCGTCAGTTCTTGTTCTTTTAGCATTCAAATGTTGGTTTCTTATGACTGGAGAAGATCCCATCACATTCACACCAGATGATTTCCTGAAAGCAATCAATAAAAACCGTGTTAATGTCTTTAACAGGGAAAAATATGTACATGCATAAGATGCAACAAGTGCGAGAGCAACGTTATTCGCCACGCACCTCTTGTCCGTGCCATTGCTTTGTTCATTTGGAGCCTTTGGACCTTTGTTCATCAATTTTGGGCCTGACTTTGCTGCAAATAAGAAAATAAAGAGCTGCAAATAAGAAAATAAAAAGCTGCTAAAGAACACAATAGAATAAGTACATAAATTATTGGCATTAAAGCTTCAAGATAATCAAATCACCTGTGACCTCAGCAAGAAATCTAATCCCCTGAGAGTGTGTCTTAGTTGTTACTTTTCCTGCGTTGCTGATATAGAGATTAAAGTATTAGTACTTGGCACCAAAAGAAGAAAAAAGTTTAAAAAGATTAAAAAAACAAACAAGTAAAATTACAATTAAATCCTTGAAAATTTTGGCTTTGGACTAATTAGTACCTGAAGAACAAAAATATTAATTTGGTCTTCTACGGTAGAAAACGATACACACGTTATGTCCTTCTATCAATTCATCACATAAAATTTAATGATAGTACTTATATGTATCGTTAACTACCCTAATGTGTCTATTTATAAAAGATCGTCACATAAATAACAAATTTCGGAGTGAAACTTCACCTGTTTTGATAAAATTTATGATCAATAGAGAGCGGTTAATAAAGATTATATAGAAACTTAAAAGATAATGAATGTTTCACGGCCCAAAACTATATCGTTTCCATGCTGTTTCACGGTCCAAAACTATATCGTTTCCATGCTGTCACGGTCCAAAACTATATCGTTTCCATGCTTATATGGTAGCAATGGGACACACACCATTGTAGACAACGAAATATATAGACAACTTCGTTTCGTTCTGCACTATCTATTGACAGAAGGACATACATATCCACCGCTTGCTATTGTGAAAGACCTAATTAGTACTTTTTTTCTTTCAAGAGATAATTAGTCCGAAATCAAAATCCATGAGCATAAAATTGTCACTTTACTCAATATAATTAAAAAATCTTAAGATTATTATA
>NC_029791.2:35573572-35596949 GCF_000816755.2 Arachis ipaensis
TCTGAGTCCATCCACTGACAACAATTTCAGTGGCTGAGACTTTTTCAAGCTTGCTTTTCCAGCAAGAGGATCAACTAAGTAAATTCCTTCTGACTTGAGATAATCCCTAGACCTAAATGCTGTGTGTAAGTTTCTGAAAGCAAAACATAAAAGAAGAAAAGTTTATATCACATCTGAGATGAATTTAGACAAATCAGTCAAACAAGCTCATCAATCAGCACAAACTAAATGCAAAAGTCAGAAGTTCAAACTAAACTAGAAAGAGCAAAAGACTCACCCTCCCTTGAGTTCAGTTCTCGTTGTAGAATATTTCCCCGATGCTTTCTACAAGAAATTTTTGCGTAGGTGAATTGAAATCCTTTTAAGAATAAATGTCAACAATAGGAGCGGTGGGGGATGAATAAATGCCACTTACTGATTTATGATATTTACAATATGCTCCAGAACGCCTGAAATAACACAGATGGACAATTATTAAGTCAAACAATATGCTCCAGAACGCCTGAAATAACACAGATGGACAATTATCATACTGCAAGGAGAATGAGAAGAAGCATATTTTACAATTAAACAGTTTCATACCCTAAGGACATTAAGCCTATTATACTATATATAGTGTTATTTCATATTCCCTTGAGAAATTGACTAAAAAGCAAGTTATCTACTGAATGAGTGAAGTATGAGTAGTGAGTGAAGTTTATAGTACAATATTCCGGGGGAAGTTATCTACTGAATGAGTTGTATCCCAAAAGAAACAGCTTAAAATCCATTTATACAGGACAAGCACCGAGCACATGGATCCAGGTTACAATTAATTGCTCATAGTTTTCTAACAATTCAATATATGGTTATTAAACCGTTGACAGATATTGCAAAAGGTAAAACATTCATATTTGAGACCGAAACAAGCAGTGCCAGATCGTAATTTCAAATAAGCATATTCAGTAAAGGGAGCACTTTTAACAGTGGGTTTAACGCCATGTTTGCATTAATGAGAACTTAAGCATACTGGATAAGGTCTAGATAGACTAAATAAATTATTAATGCAATTTCACTGGACAATCATATCCATATAATTTTAGATTCTTATTTGTTTCCGTACTTATTTATGACAAGGGTACAAGCCATGCCATCTGCTCTTTTGCCTTTACAAACTCCATAGTCAGCAGAGGTGCCCATCTTCAAAATTTGACCAGAGGAATATATACTCAGCGAAAAACCATTACCCTACAAAAACATTTAAAAAAAGTTGCACAACCTTAAGCAAACCGTGCCGAAAATAAGAGAAGAATAAAAGTACTGCTTTTTTTTGAAAAAAATATAAAAAAAAAAATAAACGGAACACCCATTTAGCCCGCGGGTTAGCACATTTAACCCGTAATTTTTTTTTTGGTTAATCGGGTTCAACCCGTTTAGCCCAAAATTTAAATGAGCTTAATTTTAGAGACAAAGTCTGCCCATTTAAATGGATAAACGGGCTAGCCTGATGGGTTTAGCTCATTTTGACGCCCTAGAATAAAGCAAGTGATAGCGAGAGTAGGAGATCGGAAACCTTGGGATCTTTGCGGACAGCAGAATTGAACAGCGCAAAGACGGTTCCTGCTTGCTCCTGGGAGTTCCTCTGGTAAGCATCACCAAAGAGGAATAAGGAAACAGTATTCTCATCAAGACAGCCGACTTTCCAAATGCAATAAGTCTTCCCTGTTGAACTCGTCCTCGGAGGCCCCTTCTCAGTCAACACTCCAACGGTCACCCAACTTCCGGAAAAAGTATCCCCAATCAACAAATTCCTTCAGTAAACAACAATTCAGCAAAATTGTTAGATTGATATGAAATTACCTATAACAAACAATTACATTAACAAAGTTATCAATTGTGTAACATTTACTTAAATTGACAAACGCTAAGTGAAGAAGAATATTACTTGATCACAGATAAGCGAACAAAACGAATGTCTGAGAAGGATTCTCTAATCTCGTTAGAGGTCAGCAATTGATTCCTGAAGAAAGGACAAAAACAAATAATCATTATAATTTATAGTCGAGTTATATGGCTCAAACAAGTGAAAGGCGGAGGCAAACCTTATTCGGAGACCTGAAAACTTCTCAACCTCGGCGTCGATGGTGAGAAGAGGCTTGCTTTTGGGTTTAGGGCTAGGCTCAGGGTTAGGGTTAGGTTCATATTGAAGGCAATCCTGAACAGAGTCTCGGAACACTGACATATCAGGCTTTTCTCCATCATGGCGGTCATCGTCAGAGAGGTAACCGGCGAATCCAGGTGAAGCGGGAGGGGTTTCGAGAACCTTCTCCTGATCCTGCAGGGAAAGCAGCAGGTCCACCTCCTCAGAAGACATTGTAGGTATTTACTTGCACTTGCAGTCGCGATTGCTTTACCTTCCGTTCATTTTACTCATCTCATCAGCTGTGTGGAGGGACGGAGAAAAATTGGAGGGAATCCAAATATTCCATTTTCTATTTTCTTTTTGGGTCTTGAAATATTCCATTTTCCATTGTCAGTCTATATAATTGGACCGAAGGCCCACCAATTTGGTCTTTTCCTGACTTATTCAAGCCCAAATGTATCTCATTCCGGAGCTAACCCAAATTGAGTCTAACCCATCCGCCTCTTAGACCAACCTGTGTTATCATCCCTAAGGGTGTTTATGGATAAGATCATATCCACATATCTGCAGTAAATATCCGCATTTGATCCAAAAATTGCGGATACAATCTGATCTGCAGATTGATCAAATCGGATAGGATTCCATCTGCTGTTTTATTTTAAATAAGACATTTAGTATTATAGTGCTTATTATCTTCACTTAACATTGGAAGTATTTGTTGGAATGTTTGGTATTATATTTACTTGTTTGTATGTTTTAGTTAGTAGTTATTATTTATATATTGTATTATTTTATTTTTGTTATTTAGGAAAAGTTTGATTAAAAATATTTTAGGAATAAATAGGTTTAAAAGTGTGAAATAAACATTTTTATTGAATTTTTTACATAAAAATATAATTAAAAAGAGAAGGTTCAATTATGCTGATATACCTGATATCCGATCTACAAATGTGCGGATCGGAGTAGATCGGATCCGACAAAAAAATCACTCTTACTCATACCCTGACCCAAAAATATAAAGTCAAGCCCGATAAGAATAAAAGCCTACCCAAAAAGGTGGCCTCATCTACTTACCCGACCTCATAGAGGTCCGGCACGACAAGGATGGTTAAGCCCTACTTATTTGAATAAGCAACTATCCCCTAAAATATCTCCTACTATCTCTCTACTTTATTTGGAAGAGAGTTTTCAACAAATTCTCAAGATAAAGGGAACGGTCATCTGTTATCAAAGGTGAAACTACTCTAAAGGTGGTTATCTTTTTACTATAAATACACTGACAGAACCTCATGTACATTCAGAACCCAATCCACTAAAAACCTGCTTAAAATCCTTGCTAACTTAAGCATCGGAGTCTCTTGCATGTACCACCTCTACATCTTCACGAAGAACTCGGACGGCGGCACCTCGACACCAGCATAAGTCGGACACTGCCTAAGAAGGAATCTGGACCTCACATTCGGGCCCAAATCACCGTTTCAAGTAACTATCAAAACATTAGCGCCGTTGTCGAGAACCTGAAAGTCTACACCTACATATAGCGGACAGGCGGTATGAAGACGGTCATACAACATCTGAGTCAGAACCAAAGCCCCATAATGACGACCTGACGTTGGCACTACCTCTATCCTAGGAGAGAACAAATGCCCCATGGAGAGGGAACGTCGGGAAATCATCACCCGCGACGGATTCACTCGAAGATCCACCCACCTGAAGGCGAAGAATCTCTGCATCCGGCGGAGATATTAGGGTTGGTTCACGGCAATCGCAGTCGATTGGAACAACTCGAGCTGGAGGCTAAATGACATCGAGAAGCATAGAGAGTATTACGTAAAGAAGTATGACAACGGAAAGAGTTAGAGGAAAAGCTCTTATAGTCAGAAGCCGACCTTAGAAGACGGAGCAATCGGGCAGATCGGGAGGAAATCCCTCTCAGAGGGAAAGATCCGTTTGTTGATGAAATCATGCGAGCTAGGGTTCTCAAAATTTTCAAGACCCCCCCCTCCCCAGGCGTATGGATCTCTATGATGGAATGACCGACCCGAGGCATCACCTCAGTAATTTTTAAAGTCGAATGTATCTACCTGATTCTTCTGATGTAACTCATTGCAAACCTTTCCGACAACTATGACTAAAGCAGCAATGAAATGGTTTGACAACTTACCACCCAAGTCGGTAACTTGCATTGATGACCTGGCAAAGAAGTTCCTTACCTGATTCTCAATTCAGAAAGACAAAGTCAAGCATGCTCCAAGGTTGTTAGAGGTCAAACAAGAAGTCGGAGAGACACTCCAAGATTATATGGAGAGATTTACCAAAACTTGCTTGGAAATATAAAAATTACCTTCTGAAGCGGTAATAATGGGATTGGTTAATAGCCTTAAAGAAGGGAAGTTCTCCCAATCCATATCCAAGCGACACCCGACTTGCTTGTATGAAGTACAAGAGTGGATAGAAAAATACATCAACATGGAAAAATTTTTCTGACTCAGAGAGCCTTCCCAAGGCCAAACCTGTCCTACCAAGCTTGGGACAAGGAGAAGGAAGCTAAGAAAAAAGGAAGAGTACATCTCAGAAAAGTCTCGAAGATACTATAACTATGCCCTTCTCTGAGTTTTTCTTCTAGATGTTTACAAGGAGATATGTCACACTGAAAAATTTCCACCTCCTCGGCCCATCAAACACAAAAAGGCTAGAAGTCAAACAAAATATTGCAAGCACCACAAGCTGTACGGGCATTCTACCAATGACTATTATAATTTAAAGAATGTCATAGAAAAGTTGGCCAGGAAAGGTCGGCTAGAAAAGATACCTAGCCAAGAGGTCGGAAGATCAAAGAAAGCCAAAAAGAGATGATGATGACGGAGGACGGTGAGATCGGCCCCTACAAACTCCTATAAGACACATACATATGATAAATTGAAGAGGAATCTCAAAATCCTCACGTAAAAGGCATCTTAAAGAAGTATACCAAGTCAGGAAAGATAATAGAATTTTCGATTTACCGACCATCTCGTTCACCAAAGATAATGCACAAAGCGTGACACTTGGCCACGACGACCCAATAGTGATAATGATCCTTGCCAATACAAATCTCCATAAAACTTTGGTGGACCAAGGGATTTCGGCAGACATACTGTTTAAGCCCGCTTTTGACAAGTTTGGACTAGAAGAAAAGGATCTGAAGGCGTACCCAGACAACCTTTTCAGGTTAGGGACACGCCAACTGACCTCTTGGATTCATCTCGTTATACACCATATTTGGTAAAGACACGAGGTCAAGAATGTTAAGCATTAACTACATCGTGGTCGATGTCATGTCTACTTACAATGCCTTAATAGGTCGGGCCACTTTAAACCGACTAGCGGTAGTTGTCTCTACACCCTACCTATGTATGAAATTTCCAACTATGGAAGGAATTGCTACCATAAAAGGAGATCAAAAGTTGGAAAAAAAAGTGTTACAATAAAAGTCTCAATTTAAAAGGCAACACAGGTGGAAAAGAAGTCAACACTATTGAGCTCAGCGGTGTCTGAACTCGAAAAGAACTACGTCCCCAACCTGAAGCGAAGATAGAAAAGGTACAAATTGGGGATTATGCTAAAAAGACAACGAATATAAGGGCTAACTTAGAGGAAGGTCTAAAGGCACAACTCGTTGATCTCTTACAAAGGAATTCCGACCTCTTCACCTGAAAAGTCTCCGATATGCCTGGTATAGACCCTGACCTCATGTCTCACAAGCTTGTCGTCTATTTGGTCTCTCGACCTGTTCAGCAAAAGCGGTGAAAGCTCAATCCTAAAAGGACACATGTCATGGAAGAATAGGTGCAAGACTTATTGGAAGCCGGATTCATAAGAGATGGAAAGTATCCTTTGTAGCTGGCTAACGTAGTTCTAGTAAAAAAGTAGAATGAAAAATGGAGGATGTGTGTTGATTAACAAACCTCAACAAATCTTGCCCCCAAGGATCCATACCCTCTTCCCAACATCGATGCCTTGGTTGACTCAACTTCAAGATATAGGTATCTGTCCTTTATGGACGCATACTCGAGATATAATCAAATTCTGATGTATAAACTGGACCAAGAAAAGACTTCTTTCATCACTCCCAAGGCTAACTATTGTTATGTAGTAATGCCTTTCAGATTAAAGAACGCTAGAACCATATACCAACGACTAATGAATAAGGTATTTTTTTTCTCACCTAGGAAAACTCATAGAAATGTATATGAACGACATGCTTGTCAAGACCAAGGACGACCTTAATCTTTTGTTCGACCTCTCTGAGGTATTCTCCAACATAAGGAAGCATGAGATCAGATTGAACCCTTCAAAATGCACCTTCGCAGTGGAAGCTGGAAAATTTTTAGGTTTCATGTTCACCCAAAGACGCATAGAGGTCAATTCGGACAAATGCACAATAATATTGAAGATGAAAAGCCCACCTTTCTCAAAGAAGTCCAACAATTAAATGGAAGATTGACAGCATTGTCTAGGTTCTTGGCAGGATCAACATTAAAGTCTTTACCTTTGTACTCGATACTCAAAAAAGGGGATCAATTAAAATGGACCCAAGAATGCGAGCAAGCCTTTCAGAATTTTAAAGCGTTTCTGGGTCAACCCCCGATACTTACCCGACCTATTGCAGGAGAAAATCTCATCTTCTACTTGGCAGTGACAAACCGAGCTATAGTCTTAGCCCTGGTCTGAGAAGATGAGAACGGACAGTAACCTATTTATTCGTGAGCAAAGCCCTATAAGGGGAAGAACTAAACTATTAAAAGATAGAAAAGTTCGTGTATGCTCTTATCCTCATTTCCAGAAGGCTCTGACTTTACTTTCAGGCTCACACCATAAAAATCCGAACTAATCAACCCATGAAGCACACTCTACAAAAGCCAGACATTGCAGGAAGGATGCTACAATGGGCTATAGAACTGTCCGAGTTTGATTTGAGATATGAAACTTGGACAGAAATCAAGTCCCAGTATCTGGCCAACTTTGTGGCTGAATACACTGAAGGCCAGGGAAGTCCGACGACTTGGAACCTATATATAGATGGATCATCCAACAAAGCTGGAAGCAGAGCAGGAGTCATCTTGGAAATTGAGCAAGGGATTCGGATAGAACTATCACTAAGGTTCGAGTTTTCTACTTCTAATAATCAAGCAGAATATGAAACCTTGTTTATTGACTTGAAGTTGGCTAAAGAAGTTGGGGCAGAAAGGTTGATAGCATTTAGTGACTTTCAAGTGATAACTTCCCAAGTTTACGGCACTTATCAAGCCAAAGATCCCAGCATGAAGAAGTACTTAAAAGAAGCACGAGAACAACTAGCACAGTTCTCAAAAGAGAGGTCCGACATATAGCTTGAGAATCCAACGCCCAGGAAGATGCCCTCTCTAAGTTAGCTAGTATTAAGCAGGGAACAACAATAAAAGCCTCATCCAAGAAATTCTCCACGCACCATCAGTGTCAAAGGGAGATGATAGCTCAGGAATAATGGCCATATCAAGCCAAAGTTTAGGATGGATGACTACCATAATTGACTATCTTAAATTTGATATTTTTCCTGAAGATGAAAAAGAGGCATGAACGCTCATAAGGGAAGTACAAAATTACACCCTGGTCCATAAGGTTCTCTACCAAAGAGGGATATCTACGCTTCTATTGAAGTGTGTCCTAACCTCTAACACCAAAGAGGTATTAGAAGAAGTACATAATGGCATATGTGAGAACCACTTAGGAGCACGACCACTAGCCAAGAAGGTGATCCGAGTCGGCTTCTTTTGGCCGACTTTGCAAAGAGAAGCGGCCGAGTTTGTCAAAAAATGCTCGCCTTGTCAGAAGCATGGCAACTTCCATGTTGTCCCCCCAGAAGAGCTTATTAGTGTCACCTTGCCCTGGCTATTCGCAAAATGGGGCCTTGACCTCCTCGAACCATTTCCACAAGCTCTAGGACAAGTAAAATACCTCATAGTAGGAATTGAAGTGGATTGAGGTAGAACCATTAGCGACCATCACAGCCCAATGAAGTCGAAAATTTCTTTATAAGAACATTGTCACAAGATTTGTAGTTCCCTACAGTATCACCACGGACAGTAAAACCTAATTCACCGACTAAACATTTAGGAACTTGGTGGCTAGCCTTAAGATCAAGCACCAATTCACATGGATAGAACACCCACAAGCCAATGGAAAAGCTAAAGCAGCAAACAAAGTTATATTGGCTGGGTTGAAATGCCAACTACAAGATGCAAAGGGAGCATGGGCAGACGAGCTTCCTCAAACTCTATGGGCATATCAGACAACTCCACATTCAATAACAGGGGAGTCACCTTTCCGACTTGCTTATGGCATAGAAGCCATGATTCCTCTAGAGATCGCTAAGGAATCTCCAAAAGTTAGATTCTATGATGAAGTGATCAATGTCCAAGCACAAAAAAAAGAACTTGATCTCCTCCCAGAAGTCCGAGAATAAGGTCGAATAAAAAAAGAAGCATTGAAGCAAAGGATGCCCTTAAGGTACAACCAGAAAGTAATCAAGAGAAGCTTTGCCACTAACGACCTTATACTAATTCGAAATGACATCGGAGTTCAGAAATTGGGCGAGGAAAGGCTGGTAGCAAACTAGAAAGTGCCTTACAAGGTCGCCGAGGTCTTAGATAAAGGGTTACTATAAGGTGTCCGACTTAAAAGGGAACAAGCTCCTGAGGTCATGGCACACATGTAACTTAAAAAAGGTATTACAGTTAGAGAAGCTACCTTGTTCCCTGGTGTCCTCTTTTTTTCGACTTCATGGTTTTATCCCGAAAAGGGTTTTCATGAAGGGGTTTTAATGAGGCATCACAGCAAGGGCTAGAGATTATAAGAAAATCTTTAGTAGCAAACTTATGTAAACCATTTCTCTCTTATCAATAATAAAGTATTTCTTTTATTTCCCATTCTCAAACGCATTAATTTAAACTCGAAAAATCGCAAAAATAATTGACCGACCTATATGGTTGGCAAGATGAAGCGAAGAGGTACAAATTAATATAAAAAGTTCAAAAATCGATGTACAAAATAAGTCAGACCAAAATGAAATGTAAAAGTAACTTAGCGAAACCCCAATTACATGAAGTCGGAACTCATAAAGAGAAAAACAATACTTGTACATAAGTCTAGAAAACACTGATCTACCTCGCCGACGTCTCTTCTAAATTTAGCAAAAAACAACATCGAAAGTTGTCAAAGTGATGAAAAATTTTTCAACCAAACAACTGATGCGGATTTTAAAACCACAAACTATCGGCAAGTGCACCGGATCGTATCAAGTAAGAAACCCACGGTGAGTGAGTGTCGATCCCACAAGGATTAACGGATTAAGCAAGCAATGGTCAATTGATCTAGTTAGACAATCACAATTTAGGGTTTTGAAAAGCTTTAACATAAACAGTAAAATAGACAAAAGTAAACAGTGAGTGTTGAAAGAGAATATAATTAAAAGAGTTAAGGTTTTAGAGATGTTGAGACTTCCGAGTTAATACTTTTCACTTTCTACCTTGATCATGCAAAGATACATTCATGACAAATCATAAATAATCAAATTCCAATGCCTTGGTGATTCAATTTCTCTTTAACCTAATTAATTGCTAATTCCTTAATCAATTATTAAGAAAAGAGTTGAATAACGTTCACTGATTTATAAGCCACACAATTCATAAGAATCTCCCCTAGTTGATTTGATGTCACTTATCAAGTCTAGTTTCAAAATCTAAGAACTGTGAGAATAAGTTTTCAAGATTAATTCAATTAATTAACTTTTTCAAGAAATTAAAAGAATTCAAGTCAGAAGAGAATTGTTTCCAACACATTCAAATCTATTGGATAAAGAACGAAAACTTTTTCTTAAGAAGATATCAATGCATTAATCAAAGGTAGAAAAGTTAGAATATTAGTCCATAGGAATCAACAGAGCTCCTAACATTAACCAAGGAGATTTAGTTGCTCATATCTTCAGAGAAAACCTAATATTATGAAAAGTAAAAAGTGTCGAAGAAGAGGAAGGGGCTCGAAGCGTCTGACTTCTCTCCTTAAATACTAACCTAAATGAAATTCAAATTCAAACTTAAAACAGAATCAAATTCAAATTGAAATCAAATATAACTAATTAATGTTTTCCTTCAGCCAAGCTTTCAATCTTTCCTTCTTTAAAATCCTCAACAAATGCTATGGTTTATGGGCTTGAGTTGAGCCTTGAGTAAATCAGATAATTGTTGAAGAATTAGAGGACTTAGTAGGTCAATTGAGGTCCCGGGAGAGTGTCCCATAATCCCACGTCGCACGTGAAGGATCCACGTACAACGTGAAACATGTGAACTAGGTGTTGTGCATATGCATCCTTCATGCGTACGCATGATGCCTCAAAATTCTCTTGTTGTGCGTACGCATGCATCATGCATACGCATGACAGCCCACGTACCTAGTTGATATCTTCACGTCTCACGTTGATGGTTTTACATCTCACGTTGAAATGGGATCATGCATACGCACGGGTCATGCGCACGCATGAATGAGCACATTCTACAACTTGGGCATACGCATGGGAGATACGTACCCACGACCTCCGTTTTGGCATTGGACGCCTATTCTCCCACATTGCACGTTGAAGGAGCTAGTGCCCCTGGGAGGACATAATTGGTTGGTGTGGCACACTTGCTCTCCCACGTTGCACGTCTTCAACATTTTGTATCCAAGGAGCTCTCTGTTTGGTTCAGAGAGCTCTTTGAGTTGCTACCAAATCATTCATACCAAAATAGTGGAGGAATGTTTTTTTAAACAGAATAAAAAAGTTATTCAAACTACAACTAAAGACAAAATAGAAATTGTTCAAAAACAACTATCACAAAGACTAAAGACCCATAGGTCGGGTCATTCAAATCTACAAAAAGTTATAAGAAATTACAAAAGGTTAAGTTGTTCTCCTATGACAGCATCCTCGGCTTGGTTGGAAGAGGTCGGAGCATATTCAGACACTGGCATCGCGGGAATTGGACTAGTTGGAGAAGGAAGGAGCTCACCACCAGATTGAGGGTTAGGAATTTGAGAAGTCTATCCGAGTTGCGCCCCCGAGGTCTTTGGATCGGGCACAGGGGTGTCCTCCTCATCATTTGGAGCAGCAACAATTTTCCTTCCACCACTATATTGTCTAGCTGATGAGGGAGAGGTCCACCTCGGGAGCAACAACTCGGAACTGAGTCTTCAGGTTTTCAACCATCTCGTTCATACCCTCAACCACAGATGCCTCAAGCTTCGCATACTCGTCCCGGGCTTTAGTAACCTCATCCACCAAATAAAGTGTTTTTTTTTTCCAAAAATAACTCTCTTCAACTTTCTTCTTCAAACCCTCTGATATGGCCAGAGCAGCCTTCGCTTGTTTGACTTTATCCCGAGCTTACCAAGGTCGAAAAGTAGTGCGTCCCTCTCTTCCTCCAACTCCTTCTTGGATTCTCTCAAGGAGGCCACTTCAGCCTACGAGGTAACCAAATAGCTCTGAGTGGCATTAAGGGGAGTCTTCTCGAACTCCCTAGCCAAGACCGTGCAAATGCCTACCGTCTAAACTCCACCTCTGGCCAAGAGCTGAAGGTGGCTTCTGATGGCTACATCATCCATGCGGATATAGCTATGTGAAAAGATTTGCTTTTCGCTTCAAGCAAGGCCGTCAAAGCCCTGCTCGTATATACTCCCCGACTTTGAAGACTTGCGCTTTTTAGGATTCGGTTCGAAAGTAGAAGAGGAAGGACGAGCTGCTGGTTTGGCTGAGCTGGGAGGAGAATGATAACCTTTAGAGAGGGTGAGGCACCCGAGTCCGACTTTGAGGGCGAGGACAGGTCGGCAGTTTCACCATCTTTCTTCAGCTGTATGCTCCTTGCAACAACGCTCTTTCTAGTGGCTTGGAGCATTTTCATGGTAGCCGACTTGGGAGTCCTTTCTGCAACACCCAAATAAGGGCACATTAGTCATCAACACAATTTTACAAGAAAAATCTATAAAAGGAAGAGAAAACTACCAAGCCCGAACTAAAGCTGACTCGGCTTCCCTAAATACCTTTTCGTATCCAAATAAGGAGCTCGGCCCCAAAACTCCTGAAACATCCCGACCACACTCTCTTTTACCTCGTCTAAGTCATCCGAGTTATACTTGACTATCACAGGATTTTTTTGCCGATACAAAGCAAAAATGGGTTCATCTTCATCATTTAGGAAAAAAGTCGAACACCCTCTACAGCTCGGAGTCGTGGAAGGACTCATCAAAAATAGCAAAAATTTTTCTACACAAAATAGGACGGAAAGAGAGCCAACATTTTTTTAGAACTAAAAGGTTTAGTGAGCACAAAGAAGTAAAAGAAGACTTTAAGGAAAGGTCGGACATCTAGTTCCCGACAAAGAAGTTGGTATATTTTTAAGAAGTTCCAAGAGTTGGGATGCAGTTGGGATGCAATTGGGTAGGAGCAACATTGTAGGATTTAAGGGCCTCGGACTCAAACTCAGAAAAAGAAAAGGTAACTCCTAACTTCGTGAAAAAACAATCATAGACATATATGAAATGTCGTTCCAACCTATCAAGTTGGGGGAAGCAGACCCTCTCCTCAGGGTCAGCAACAACAATCTGAAAGTTTCTCTCATCCTCTCAACTTAAACATAGCCTATGATGTCTACGAAAGGTTTTGGCATATTCATTATCAATCACAGGGATAGGGGTAAGAACATATAAATCTACCCATTTCAAGTCGGACGGAACCTTAGACGACTTGCTGTAAACTACTAAATGAGACATACAAGCTACACGTACAACACAACAAAACAAAAAAATAATCACTACAAATCGGGCAAAGCAAGCCAAGCAATTAGAAGTCGGGTCAATATCACAGATCGACACTAACATCTCGGACATTAAACAACAATAGCACAGGCATCTACAAAATCCAAAAGAGGTCGGGCCAACATTGCAAAACCCTCCCAAAGCACAAACAGCTATACGATGCCTCTTACACATATAAATGAAGCTATCTCTATGAAAATGACATCATTTTGGGACAATATAGAACCCCACGATCAGCACTACAGCAACAGTAATATCTTTTCAAATCTTTTTTAAACAGCAAAAATCAGGTTTTCAAGAACACAAAGCCCCGAAGTTAGAGTGGCAATCACAAGAAACATTTTTCACACATGAATACAACCCAGAATACAGAAAAATAAGAAAATACAGAAAAGAGTACCAACCTTGAAGAAGCGCAAAAATAGAAGGGCACATCGATGGCAAAAACACGAACAGTCCCCTTCCAAAGCACGAACGAAAGCTACTAGTTCATTGATTTATTAGTTCAACCAATTCAATCGTGGTTCAACCGAAATAACCGTTTTATAATAAAATATAAAACACATTAAAATATAATTATAATTTTATTTAAACTTTAAAATATCATTCAAATCAAAAGTATTACATCAATCACTATTATACTATCATCCAAATACAAAGTCACAAGTCAAATAATAAAATAAAAATAACCAAACATAAAATGCTAACATCAAAATTTGTCATCAATAATCAAAATCCACAAAAACATAAACTAAGATCAAACAGAACCCAATGACAAAACAATGAATTAAATTGATTGATATTATCATCTAATCAATAACAAAATTTAGTTAACAGCAACCCAATGACAAAAACAATAAATTAAGATCAACATAAACTATATTTTTAGCAAATTAAACACACACTTCCTCTCTAAAGCCTGGACTGATAGTATAAAAAAATGTTTTACACAGTCTTGCAATCACAACTGTTTTCTTGAATGATCATTCACGCGGTTAATATAAAAAGTAGTTATTTTTGCTAATGTGGCGTTATGTGATTGGATGCACATGTAAAATGACTTTACACTAACACTGTATCAAAATCACATTCTTAATTTGATGCACTGACGGTGTAAAACATTTTACGCAATCGTGCAATTACAACTGTTTTCTTGAATGGCCATTCATGTGGTCAATATAAAAGGTAGTTATTTTTGTTAATATAGTATTATGTAATTGGATGCATGTGTAAAATAGTTTTACAGTTATAGTACAAAAGAATTTAGTTTTGATGCAATATAAAACATTTTACACAATCCTACAATAACAACTGTTTTAAATAACCTTTCATGTGGCCAATAATCAATTACGAGAGTTATATTTTAATTGGTTGTGAATTTGTGATGGTTGTAGTGCAAACCCATTAAAAAAGAGAAATAGAAAAATTTGTACTATTTGCAATAATTTCATAATAATTGATTGGTTAATTTTTAAATTTTGTCAAGTAATTAAAATTATTGACATAACATTGTTAGAGAAAAATTTAACCTGAAAGAAATTAGTATCAACTTTTATACTGTAAAAATAGATGGATAAAAGATGGTATCACAAATGTAGCTACAACATTCTAAGATTTTTTTTTTTAAGTTTGACATATTATAGTATAAGATTGCAGCTAAAATCAGGGAAGGCTATCCAACGGTCTTACGGCTGCAACCAAACGTAGCTCCTTTCTTGAGTACTTTTCATATGTAACCTTTAGCTTTCCAATCCTAGCAGCTTTATGGAGTTTCAATATCATTTCGGCACAACCCCTACAAAAAATTACAGTCAACATGAATAAGAATTAACACATTTTGAATTTGGATATTGATTTTTTTAAGAGTAGAAAGAAGTGCCTCATTTGTGAAATATCATAGTGTGCATGCTTCTGCAGCAATGGCGTCCATGGCGGCTCAATTTGCAGAGTGCAACGTGCAACATAGAGAGCTGATGCACATAATAATGAGGGCTTGAATGCTATAGCTTCATATTCAACCAAGCATAGGTCAATGAGAAAGAATGCCATGTGTTCAAGCTGGACAGAGAAAATTAGAAACCATCAATCTTAGAAAACTACTATACAGTATAAGACACTTCCTTAACCAAACGACCAATTTATCATCCAAATTAACTAATCATCCTTCAACCTAGCAGCATTAATATTGGTTCAATACACCATATTCGAACAATTAACCGTCGGAGTTGCATATATACCTTACTATCTGATTGTGCAGCCTTTAGAAACCTCACCAAGAAAACATAAGGAGTAGGAACATTCAAACGAAACTTCAATTTTCTAAGAATAAGCTTCTCCTGAGTAGCAAAACCATTCCACAGGTTAGAACACAAACCATGAGATCATGGGTGTTAAGCCATTTACAGGTCCAAAATAAAATAAAAAACTGGATAGCAATGCAATTGCATACCATTCCAAGCATTTGATCTCTTGTATATGACTCAGCCGAGATGCTTATTAAATCTTTGACCTACGGGGAAAACATTAGAGTCAATGATAAATCATGTTCCTTTTTCTTCAAGAAAAGATGTTTGACAAAAAGGATAATTCATACTCTAGGATGCCAAAAGTCCTCGTATTTTGAAGCCAGCAAAAGTGCTGTAAGACCAACTAATTGCATATCTGTCTTTTCTATTTTCACCATGGAAAGATATTGATCTAATAATGTAACTGTGAGATATAGTGTTTCTGGCATCAAATCAAACTTCATGTGTACCTGTAATAGGCAAGAATGATATCCAAAGAAAAAATGATCATAAAACATAGTTAAGCACTGAAAAAGAAAGTGACATACACATGAAAAGTCATCCCATAGATGGCAGAACTAAATACATACTTCAATCAACCAGTTGATCAAAATGCCCCGCATATAAGGTGTAATTTCTGTCTGAATGCACATGTAATTTGCCAAAGATGGATTTTGCGCCTGCATTTAATTAAAAGCACATTGAAATAACCAAAAAATGTTGATTGAAATTCCAGAATAAGAGGGAAACAAATAACATCAATTTGCATAGGCTCTGACGTTAGTGCCATCTGATTTATGCCAATCAAGAAGAAGACAAAATGAGTCAAACAATGTGGTAGAAATAGACAAGTTTGCATCATGTCTTAAACATATAAAACTATTGAAAAAGTGTAACATCAAATAACATTTGTGGCTCATTCCTTTCTCCTCAGAATTTTGCATCTGCAGTGTAGCACTTATAGAAAGTTTTGCACGCATTTAAGCATATCAACTTTGACAGTATTGGTGTGTAGTAATTGCTATGACAGTTCCTACAAGATTGGGATGACTTCCACCCAACTTCAACAGTTCAAAACAAGCTGGGTGACAACCACTAAAACATGCAATAATTCTAAAGAAATGTCACTACTGAATTATATTATATCTAAAAGCTAAACAAACTTGTCGCTGAAAATGGGGAGTGAAACAAATGTCTGTTAGAACAAGTTAAAACATTTTAGGATATCATATTATTAAATTCTGGGACCAAATTATATGTATGTTCTCCCTAGTTTGGCTTTGAATTTTGTTACACCCCTAACATTCCCCACGGATGAAATAGTAGTTTTTCTATAATTATATTTGATGCAAGAAACATTTAAGTTTATAGAAATGTCCAAAGCAGCTTATTAATTAAGATCAAATTTTTTTACTCAATTATTTACTTATTCTGCAGTCAGTAAAGCAACTAAAACTCTAAAAGCCTAGAGTTGTTGGAACACAACATGACCAAGCATCATCAAAGAGAAAGAGGCACACTGATATGCATCAGAATGTTATGAATATTACCTCACTAACCCAATAGTACTGATATATGTCATCAACATATTCAGGTACTTCTAAATGATTGCAATCATTGTCTATATTTGGTAGGTTATCCTGCTGGCTAACTTCACACGTTTGCTTGAGAAGCTGCAAAATAAGGCTACATGTCACATAAATTTGAATAAAAAATGAAAAGGAAAAAATGGTTTGGCACACACTGTGAACAACCTTAGATCCTTCCATCAATGAACTAGTATAAGATTTTTTGCGTCTTGACTTTTTCATTAGAATGAGTTCTGGCAAATGTACTCCCAAATTTTTCTCTCCATCAGATGGAACACATCCTTGATTTGCATCATTGGAAACTGATGCTAAACCATTCACTGGAAGAGGTAATGGAAGTGCTTCCTCATCCTGAGACAATATTGCAGCATTTGATTGTGATATGTTCTGACCTGATATGCATTTAGGTTTTAAAGTCATGTGATCAGTAGAAGCGATGACTTTAGTCTTAAGAGGCTGCAAACAAGAAGGTAAAATTCAGTTTGATACATTATATGGCAAATCTTCTATAAATAGCTATATGCTGTAAATAATTTGCACAATCTTTAACATCGAGAGAATATTATTCAGCTTCTATCATTTCAAGAGTGAACCATTTTGACTTGTCTTTCTCCTTTTAAAGTATCAGAATGTGTAGAGGAATCACATACACACATAAAAGGTTTTCTGAATAGAGTTTCACCTCAGCACACTACATAATTCCCCTTCACTAGAATTATACAACAATGGCACATAAATTCCAAATTGAATACAAAATAGGTACAGAAATGTGCCTAGCCTCAAAGAATAGTAAGGTAATTCTAAACAATTTCTGCATTGTTCAATCAAATACAGCAACTATAGACATACCATGATGTACTTCCTTGAAGATCCATATAAAACTTTGGATTGACTCCTGCATTCAACATGAATTGCAAGAAAGTTACAACGAATGTCATCGTATAAGTTATCAGCTTGAAAAATCTAAGTCTAAAAGCAACACCCAGTAAAAGAAAATATGGTAACAGATAATACAACACCACGGCATCCAGGTAAATAGAGATTTTGGAACTCCCATGTTTTGAAAACACATGGGTTTTGCTTGCTCAAAGAAAGGATCTTTTGCTTGACATCCACACATCGAATATTAACTTGCAAGAGAGTACAAATAAAAAACACAAGTTTACTTAATAGAGAATACCAACAAAATGAAACAAAAAAAGATGTCAATCCATGTTGCTGGCATGATTGTGTAGGACTATAACAAGACCAAAATTGTGGAAGCAAATAACTGTGCAATGATAATTCACTATCTCTTATTTAGATGGAAAACATTAAATATATGAAAACTCTGCCCTTATTTTGAATTTAGGCCATAGAGGCATTCTCCACATATCAACTAGGTGTTTGAAAAATGGTCAAGGATAAAATTCCTGCAAAACAAAGAATCAAATTCTACAAGTTTTCAACTTTCCCTTATAATTTTTAATTGCTAACATATAATATATTATTAGCAATATGTAAATTTGATAGCACCATGAATCACTTTATTCGGTAACTTTAGTCTTAATATTGATCCTTTCATGTATCCTCTCTTTAGCCACAGCAACCTAAGTATTTTCTGAGGTGATTGCTACCAAATACCAATGTTTCTAGAATGATTACCACCATTATAGGTTGACTTGCTAGATTCATCCTATATTGCAACTTAAAGACAAACTAAAACAGCCAAAATGTTTATGTACAGTGTAAAACTATGACAAAATTTATTATTGCTTACGTTTGAGTAAAGCCATCACTCACTCGTATCTTCCGCACATTGTTTCTTGCATTAGTTAGCTGGGAACTAACTCTTCTACTTGCTGTTGCCTTAGCTGAAATGACAATAGGCTTAGTAGATATAGTATAACTCAATTCATTGAAATTTACAGATTGCTTATCCATGAGACAACTCACAGGGGAGAGAACTTCGTGCCTTTGCTGTTTCAGAACTTCCAGCACTTTCCTAAAATGAAGTAAAGTGGGGTAACATAAAAAAGAAAATAAAATAAAAAATATATTTAAAGAACAGAAGAAGAAAAAGAAATACATGAAGAGAAAATATTGTATTGCCTGGAAAGATAAACCATTGTATTACTCACATCTGCTCTGTATACCTTCCTTGGTGCTGGTAAGGACTTCCTTGGTATTGGTAAGGACTTCCTTGAATTACTTGAAAAGGACAAATAAATACTCTGGTTTCAGCCATATTTGTATTCATAAAAATTAGAATCGATCAACAAATAAATACTTCACAGACCTTGGATTTGTAGGTAATATAGGCTTCTTGGCAAACCTAAAAGAAAACGAATTGCCACATAATTTCTTTAGTGAAGTGCTTGGGACGATAAACATGAACCTCAATAAATCCACTATCATGTGTCATGTGACAAACCAGAGACAAAATGTGGAGTACCTGTCTTTTGTGACAACTGATGGGCCTCCATGTGAATTATACTTCTGATCCTTTGAAGCTGGTCTCACATCTGTGCCTGGTTCTTAATTCAATGAAAGGGAGATAAAGACCTTAATAAGACATAGAGCATTCAAATAAAAGTATATCAAACAGAAAGGTATTCACCTTTCTTTGGAGCATCTGACTGGACATCATTGCTTCTATTTCTTTGCAGTATTCCCTAATTTAAGCAAGAAAAGTGATCAGGAATGAGAACTTTGTAATCGTTGACCAAATCAAATTTCATATGCTATCATTTCATATATGCTGCCTTTATAACATGCTAGTCCCAGCGCCCGAAAACAGGATAAGTTCCACAATCAGTTCTTCTTAATGATAGAAAATGTGGGAGAAAATTGGCACAGGTGTGAATGTGATGTTAGATGCCTGCTGATATATCCGATCATATAGCTTTGCTGCCACTATATCCTACAGGCTACCATTTCCAGAAGGTTGTGTTGTTATATGATAACGATCTTGATAGAAATAAAAACCAAAATTTACCAAAATATGCTGTACATAGGATGCCAGTTCTGGTATCAGGTAAACAATATTACAGAACATGCAACTGTTGTAAAGGTACTATATAAATAAGGGAAACAACAACAAAAACCTTTTAGTCCCTATGTGGATTCAGCTACATAGATCAAATGACTCAATTGTGCACAAACCATTTACATCTAAGTCCATAATGGTTCATCCATAGGTTTTTCTTCAGTCTGCTCTACCTCCATGAAACTTACTGTCTCACCCATCCCCGGGTGTTAGAGTGCATTACAGGACATATAGTTCACTGCCCACACAGCTATTCCACGTAGTACACATGAACAGTGTAATTTAGTTGACAATTAGGTGGTTAGATTAACATCAATCCAGTTTCAACTGTATCAATGTATGGTTCATTTTCTCTCTTTCTGAGCAGCATTTTCTAACTTTCTTTCTTTTACTCAATTTGCTGACCTCTCAGACTATAGCATCAAGATGAACTGTTATGTAGCATTTCACCCTAAACTTGTATGCCTTATTAAGTGATTCCTAGAGTTTAGAGGTGCAGTTTTATTCATTGTATCATTAGGGGTTATCATAAACATTAAATAGGTCTAGTGGAAGAGGAAAAGTTCTAGTACACTCATGGAGAAAGAGCTTTTTTCTTTGTTTACATGTATTTCAACTATACAATAACTAAAAGTATGAGAGGGATACAATAGTAAAAATTTGGGGTAGCTAAAAAAGCCAGGTGGAGGAAGAAAGTTGGGATTATGTGGAGAATGTTACGAATGACTCGGTAGATAGAAGAGACTACTACCAAAGAATTAAGAAAACGCAAAGCAACAAGGAAACAGGAAAACAGAAAAGAGACATAACAGATAGTAACCAATAACTATTTTCCATACCGTGAAGGATTTCCTCAAGGTGATACCACCCCCTTTTTTAATGTTTGAACCTGCTAAACCCCTAAGAAAGCACATAAGACACAAAAGTCAAATAATATTCAGCAGTAAAGAAAACAATGTTTGGACGGAATAAAGTGACATAGAAATAATATACTATCTTATCTTATTCAAGCAAAAGTAAAGATGTTATGTTAACCTGTTTGAAATTATGTTGCAAAAATAATATAACAATTTCTTCTTATATACCATAGGCCTGCCTATATTTCAAACAAAATATTAAAAACAGGGATAAAGTTAAGCTCGCCACTGGACCTATCATAAATTCAAAACATCTCTAGACAAAATAGTTGATATAGCAGTATCTCTGTCATCCAACATACGAAGCAAGTTACACTCACTTGCAAACATTCCATCTCTTAACAGAATAATGAAGATACTCACTTCATTTTGGAGCTGTCACGTCCAATATTTGTTGCAGAGTTTCCTTGAACATTACTAACATCAGCCAATGCCTTTCTCACATTTGTATTTGCTACCAACATCCAACATAAGAGAAAATGACAAATGTGTTTCGCAAACATAAACATATTTTTTCAAAATGTAATAGGAAACTAGTCCAGTTAAAACTTACCAGAAGTAACATATTTGCTATTGCTTTTATCCATACTTTTGAAGCCTCCCTTCACCAGTGAAGTTACAAAATAATTATGTATACAGTGAGTAAGAAATCGCATAACAAAAAATTCAAAGGCACAAATACAAAGACACTTTATTTAGCATTTGGAAAGTTAAGTTTAGAATTAAATTACCTTAGGATTACCAGCTACTGTAGCACTCTTTCTTCATAAATTGCAAAGTGGTGGGAGAAAAAACAAATAGAGTATTAGATTGCTCTTTATACTCAAGAAACTTAGATTACAATCTAAAGAAAACAAGCGACCATTCTGCCATAACATGTGTCACATTGGTTTCCAAAAGAAGGCAACAACATCAAACCTTGCCTTACAAAATCATAAAACAAGGTAGCACCATAGCAGCTTTGTACTCATATATGCCCTACAAGTGTTCCAATCCTAGGAAGAATCTAAACAAAGAAAAAGTTTAATTCTTAAAGCTCGACAAACTAACACCTCCTTATAATGTATCTAATATCCCAAAGAATTAAACAACAAAACGAAACCGAAAACATTCACTGTTAGATATAACGAGAACAAAGAAGAACCAATTAACAATCAGTTCCAGAAGTAAGTATTATACTATTTTTGACAATCTCATCTCCGCTCTACCAAAAATTCAAAGAGCAGAATTTATGCCTTCCAAAATCAGAAAGTAGGACATACCTCGAAGTTGCACCTGCTTCTCTCACAGATTTCCTAAAAAGAGATTCAAATTATTTTCTTATAAATAAATTGTAAGCATAACTACGCATAAATTATACAGTATCCATCACACACGCAAAAGACACTTACATGAGCACATTGCCAACTTTAATCCGTTCATTTTCCATAAGGACCTTGAAATTCCTACCACCAACTGCTCCAAACATATAGTAGAACACCAAGAAGATTCAAGAAAAATTAAAAATAAAATAAAATAAAATTTGTAACATAAACAAATATAAAAGATACCACTTGGCCGAGGTTCGCGACTGTCAGGGATCCGGGATGAAACCTCTCTAGATTTTCCCTGAAACATGCAACAACGAAACAATAACCACGAAAATAAGATAAGATTAGAAAATAATAGAAAAAAAATGCCAGAACGTTCGTCGAAAGAAACATGCGAGTTGGAAGTGAGGATTACGTTGAAAGAAAAATTGTAAAATTCAGGGTAATAAACAGATCGGAGTTGAGCATTACTTACCGTGAGAGAAGAAGCCATTGAGATTTCTGGCTTTCCTTTCTGCTTTAGGTGGATGCGATTTGAGTTATGGGAAAAATATCCGTTGAAAATTGAATGGGAAGAACACCGCGCATATGCTTATGATTTTAAAAATGCGTGTTTTTACTTTGATGCCCCTCTGCCTTCAAGAATTCAAGGGAAAAATAATATAATTTACCTTTTTTTTTTACTATATATTGTTTTTGGGTGATGGGTGTTATCTCCAAAAATGATATATTATGTGTGTTGTTAGGGACGGATCCAGAAATGATATTATGGGGGGCCAATAACACATATAATATTAAAAATTATGTAAAAAAATTATATAATATAAGATGTATTATAAAAATATACGGATAGAGAATATATTTTAAAGTAAAAAAATATGTGTATACTTTTTATTAACGAAGTGGTCGATTCTTCGTATCATAAAATTCATCGATAATAGAATTTGTGTCAAAATTTTTAACAATTTTCTTTTCAATATAATTAAAAGATAATTAGCAAGAAATTCATCTTTTATTTTATTTCTAAGTTATTTTTCACAATATTCATAGTTGAAAAAGATCTCTTAATTATAGCAGTTAAAACAGAGAGAATTAATACCAAACAAATAAAAAAAACAGCCACAAGAAAAAAAAGAATTCACTTTATGAGATTTAAAAATTTTTATTTAATTAAAAAATATTAGTAATAATATCTTTTTCAGATTTTTTTAATATTGTTACTTATTTTTTAGATATTAAAAATTATTAATATTTAAATTA
>NC_029791.2:35597099-35603940 GCF_000816755.2 Arachis ipaensis
AGAGTGAAACTCACTTGATGTCAAATAACTTGTATAACACACATGTTTGATCAATATTTTTTTTTTAAAAAAAATTAGTCTATATAATTTACCTCCTAAATGTTTTCGGTGAATAAGAATTGGATTGGATATGACCAAAATTTTTATTTGATCTATACCAAAATCATTAGATCAGATCGGATTCAATATCTGCAATTTTTAAATTTAGATCTAATCTGTACATTTACGGATCGGATCAAACCGAATATCAAATATATTTGCAAAATATAAAAATATTTTTAAAAGCTAAATTTTATTAAAAATATCAATAAAATTCTTTTTTTTATTTTTTTATACATGTATGTTTACTCTTAAAATATTATCAAATATATTTTTTAAAGTAATAAAAATAAAATAATATAACATATATATAATAATTATTAGTTGAAATAAAATATAAAAAAAAATATTTATTTATTTATTTATTTATTTTTACAGATTTACAGATATACAGATACCAACCTAAAATCCGTAATTCGATTCTATTAATGTGCAGATCAAATTAATATCTATAATTTTCAAATTAAATTTAAATAAATACCGCGTATATACAAATTTCCATTAATACCCCAAAATGTTTGTTTCCCTTCTTACACTTTTAAATTGTATAATAATTCGAATATCCTGTTTTCTTTCGTAAATTCCCTCGTTCTTGCTTTTTGTGGATATATATATATATATATGGGGAAGTGAGAAATTAGATTCACGGTGGAAAAAGGCTTTAGGCTTAGGCCATAATATTGAAATATAAAATTGAGAGAACATATTAGGTGATCAACAATTTTATTTTCGTTCCCTTTTTTTTACATAAAGTAGTGGTCTTCAATATTTTTAAATTGAAATCAAATATTAAAAATAAAAATAAAATTAAACATATAAATGTTACTTGAGGATAAAAATATATTTATAATTAAATAATTATTTTAGTAAATAAAATATCATCATATTAATAATACCCTAAAAATATGCTATTTTATTGAAATTCAATTTAATACAATAACATTTTTATGAAAAGCGGATATAGTCATATAGTAGTATATATTCTTGTTAATAAATTATATAAAGATATTTTATGAAGCTATAACGATCATTATATAAAAGGTTTAATTATTCTATTAATTCCTATAGTTTTATCAAATTTTTAACTAAGTTTTTATACTTTTTGTCCTTTCGATTGAGTCCTTACACTGCTTTAATTTTATAATTAAGTCCTTCTTAGTATAAAAGATATTAGAGTTAACGGGATATTTTTTCGTCAATTGAAGGTATTTATAATTAAAAACTTCATTAAATTTTTTACTGCATATATTTTGGTAAAAATATTATGTTAATTTTAACATTTTTAACATGAAAATGACGTAATTATAAAGTTAAAAATAGTGTAGAGATCCAAATCAAAGAAAAAAAATATAAAGACCCAATTAAAAATTTGGTGAAACTATAAGAACCAATAGAGCAATTAAACCTATATAAAAATATCCCAAATACGTTTAAAAATACTTCTACAAATTTTACCAACAAAATTATATAATACTTAGTTGCTTCTCATAATTTCATATTTGTCTTTAATTAAAATGTTAATATTTGAAGGACTTTTAATGAAAATGGTGCGTTTTAAATAAAATATTTTTAGTATAATTCTTATTTTGCAATAATATCTATTGAAATATAAGTTTACTTTAATTTGTTGTTCTCAACCATAATGTTGGGTTTTAATTTTACACAACATTTCAATCTCTTCTCTCATCTTTAATATACTAAAAGTAAATTCTTAAAATGATATACGAAGGGAGAAGGGTGGGGGGGGGGGAGGGGGTTCAGGAAGAAGAGGGGGAAGGGTCCTCGCTGTCGCCGCCGCCGTCGCCGTTCAACAGCGCCAGAATCAGTTGCAGTTTCGCCTTCAAATGTCAGGGCCGCCGTTGCTCGTCGTCGTTCGGTGGTTGGATCTCGCCGCTGCTCTTCTGGGCTCGACAGAGATGTTTGATGGCGGTGGATTCTAGTTCGAGGCAAGAACAGGGGAAGGCTTTGGTGGCGAGCTGAGGGAGGAGAAGAGGTCGCGCTGTGACGGTGGCGCTAGGGTAGCGTGAAGAGAGAAGAAGAAAAGGGTTGCGGCACTTTGATGGCGGATCGGCGCTGTGATGGCAGTTTCGAGTGACTCGCCGGATTCTACTTCTGCTTCCATTCTTCTTCTTCTTCTTCTTTTATTATGTTGTTGATTTTTTATTATTGTTGTTTCTGGTTGTTTCTACTTCTGATTGAATATATTGTTTCATTGTTATTGTTGTTGTTGTTGTTCTATTTCTGTTTCTGCTCCTGCTTCTTCTGTTTCTACTTGATTTCATTGTTGATTCATTGGTGATTTATTGTTGTTGTTGTTGTCCTGCTGCTACCTCTGTTTGATTAATTGTTATTGTTGCTTCTGGTTCTGTTTTTGCTTATGTTTCTGCTGGTACTTCTGCATAATTTTGGGAAAGAAGGGGAAGGGGCATTTTGGTCCGAAAGACGGTTTTAAAACAAACTGAAACCTTTTGGACTATTTTTGTAGCGAAAAAAAGATCGAAAACGAAATAAATTTTCGACCTCTACATTAGGGACCAAAATAATGCATAACCCTAATAAATAATGTGTGTATTTGATATGAATTTAATTTTTGGATGACATTTAAATACTCATTTAGAATGTGCACAAAAAATTGAAGCAAAAGTAGATCTTTAAACTTTTTTTTTTTCATTTTTCAAAAGCAAAAATTAATCATTCACAATAAAATTTAAAAAAAAAATCACCAAACATAAAATTATCATGTTTTAAAGGATGAAAAGGTTTTATTTATCTAATAATGCTTGCAAAAAATTGCATTAAAATTTAATCTCTAAAATATTTTTTTTAGAATATATATATTTAATATAAAATTATTTTGTCACATTTTTAAATCTTTCAAGGGATTTATTTATTGTTTGTATCTTTTGAAGTAATTTTTGTAAGAGATGTAAAATTTCGAATACCATTTTAATAAATTATTGGTGATTTTATCTCAAACTATTTAAGATGAGGCATCATCTCTCATTTTTTTTTCTCTCTAAAATAAAACTTAAAATAATTAATATTTTTATTTATTATTTATTTACTTAGTATAATTTGTATTCTGAGAAATTGAATATTTAAAAGAAATACTTTTAGTAATAAAATTTATAAATAATTAAACAATTCTTACATGACGTACTTCACATCTTACTATATATTAGTTTATTCATTAGTAAAAAAATATTAATGTATATGAAGTATTTATCATCAAACCAATATGAGTAACAATTTGATAGAGAAAATTATCACACACATAAAAATATTTACAATATACAAATAATATTCAATTGTATAAAGGAAAATGTAATAAAAATAAGCTGCAAATATATATAATCCATAAGTAAAAATATAAATTAAAGATTAAAAAAATCCTGAGCAGTTGCCATGTGATGATAAAGGACAGTCAGGCGAAGTGCCAAAGGTTGTCTGGGTCTCCTAAACACAGCAAAAAGGGCTTTAAGAATTGACATTTATTTAATTAAATTTAATATACAATAATTGCTTTCTTAAATGACCTAATATTGAAATTAAACTAACGATAAATAAATGAAACAATTCAATAAAAATTCCACAAGTAATGATAATAAACTTTGTAACATTGTCTAATGGTTAGCTATTAAACTGAAACTTAGTTTCCCAAATATAAATCAAATTGTTAGGGGTTTTAAAATTTGTTGAGATAAAAAAAAATATATTACCTATTAATATTTTTTAGTTTAATACTTGTTCGGTTGTTCAGGTATCGGACGGTTCAGTGGTCACTTCCGAGTGTGATGGTGGGTTCCAGCCTCGATCTGGATCTGGGACGAGAGTAACGCGAGCGGCCAACTATCCGAGCTCTTTGAGAAGTGAAGGGGGGTGCCACCTGCAAGAACACTCCGACGCTCAAGTCAGAAAAGATGTGCAGGTGGTATGAGGGCAGTGGGTATGATGACGTACCTCTGGGGAGGGGTAGAACCCTTCCTTTATATACCCTGTCAGTAGAGCGGACCCCACATGGGGAGACCACCTTCCAGGAAGCTTCGTGCCCCGCAGCTGTTATGCAGTTGGCAAGAAGGGGCGCGTGTCTGGGTCGCAGAACTGGACGGGTTTGTGGACGCCTTTCCGATCGCGCGGATCGGGTTGTTTGTGGGCCGGGTCGGCCGCTGTGTCAGCTGGGCCGGGCCGCAACAGTGCCCCAATGCGCCAGCTATGGCCGTGAACGCCGTTGGTGGCACGTTTTGCTTTCTTTCGCAAGTCGTCACCTAGTCGGTCGTCCGTGGGAAGGACGCGCCTTTTGCGCGCGGGTATGCCTGTTCATGATTGGGAAGCGTATTTTGTCGCCTCGTTCTTCGCGTCGAGCATTTAATGCTCTTAATGGGTAATTCAAAATCCCGCAGGAAAAGACTAATTTGCCCCTACTTTTCACGCTTCTTAGAGTTGGTTTCTTTTCAGTTTTCCTCTGGTTTCGTTTCGGTTTCATTATATTGTTGCTGCGTTTCTTTTGCTTTCTCCATTTTCTTCCCAAAATCTTTGCTGCGAGCCCCTGCTTTGTTCAGATTTTACCAAGCTTTTCGATCCTCCATGATCATTGCCAATATCCTGGTAAGCTCCCTATTCTTTTCTTTGGTATTGGTGTGGAGTTGGTTATTTTCATCGTTCGTCTTCCTGTCATTGCACTGTTGATCTGAATTGCATGTTTGCTGGCGTTTTAGGATTAGGTAGATATTGTAGGGGGTTACCATTCTAGGACTTTATTTTTCTAGCCTTGCTCTTGGTTGTAGATTTATACCTTGTTTTGTAGTTGTCGAATAGGTGAGTTATAGTTTCTGGTATTAGTACCGACTTCTCGGCCTCTTAGACTGAAATTGGGTGGTGCCCCCACTGTAGGTATGGCCCAGCGTCCCGTTGTGAGGGTCGTGAGACCGGCCCCCTATGACCGATATGCTTGGGTGACTTCGGATGTGAAGGACACCCCTAATCAAATGTCCCTAGAGGAACTTACGGAGTTCCGACAGGTCGACTATCTTTGTGGAGGAACCGACGAGGAGGCTAATTACGCAGCTTTCGTGCCTACCGACAACGAACGAATATATCAATTAAATCTGCACTCTCCCCAGGTCCCTGATTGGATGTGGTTGTATAAGACCATGTTTACTCGCCTGGGAGTTCGCCTTCCCTTCTCCTCTTTTCAAATGGCGCTACTTAATCGTTGCGACGTGGCGCCGTCCCAATTGCATCCGAACAGCTAGGCTTCCATCTGCTGTTTTGAGATGGTGTGTGAGCATTTGGAGTTGCCGGTCTCCGTTGAAGTGTTTCTTTTTCCTTTTACTTTAACAAATCTTTCCAAAGAGGGGAGAGCTAAAAAGGGCTACATGTCCTTCCGGGCGGCCCAAGGCCGGAGGATCTTAGACATTTTCGAAGATTCCTATCACGGTTTTAAGGATAAGTACATCAAGGTCCGTCCCGCAGAAGGTCGGCATCCTGACGAATGGATTTTTGATGGTATAGAATTTCACAAATGAATTCTCGTTGCAAGTATAGTTCCTAAACCAAACAATAATCCTTTCATACAAAAGATTGTTTGTCACAAGTAACAAACCCCTAAAATTAATAACCGAAGTACAAGTAGGGTCAAGATCATATAACGATTCATGAATCCTACCAATTCGAATATCAAAATGAAGTTCAAGTAGACTTGCGAGAAGAACGCTCATGAAAGCCGGAAATAAAGGAGTCGAGCATCAAACCCTCACTGGAAGTGTTTGCACTCTAGTCGCTCAAGTGTGTAAGGTCAATTCTCTCAATTCTCCCCTAATCATGCCTTCCAAGATTTGTTTTTCATCTAACAATCAACAATTATTCAATGCATGTATACATGTATCATGAGGTCTTTTCTTTAGGTTGTAATGGGGCTAGGGTCAAGGTAGGATCATATATGGCTAGTGGACTTAGGATTTGAATCTTTAATTAACTTAAACTTTCCCACCTAACCTATATAATGACCTATATAATTAAGTACTAATCTAACTACCCCTTCCTCACTTTTTCACATACTCATGCATCCCTTTTCATTTCACAATACTTATGCATTGATCTTTATTGGACTTTACTTTGGGGCATTTTGTCCCCTTTTTTTTTTCTTTCTTTTTCTTCTTTTTCTTTTTTTTTCCTATTTTTTTTTCTTTTCTTTTCTTTTTCTCTTTTTTTTTTCAAGAATATCAATGCATAAGGTCTTACATTTAATTAACGCATGAGTATGTACCCAATTCCCAATATTTACATTAATAATACAAAACTACCCTTTTATTCACCCAATATCCCAAGGTTCCCACACTTGAATGATACTTACACACACTAGCCTAAGCTAATCAAAGATCCAAATAAGGACTTTTATTGTTTTCCGCTTTAAGGCTTGTAATGTGCTAAATTAAGAACAAAGTGGGTTAATCGTAGGCTCAAATTTGGCTAACAAAGGAAGATTGAAGGTAAGGCCATTTGGGTGAGTGAGCTAATGAAATGATGGCCTCAATCATATAAATGCATGAATACACCAAATAATGGACATAAAGAATCAAACAAATCAAAGATCACAATCATAGGAAGAGAATAATGCACACAAGAAGGAAAAATAAGTGGTTATAAGATGTAACCATGCAATTAGGCACAAATCTCACTTGCTTATGTTCTTAGCTCAAAACCATGTTCCAAAATAAATTCTTTCAAGCAAGTTCAACAAAAA
>NC_029791.2:35608427-35613459 GCF_000816755.2 Arachis ipaensis
TTCTTGGTGGCCAGCCTAAAAGGAGAGAAAAAGAAAGAAAATTAAGCCTACAACAAAGATATCAAAGTAAATAGAACGTAGGCGGGGGCTAATGCCAAATAAGAGTATGATTCTCTACTACATGGTAGCTACAACATGTGAGTGAGAAATCAATATAAGCAAAAGGCATATCAACTGATACTTGATGCAAGAGTAAAGTTAAGACATGGGGAGTATATTGAGCATCAAGATCAAATAAGAATTGACACAAACAAGATTAGTGATACGCATGAAAGCATTTGATTCTTATCCTAACTCAATGATGAAGCGGTACAAGAAAAAAAAACAAAGGGTAATGAATTAGGAAGGGCTAAAGCACTAATCTTGTGTGTTGACAAATATTACAATTAATGTAACAAGTCATGAAGCACCAAAACAAATGCAAGAAATTCTCAACAATTTAGTGAGAGAATTCAACACCATTATTAAAATGAGAAATTTAGAAAATAAAATGAGAACAAATAGAATTAAAATGCAAAGAATAAAAGTATGCAAATGTAATAGACAAAAGGAAATGGAAGAAGAGAGGAAAAAAAGTTATTTTTTTATATTTTTAATTTTTTTTAGTATTTTATTTATTTATTTATTTATTTATTTATTATTATATTTTTTTATTATTAAAAAAAAATTTTCTTTTTTTTTATTTATATTAAAAGAGAAAAGAAAAAAAATCTTTCAAGAGAGGAAGAAGAAAAAAAAAAATGAGAAAGAAAGAAGAAGAGAAGAGGAAAGAAGGAGAAAGGAGGAAGGAGAAAAGCAGGGAGCAAATCCGCGCGTGCGCGCACAGCGCGCTTACGCGTGGATGAGCTTGTGCTCCCAGCACAATGCTGGCACAACGCGCGCACAACTCTCTGTTTTTTTGTACCAGAAGTTGCGGAAGTGCAATGTGCGCGCGCGCGCACAGCGTGCTAACGCGCCGATGGCCGTTTTTTTTTTTTTTTTAATGTTTTTGCACCAATCTCAGCATTCTAAACCTCCAAGCATCTACCAAAACACCCTAAAACCTTATTTAACATACTAAACTACCAATTAAACTCAACTATCTAAACAAAACATGAAATTAAACTAATTCTATCAATATGTACAAAAGAGAAAATGAAAGGATTTTACCATGGTGGGTTGTCTCCCACCTAGCACTTTTGTTTATTGTCCTTAAGTTGGACTTATGGGGAGCTCCTCATCAAGGTGGCTTGTGCTTGTATTCATCTTGGAACTCCCACCAATGCTTGGTTCTCCATTGTGCCCCAAGATTCTTCATGGATTGAGCCAAGTCTTGATGGAGTTCTTCACAAGCTTGGGGCTCCCAAAGTTGATCCTCTTCTTGTAATCCGGGATCCCACACTTTGTTTTCACACCCGTCTTGAGGTTGATCATCATTATTAGTCCAACCGGGTGGTGAGTGAGGTGAGTTCTCTATATAGTGGCCAACAATCCTCCTAGACCCATCTAATTGAGCACTATTCCAACCGTTATATCTCATGTTTGATGCATCAACCATAATGAGCCTTGATTTGCAACGCCAACCACGAAACATCTTTCGCTTACGCTTCATCCCACAAAGGATCCTAAGTTGACCATCCGTTTCAAGCAAGCCATACTCAAGTGAGACAATAAAGCTAATAGAGATGAATTTTACCCACTCAAGTGAAGGAGTAGATGGCCACCTAGGCAAAGATGCTTCCAAAGATCTTGACAAAGCATAACCAACCCCCGTTCTTCTATTTCTAGGGACTGCCACCTCTTCACAAGATCTCTTAATCTCAATCCTTTGTTCAACAATTTTATCTAAACCTTTTCCTTTACTCAAATCATAATAGGGAGGGTGAGAAAAATTTACCTCCTCAACGCTTTCAAATCCAACCGGAGAAGGTTCTTCCGGTTCTTTCATTTCTTCATGAGTTCTCCAACTTTTCATGTTTTCTTTCTTCATTCCCTTGATCCAATCTTTGCCTCCTAAACCTTAAATCACTTAACAAACATATCAAGGCATCTAATAGAATCAAGGTGAATTAAATTTAGCTATTTTGAGTCCTAAAAAGCATGTTTTCACATTCAAGCACAATTAAAGGAGAATATACAAAACCATGCTATTTCTTGAATAAATATGGGTAAAAGGTGATAAAATCCCCAAAAATCAATACAAGATAAACCCTACAAATGGGGTTTGTCACATCCCTTTTGACTGACGTTAGAAGGGGAACGTCGCATACTGACTTACTGGAGTTTCGGGGCAGGAGCTAACGCCTTTACCAAAATAACATATAAAGGGTTATCTCCTGAGAACGAGAGGGTTGCCGGCGTATTGTTGGCTATTTTTTGGAAGAATCTCGTTAATCCCCATCTCCTCATGGGTGATCGGGACATGGCTAGGATTTATATATGAGAGTAGCCGTATGGCGATTTACCCGTGTTTACAATCGTCCTTTTTGTTGTTTCGATTTGATGACTAACAGGCTCTTGTGTTTTGTTGCAATGTCAATGTCTGCCGAGGTAACAGGACTTGATGCTTTGTTCAACACCTTCTTAGCTGATGGCAGTGATGATGACTCCACTACCCCTGCCCAGGAGGTGCTAGCTGACGATGTCATTGAGCTTGAGCTCCCGTCCTAACCTACTCAGGGGGAGGGGACCTGAACCAGCACCACTTCGGGTCCTCCAAAGGAGGCAGGGGCTAGTTCGGGACCCCGACCAGGGGGGATTTGGGGGATGAGGAGGGGGGTGATGAATCAAGGAAAAGGAAATCGCCTTCTAGCCCTGAAGTTGAAGTGTTGGTTGAGAATCCAAAGAAGAGGAGGCCGTCTTCCAGTCTGGAGGGGGTTCTCACCGTAATGATGAATAGTAATGATGAATAGTAATGAATAATATGGTTAAATGTTCTAAAGACAAAGTAATAATAAACGTATGACGAGGGCAAATAATTCAACACAAAATAACACAGGTCTTACTAAACCATCTAGAGTGGTAGGCCACCTGCCCGGTTGGCGCTTCTTGCTTACTAGGAATAGAATCTCCTTAGGTTGCTCGCATTCCAGGTCCTTGGAACTTCCTTGCCGTCCAACCGTTCTAACTTGTAGGCGCCATTGCCAAGGACCTCCTTCACCCTGTACGGGCCTTCCTAGTTTACCGTTTGCTTTCCTTCCCCTGGAGCCGGGGGCCCAATGTCATTACGCCGTAGGACCAGGTCATGCTGCTCGAACTCCCTTTTGAGCACCTTGGCGTTATAGTGTAGGGCCATCCTTTGCTTCAACATTGTTTCCGTCAAGTGGGCCATCTCTCTAGCCTCGTCTACTAAGTCTTTTTCTACAGCCTCCTCAACTCCCCCCAAAAGTAGTCGCAGACTTGGTTCACCTACATCCACAGGTATTATTGCGTCTACCCCGTAGGTTAGACGGAAGGGGGTCTCCCCGGTAGACGACTGTTGAGTTGTGCGGTAGGACCAAAGGACTGAGGCTAACTCATCTGCCCACGCACCCTTCTTACGGTCAAGTCGCTTCTTGAGTCCTTGTAAGATGACCTTGTTCGCAGCCTTGACTTGGCCATTAGTTTGGGGGTGTTCAACTGACGAGAATCTTTGCTTTATGCCCAACCCGGCTAGAAATTCTCCAAACTTCTTGTCAGCAAACTGAGTGCCGTTGTCCGAGATGATAACCTCTGGGATTCCGAACCTGGTTATCACCTGCCTCCACATGAACTTCTGGCAATTGGCTGAGGATATGCTTGCCAGTGGCTTGGCCTCTACCCACTTTGTGTAATAGTCAATGGCAACAATTAAGTACTTCACCTGCCCGGGTCCCACCGAAAAAGGTCCTAACAGATCAACTCCCCATTGCGAAAATGGCCGGGAGGCCATTATAAGGCTTAGTTCCGCTGTCGGCGCTCTGTGGAAGTTAGCGTTCTCCTGACACCTCCTGCATCTTTCCACGAACGCTTTGGAGTCTGCCATCATTGAAGGCCAGTAGTAGCCAGCCCTGACGAGCTTTCGGGCTAGAGCCTTCCCCCCAATGTGGTGGCCGCAACATCCATCGTGGACTTCGCTTAGTACGTAGTCCGTTTGGTCGGGATGCAGGCACTTCAGTAGGGGTTGGCTAAGCCCTTCTTAAACAATTGGCCTTGTATTATGGTGTACTTGGCTGCTTCTTTTCTTATCCCTTTTGCTGCTTTGTCGTCGCTGGGGAGTTTGTCGTTTTCCAAGAAATCAGTAATTGAATCTATCCATGAGGGACTTGAACGGGCAAAGTGCAGAGTCACTGCTGGCTCCTTCATCAGGCCTTGAATGAGAGAACGGTTTCTCGTTCCTGGCTTTGTGCTCGCCAGCTTTGATAAGAGATCAGCCCTTGTGTTTTTTTCTCGAGGGACGTGCTGTACAGCGACCTCGTCAAATTCCTTGCTCAACCTCTTGACTTGCTCCAAGTACTTCTGTAGCAGTGAATCCCTAGCTTGGTATGTCCCGTTGACCTGTGATGTGACGATCTGAGAATCACTACACTCCTATACCCTAGTGGCCCCCGACTTCTTTTGCTAATTGGAGGCCGCCAAGGAGGGCTTCGTACTCTGCTTGATTGTTGGATACAGGGAAGTCGAACTTGATCGACTGCTCATACACGACTCCGGTGGAACTTTCCAAGATTATTCCTGCTCCTCCGAACGTTTGGTTGGAGGCTCCATCTACATGGAGCTTCCACCGTGTGTTCAAGTCATCGGGATGATCCCCTGTCACCTCAACTAGGAAATCTGCCATTGCCTAGGCCTTGATGGCATGCCTAGGTTCGTACTGCAGGTCGTATTGGAACAGCTCAATTCCCTAGGTCATCATTCTGTTCGTCAGGTCGGGTTTCTACAGTATCTGTCGAATCGCCTGGTCTGTCCTAATTGTTATCGGGTGCCCTTGGAAATATTACCGGAGCATGCGGAATGAGGTTAGGAGCGCATAAGCTAGCTTTTCTAACTTGCTATATCTCAATTCTGCCCCTTGCAGCACATTGCTTATGAAGTA
>NC_029791.2:35614229-35630924 GCF_000816755.2 Arachis ipaensis
TTCACGTATTAAGACGGTCGCCAAAGCCTCATCCGTTACTACCAGCTACAATAATAGTATTTCTCCGTGTTTGGGCTTACCGAGGACAGGTGGTGACGAGATGATGCTCTTAAAGTGATTAAAGGCCTCCTCGCAAGCTAGGGTCCATTCAAACGCGATCCCTTTTTTTTTATCAAGTTGAAGAAAGGGAGGACCTTGGCAGCCGACGTGCAGAGAAAACGAGATAGCGCGGTTAACCTTCCTGCAAGTCTCTGCACATCCTTTACGTTTCCCGGACTTGTCATTCGCAGGATTACTTCACACTTGTCTGGATTGGCTTCTACCCCTCTCTGGGTTATCATGAAGCCTAGGAATTTCCTGGCCTCCATGGTGAATGCGCACTTGAGCGGGTTTAGCCTCATACCGTGCCGCCGAAGAGCTACGAACACACTTTCCAGGTTACCAATGAGGTCGTCCGCCTTGAGGGTCTTTACTAGAATATCGTCCACATAAACTTCCACCGTCTTACCGATGAGATCACAAAATATTTTGTTCATCAGTCTTTGGTACGTGGCTCCCGCATTCTCCAGCCCAAACGGCATCACCTCATAGCAATATATTCCCACTGGCGTTATGAACGTCGTCTTTTCTTCACCTGATCGATGCATCGGAATCTGGTTGTAGCCAGAATACAAGTCCATGAAGCACAGGTATCGGTATCCTGAGGCCGTGGCTTCAACCCCCCTCCGGGTTATCATGAAGCCCAGGAATTTTTTGGCCTCCATGGCGAAGGCGCACTTGAGCAGGTTCAGCCTCATACCGTGCCGCTGAAGAGCTGCAAACACGCTTTCTAAGTTACCAATGAGGTCATCAGCCTTGATGGTCTTTACTAGAATGTCGTCCACGTAAACCTCCACCGTCTTACCGATGAGCTCACAAAATATCTTGTTCATCAGCTTTTGGTACGTGGCTCCCGCGTTCTTCAGCCCAAACGGCATCACCTTGTAGCAATATGTTCCTCCTAGCATTATGAATGCCGTCTTTTCTTCATCCAGTCGGTGCATCGGAATCTGGTTGTAGTCGGAATACACGTCCATAAAGCTCAGGTACCGATATCCCGAGGCCGCGTCAACCAGTGCATCAATATTGGGGAGGGGAAAAGAGTCTTTGGGACATGCTTTGTTGATGTCAGAATAATCTATGCACATTCTCCATTTCCCGCTAGGTTTCTTGACCAGGACAACATTTGATAGCCATGTCGAGTATTCCAGCTCTCGAATGAACCCCGCCTCTAAGAGGCCACCCGTCTGCCTGGCCACTTCGTCGGCTCTTTCTTGGGACATTTTCCTCCTCCTCTGTGCCACTATCTTGGCCTCTGCTCTCACCGCTAGGTTGTGCGACATGACCTTGGGGTCAATCCCTGGCATGTCGGCTGGAGTCCAGGCGAACAGGTTGCCGTTTTTCCGGATTATCTCCACCAGTGGTTCCTTTAACTCATAGGGGAGGTTCCTGTTTACAAAGGTGAACTTTGCCTCCGAGTCACCGACCCTGACTTTCTCGAGGTCTCCCTATGGCTCTGGCCTGGGCTTGTCATCGACTCTTGCATCTAGGTCGGCCAGGATGACCCCAGCTGCTTTCTTGGATTTCTTTCTTAGGGAGAGGCTGGCGTTGTCGCATGCGACCGCCATTTCTACATCTCCCTTGATGGATCCATTTGACCCATTATCAGAAACAAACTTCATTATCAGCAGCTTGGTATCGATTATTGCTCCGAGCTCATTGATGGTTTCTCTGCCCATGATGATGTTGTAAGCCGTGGAGTCCCTCAGAACAACGAACTCCGCCATTATAGACCTTCTTTTCCGGCCACTTCCTACGGAGACCGGTAAAGAGATTATCCCATCAGGCTTAATGTAATTGTCCCCAAGACCGACCACACCATGCTGGTAGGTCTTCAGGTCGGTATCTCGGAGACCTAGGGCGTTGAATACGTTGTGGAGCATGATGTTCGAATTTGCGCCGGTATCTACTAGGATTCACTTAATCAATCCGGTTCCCACCCTGGATGTGATCACGATAGGGGGTTTTCCTACAGACCTTCGATCCATTGGTCTTCAGATCCAAATGAGATTAGGTGTACTTTCCTGGGGGAAGGCGTGGCACTGGATGAGGATACTGCCAAGACTTTAGCATCCTTTCTACATGTTGACCTTGACCTGGGGGCCGCGTCCCTTCCAACTACAACATTCACAACCGTGAGTCCTCATTCGCTATCTTCCTCGGGTTCCCGTCTTTGTCTCATGGCCCGATCCTTATCGTCACCAGGTCGGTCCCTATCCCGCCTTCTCGGTTCTCTTATAAGATGGGAGCGTTCCGCCAGCTTGCCATCTCGGATTGCCTGTTCTAGGGCATTTTTGAGATCGAAACAGTCTTGGGTCTTGTGGCCAAAGCCCTTATGGTAATCGCAATAGAGGTTTTTGTTCCCTCCGGTCCTGTCCTTTAGAGGTCGGGGATTCGACAGAATGCCCTTATCGGCTATCTGCTGATAGACCTCAACAATCGAGGCTACCAGGGGGTGTAATTGGTGAACCTACCGACCCGGAGGAATGGCCTGGGAGTTTTAGTTGGAACTCTGTCCTTGAAGTGTTCCTTAAGCCTTTCTCTGTTACCGTGTTGACGAGTATGGTTGTAGGCGGGCTGCCGCTTGTTGGCTGCAACAACTTGGCTAACTTCTTCGTCATTGATATACTCCCTGGCCACGTTTTGAATCTCCTGCATGGTCCACACGGGTTTAGTGGTCAGGTGCTTTCTGAAATCCTCATTGAGCAATCCGTTTGTCAAGCATAAGCTGGCCACCGAGTCGGTTAAGCCGTCAATTTCTAAACACTCATCATTGAACCTGTCTAGGTACTTTCTGGTTGGCTCGCCGCTTTTTTGAGTCACCCCGAGCAGGTTAATCGGGTGCTTGGCTTTGGCAATCCGCATGGTGAACTGAGCTAGGAAGGCGCAGGTGATATCTCCGAAGGTCATCACAGAGCCTTGGGGAAGAGAATTGAACCAGCGTATCACCGGGCCAGCTAGGGTCACGGGAAAGGCGCGACATCTCACCTCATCACCAACCCCTTCCAAGTTCATCCTAGGCTCGAAGGCCGTTATATGCTCCTGGGGATCCTAGGTCCCGTCGTACCTCATGTCCGTTGGCTTGTCGAAGTACTTCGGTAGCCGGACCTCGAGGATAGAGTGGTGAAAAAGGGTCGCCCCCATGATTATGGGACGGTTCGCTCTCCTCGCCCTTTCATTTTCTTCTCGGTTTTCTTCCACCGTCTGCCTCGTAGGAGGTCAGGTGTAGATCACGGGGTCTCGCCGTCGTCTTGGTGCCTCCCTGCTCTCCCTTTGACTTTCTGACTCCATTCGTAGGCTCCGCGTGTGCCTGGAGTGGCTTCTCCCGGGACTTCTTTCTCTCTGCTGGGGAGATCGGGAGTAGTCTTGCCTGGGAATCCGTTGGTGGTGGTCTCGATTTGCCAGCTCACGTTCCAGGTTTTGTACTCTGTGCCGCAGCTCCTGCATTATCCTGGCGTTGTCGCTGCCAGTCCCTCCAAAGGGCGCCTCTCCTGCGATCGGGAGGGTAGGTCGGGTTGTCGGAGGAGGGATCTAGTGCGTTTGCGAAAGGAAGCCATAGAGGCCGCCCTACCGCTTCGGGGTGCTCCTTCTCCCCCTCGTGGCTCGATTCCGTTGCCTGGCTCCACGGGGCCCAACAGAAAATCCATTCAGCCTGTCCCCACAGACGGCGCTAATGTTCGATTGTTCGGGTATCGGACGGTTCGGTGGTCACTTCCGAGTGTGATGGTGGGTTCCAGCCTCGATCTGGATCTGGGGCGAGAGTAGCGCGAGCGGCCGACTATCCGAGCTCTTTGAGAAGCGAAGGGGGGTGCCACCTGCAAGAACACTCCGAAGCTCATGTGAGAAAAGATGTGCAGGTGGTATGAGGGCAGTGGGTATGATGACGTACCTCTGGGGAGGGGTAGGGCCCTCCCCTTATATACCCTGTCAGTAGGGCAGACTCCACAGGGGGAGACCACCTTTTAGGAAGCTTCGTGCCCCGCAGTTGTTATGCAGCTGGCAAAAAGGGGCGCGTGTCCGGGTTGCAGAACTGGACGGGTTGTGGACGCCTTTCCGATTGCGCGGATTGGGTTGTTTGTGGGCCGGGTCGGCCGCTGGGCCGGGCTGCAACAATACTTAAAATAGTCTTATTTGTTGGAATTGTTTTGGTTTATATTTTTTTTCATAAATATTGTAACAAGTGAATTATGCTATTGAGTGAAAAATAATGATGATACAAAATCAAGTAATGATGGAATTAACATCAAATTTCACGAGAAGTGGCGTGGGGTGGAAGAGGTGAATGGAATTACTCATAGACCATGGCAGACTCAAATGGTGGGTTTTTCAATGTACCAGCTTTTTCAAAAATTAAAATTGTGCAGGTATGATTTGGTGAAATGATAATCTTTAGGTTTATGTAATTCCAGAAAAGATACGGAGAGGCTAGAGTCACGATTCTTCTCTGCTCATTGCTCACTGATTCTTCTTGTATGTTGTGAAGGTAAAACTTTTTTCTTAGCTAATTATTGTTATTTTGTTGCTGAATTTTGTGTAATTTTTTTATTCTCTTTTTTTAATAGTTAAATGATTTAACGACAAGAATTTTCTGCTTTAATTTGTAAATGCTGATGCTAGGTTTTTTTGCCGTTTAGATTTTGTTAATTGTTGTGGTATAAAGACATTGTTCAAATATAATTGTTTTTCTTTAAAATTATTGATGGGATATATATATATATATCTTGGTAGAAATCTAGATAGCACTATTATAGTTGATCGTCATTCCTCGTTTTCACTGCGTCCGCCAACTCCCGCGCCTTCACTGCAATGAAGGTGATGGCGATAAGGAGGAGCATGAAGGAGATGGCCTTGACTTCCCCTGTTTTTCAAGTCAATTTCCCCTTTTTTATTCAATTGAAGCTTGAGGCATGCTTTTGATTACTATGTTAGGAAGGAATCATCATAATCAGAACCATTTGAGACTGGAGAAAAAATTATTTTAGGATTTGGAAGCTTAATTTTTGTTTATTTTGTTAATTTTATTAATTTTGATTCTTGAGTTGATGTTACTGATTTTTTATTCTAAATTATTGATGGTGCTATGGAAGAGACAACAAACATGATGAGTTCGGAAAACTCTAATTTAAATTGATGATGATCAAACATTATTAACACAATTAATTGCAAAATTATTAATTAAGATATTTATATTTACAATTGCTAATTTAATAATTTTGTTGGTGCAGATTTTTGTTGGGCCGAAAAGAAAAGAAAAAGTGTTGCAAGCCCAAATGTGAATTTTACATTCAGCATTGGTAAAAAATTATTTAAAGAAGTATGGCTGAATTATTATTTTTTATTGGGCCGGATTGAATTATTATTACTAGCCCATTTGAAACTTTGCTACCAAGACCAAAGCATGGTCCGAAATCAATAATGAAAGAAAGTAAAGTTCATTGCTTCCAACGGATCCCATTCTTCAAGTTAGGATGGATTTCAAATTCAATTAACTTAAATTAACTTGCATTGGAAATATGAAAGAGAAAGAGAAAAGTGATTTAATGGCTTTAATGATACTACACGTTACTCAGCAAACAAATGAAGTGGAAATTTGATTCACTATCATTCTCTCTCTTAGTTTCATTGAAAGCAATTTTAATTTCTCTTTCTACTTTCTCTGCTCTCTTCTTTTTCGGTCATTTCAACAGAGAAAGCATGAAAGCTAAAGCTAGCCACTGAAAAGAAGAAGAAGCAAGCAACAAGACCATTGTAATGATGCTAAGAAAAAGAAAACAAAAAGTATACTGTGGCTGAGATCTTTACCATAGGAGGTAAGATTTGCTGAAATAAGCTCAACTTCTCCATACCAAAAATGGATGATAAAGATTTCGGTCAGAGGAAGAAGATCTCAGAGGGATGGCTCATCTCTGCTTTTGTGTTCACTCATCACAGAAGGTAGCTAGGGTGGTTACGTGAAGGAGGAAGTAAAAGTGGAGCAGAAGGAGCTGTCATGCATCAAGAAAGCATCAAGGGCTAGGGATCCTTCTTGGAGTACAAGTCAAGATGGATGGCTCGGATTGATGAAGCTTGGTGTAAAGAGAAGACTCAGAGGTAATTGCATGTTGGTTTTTAGCATTCGGTTATCTCTCCTCTCTCTCTGGCCGAACCGGTTTGCATGAAAAAGAAGAAGTTTAGCTTGGTTCATTTGGTTTCAACCGTGGAGGCTTCCTCCTCTATATAAGGGAGAACAGCCAGGGCTTGAAGCAAGGAGTGAGAGTGCAAGGCACAGGGTTCTCATAGCTACCTAAGCTAACAGAAGTTCTTCTCCTTCAATGTTTTCTGTTTTGTAATTTTCTGTTTAATTTTGTCTGTTTTGAGTCTCATGGAAAAAGGCAAACAGTGAGGTTTGTAAGAAAAAGCCATATAGCGAAAAAAGGCAGAGAGTGCAAAATTAAAAGAAAAAGCCATAGATGTCCTTAGAGGTCCTTTGTACATCTGTGTTGTGTTTCATGATTCTGTGAGAATCTCCTTACAAGTTGGGTTAGCACTTAGCAGTTGAAAGTTTAGCTGTGACCAAGTCAAGTTCAGGATTGGGGATTAGATTCTAGACTTGTCCCGGATAGGAAGGATAGTTCCTAGGGAGAATTGGTGTTTGTAATCAAGGATGATTATAGTGAAATTTCATCATTGTTGTGATGAAGACTGGATGTAGGCTGCATTGCACTTAGCAGCTGAACCAGGATATATCTGGGTGTAATTCTCTCTCTCTTCTACTCCATTTCATTTCTACTGCACAGGAGATAAAACTAAAAAATATCTCGTGCTGGGTTACGAGATAAAAAGAAAAAGTCTCGTAGCTGGGTACGAGACAAAAATCAAAAAGTCTCCAGAAGTTGTCTCAAAGACCAGCAAGTGTTATCAAGTGAAAAAGGGGCTAAGATTCAAGCCCCCTTCTCTTAGCCATTAAAAACTATCAATTGGTATCAGAGCTTGGTCTCAAAGAGATCAAGCTTTACAGCTTGGAGAAAAGATCCAGATGGCAGAAAATAGTGGCTCAAACCTGGTGTCTTACAACCTGACAGAAGGACAGTCAAGCAACAGGCCTCCTCTTTTCAATGGGAAAAACTACACCTATTGGAAGGAGAGAATGAAGATTTTTGTGCAAGCAGTAGATTACAGACTATGGAAGATCATCCTTGAGGGTCCTCAATTTCCAACCACCACAAGTGCTGAAGGAGTGATCTCTCTTAAACCTGAAGCAAGCTGGACCGAAGAAGACAGAAAGAAGGTGGAGTTCAATGCCAAGGCTGTCAACTTGCTCAACTGTGCTATCAGCTTCGAGGAATACCGATGGGTATCACGATGCACAACGGCAAAGGAAATCTGGGACAAACTTCAAATCACTCATGAAGGAACCACCATAGTAAAGAAGACCAGGATAGACATGTTGAATAGAGAATATGAAATGTTCTCAATGAGAGTGCAGATATATTTTGATAATTTGTTTAGAACGGGCAGTTTTCAAAATCCAAACCCTTTGCTGAATAGAGTTAGAAAAAAATTTCAGCAGAGACAAATTGCAGTCTCACCAAACCAGTTAGTGATGATGAAATTAAGTATGTTATTTTTTTATTACCCTTCGACAGCCCTAGAGATGACGATTTTACTGCTAGATTTTATCATTTTTATTGTGGATTAATCAAAAAGGATATTTGTAGGGTGGTTAAAAGTTTCTTTGGAGGTGGTGAAATCCTAAAAGGCTTTAACCACATTCAAATATACTTTATCCCTAGGGTCTCTAATGTTATGACAATGAATTAGATTAGGCCGATTAATCTCAGCATCGTATTTTACAAGATCATTTCTAAAGTTTTGATGCACCGACTACAGCCCATAATGAATAAGATTACTAGTGATAGTGAGAGTGTGTTCATCCGGGGATAATTAATTAGTGATAATATTTTTGTGGTGCATGAATGTATGCATTTCATGAAAAATAAGACTCATGGAGGATATGATATGCTGTAAAACTTGATATAAGTAAGGCATATGATGGGGTAGAATGGAGTTTTGTGTAGTTTATGATGGAAACGTTGGATGTTTGTGCAAAGTGGATTTTTTGGGACACAATCTAAAAGAACTTCATAGATTAATAATGGGATTCTGGTGGGTCAAAGACATGGTAACAGTAAGCAGAGACAAAGATTCAGGAGGATGGAATTCAAAGACTTACATGCTTTTAATTTAGCCATTCTAGCAAACCAGGATTGGCATCTCCTAACGAAATCTCATTCTTTGTTCTATAAAATTTTCAAAAATAAATACTTCAATCTGACCTTATTCATGAATTCAAGTTTGGGAGTCTGACATTCTTGGGCTTGGTAGAGTCTTTGTGAGGGGAGGAAGGTGTTAGAGAAAGGAATGAAATGGAAGGTCTCGAGGCATGGCACTATCCGAATCAAAGAAGATCCATGGTTTGGTGATGCGCCCCCTTTTTGCTTGGCTGAGTATGATTGCAGAAATGAATATTTGTTGTATGTTAGACAACTGTTGAACAACGATGGAGACTGGAATATGCAATTCATTAATGAAAGTTTTAGTGAAAATTTAGTGCAATAGATTCTTTAGACACGAATAGTCAAAGGGAAAGATACTATCTCTTGGATCCACAATAGTTTTGGAGCATACATAGTTAATTCAAGGTATAGGGTGGCTTTCCCCTTTTACCATCCACAGATTAGCTCCATGAATGATAATTTTGGTGCATACATATTTAATTAGTGTTCCACTTGAAAAATAAATAAATACTTCAAAACTGACCTTATTCATGAATGCAAGCTTGAGAGTCTGACATTCTTGGGCTTGGTAGAGTCTCAGTTCGGGGAGCAGATACGACTCCTCTAAAAAAGAGTGAGTTCGACCTAGAAATGACTTAGTGTAGGCATCAAAATTGTATATGTCGAAATATTTGTAATAAATTACAAAGCAAGAAAATAAACAAAGCGAAATAAAAACTTGAAAATAAAATGCTTGAAAGAAAAGAATCAAAAACAAAATGATAAAAAGGAAAAGAAATGAAATAAATAAGAACGGTAACTGAAATAACAAGTAAATTGAAGTTTAAAATGAACGAAATGAATCAAAATACCTTAAACGGAATGAAAAACGATTAAAAGAGAAAAATAATGAAAATAAAATAAACAAAAAAAAAATTGACTCTATACAGTCACATGCACTTGCATTCCATGAATTTTCTTAGTGTTAGCGTGACTTTGGATTTTGTAGAGTTTTTGTTTGATGTTGCAGTGTTCCAATTGAAATCTCTTTTTCATCTCTTCTGCCTTTTTTGTATTTATAGACCACAAGGATAGATTTGTAGAGTGTTCTTCTCTTCCCACGATCTAGCTTCCTTCTATTTCTCAGGTCACGACATTGCCTTGACCAAGAAGAATCTTGACACCCAAGTTTGACGTCCCACATCTCTTCTTACCTTGGTCTTCAAGCCCCACGTTCCATAAAGTGCTTAGCTTCTAGATGAAGCCTCCGTGCAATTTATTTTATTTCGACTTTTAGAAGTCATTGACTCGACTCATTCAAGGATGAGTCGAACCCTTGTGCTGAAACTCTTACGAAAGAACCCATGTTCAACCTACATTCTCGTGGAACAACCTACATGCTATGACACCTCGACTTACATATTGTCGACTCACCTTTAGGTCAAACGATCATGATCGAGGTATTTGAAATGTCGAATTTTTGTGCTAACATATTGCCCCTTGAAACTTGTCTTTTCAAAAAATGAAATGATGAGTTTTACTTGATCACGTGCCTTGTATGTGCCATTTTTAAATTTCAAAAATTTGAAAAGACAGTTATGCAGAAACAAAATAGTTCGCGTATTTCTTTGGGAATACATAACGTTTTGATGGGATTTAATGGGCCTCCTCTTTTTAAATCTTTTCATATTCTCACGTATCACTTCTTCATTCACCATTTTCATCATTCTTCATTTCTGCAAAAAAATATTTCCTTTTTTCCTTGAAATCCTTCTTCACTTTCTCTATGGATTCTCAATCTGTCCTCCATTCTAGCAGTAATGCCATCGTTAGCGCCGCTTCTTCTTCTACTACCATTGCCGACACCACTTCCACTACTGTTCCTATTACCATTTCAACCATGGGAGCGACTACATCATCTTCTCTTCCTGCTTCTACTACTACCGCTGTGACAGCCGCTTCTACTCCTAGTGGAGCTTCTGCTACTCACGCTTCTCTTTCACAAGAAGAAGATGATGATGATGTTGTTCACGTTGTATCTCCTCCTTGTCTAGTGGCCAATGTGTCACAATTTTACAATGTCGACGGCACTCTACGAGCTCCCAATCCTAATGTTGAGACTATCGAACTCTGGAGAAGCCAGTTATTGCTTCCAATCTAGATCACAAACATCTTGTATTCATATTTGGGGCCACTTTTGACTCAAGAACAAGTTGATTCTATCTCTTCTTTCTTTCTGTCTCCCCCTGAATATCTCTCTTTGATTTTTTGTAAAAATGTTAAGGCTAGCTATTTTGCCGGTCGAGTTTTTAGAATAGCACACTCTAAAGAATCTTGCTCCTTATTTTCAACTTGGATGTCGAGGCTATCTTTAACTTACAAGCCCGTATGAAAATCTTTAGGCATTGCTTATGCTCTTAGATTAGCCACTTTTGACTTGTCTTATACTGCACCTCTTTTAGGGGCTAGTTTGTACTTTTGGTGCCCAGCCACCAATAACTCTCATTTTCCTTATGGTATGATGGACTCGAACTTGATGAAAATTTCTGCTTTGACTAGCATTGCTCCCGATGGAGAAGATGCATGTTGGACCACTTCATACCCTGATGATGTCTTCGACATTAACTTTGACTTGACTTTTGTATCGGGCTTTATTTAAAGAAACATAAGTTCTTCCAAGAGTGACCTTGTGATTGACAGTGAGCGTGTAACTTTCTTACTCTAGTGGCTGAATGCTTTTATTTTTTGTTCAAAATTGATTCAGATCATAAAAAGCAATCATCTGCCATTAGTTATAATGCTTCAATTTAAAAAATATGTCAATCAACCTTCTCTAATTCTGAGTCAGTTGTATGAAAAAATTTCTTTAGTAGTTGGTGAGATTCGATGAGGTGAGTCTTCGATCAAATACCTTTAGTCCTCTCTGGATTGTAAACCTATGGTTGAAGGCTGTGCTCGAACCTCAATTCACTGCCTCTTCTTCTGAAATTCCAAAAGCTCTGCTTGATCGTATTCAACTTTTCATTCTTTCCTGGTCGAAACCAAAAGGCATGTCATCTATCGACACTTTTTGCCACTTCATCAATCTTCTTCTCAACATCAAGAGTAATGATGACTCTTCTTACTACCCAAACCCATTTACTTGTTGAAAGAGTATTGTGGGGTATCTTCATTCTTTAACTAGTTGCAGACTTAAAAATCAAGAGACTGTCGATGAACTATCGTCGAAAACCTTAACTCCCCAAATTCTTCTTATGGGTCTTCCTCATGAGTCGACCATGGTTTTAAAAAAGAAACTGGTCACCTATTCTCCCCAATTTGTGTCGAGGCAGTTTGGTCTTGCACAAGCATTGCCTTCTTCTCGTTCTCTCGACCTTGGGGCACAAATGATCTATTACGAGGTGTCGAGTTTGAAGGAATTTGACCAAATTTTAGACATTAATCATGAAAGGGTAACTTATCAATATCAAAGATCTGATATCAAGTTTTGCTTTCTTTTGACACCTGCCTTCCGTAAGTGTTGGTCGACATATTACAATTCTCATTGTAGCTCCTCTGAACAAGCTCTCTCTAATTTGGTTCTTCTTCTGCGCAGACTGACGCAACATCGAAGATGACTAAAGGTGAGCATATCAAAGAAATCCTTAAGTTTGAAAATATTATAAGGTAAAATGGTATTTTAAGAAGGTAAAGTACGTTTTCAACGAGACCTTAAAGGTATGAAAAAAAGAAAAAAAAATTCATTTTTGTAGATGTCTCGACTGTTACTTTAAGGCTTTGGCTCGAGATCCTTATGCTAAAAAGGGCAGTTTATGAGAAAATTTCAATTTCTTCCTTTTCCCAATGCCCCTTTTAGTCTCATTGATCGACTGCCTGATTCTTCTTAAAGGAGCCTTGGGAGTAAACAAACAGCTCCAAAAGAAAGATCCTCGAATCCTGGGCATAAACACGACTAGTGTTGTCTATTATTGGGGCTTTAGGGATAAGATTGATAGTCGAACAAGAATGGCTGGATATTCTCTAGGTACCATATTTTCTTAAAACTTTAACTTTTAAGTTCTAACTTATCTTATATTCTCTATGTCTTTCAGCTGCTCAACCTACAAAGCTAATTGGTATAGCTCCCGGCCTCAAACCAGTCGAGAAAACCTAGGAATTAGAAGAGGACGCTGCTCTAAAGAGAACCAAATCCAAACAGAGTCGGGAAAAATGAGGATGGTCAAGTGAGGCCACACTTTCCTTAAAAAAGTGCGGTGCTGTTGACATCCCTCTTAGGGCTAACCCCAAGAAAGAAAAAAAATTCAAATTCCACTATTTCTTCTAAGGTATTTTTGTAACACTTTTAAGCTTATAGTTGAAGTTAGATTTGTATATACTTAACCATTTTGTTGTTTATTCTAAACAGTTGAAACAAAGGTCTAAATATCAGGTGGAAGCAAGCAGTCACTCTGAAATAGAAGTTGACCCGTCCGGTGTCGAGACTGAGGTGACTCAACCTACTCCTACCATAGTTCCTCGACTGATGACTATACCACCCATTCCTATTTTAAGTCTAGTACAGCCTAATCCGTTGACTGCTACCTCTTAGGCTTTGACTGATTCTCCAATGGTAAATTTTTTACTATTTTCTTATTTTATTTTATTTGTTCATATTCATATACCTACCTAATTTTGTAGGTGAGCTATATGCCTTTTTCAGGTGATGCAAAAACACATCGAGAGTCGTGTCCTTTTTTGACAACTGTTTCAGCCACTTCTACACTCACTCTAGACACAAATGCAACTTCCATCGAACAGGACTTAGAGCCCCCATTCCATGTTCCTGCACCAGAGGGTGGGGATTTAAATTTTGAAGATTTCAACTTTGATGTTGCCAACATTTATCAGAAGCTCGACAGATATACTCCTCAGAAGGAACAAGAATTTTCTCCTCTTTTGGTTAGGATCCAGAAATTGTTCCTTCTATTTAAGAATCAAAGCCAATTGTTTTTACCCATAAAGGAAGTTACTTCTCCCGAGTTTCAACTGTCACCAGGTCCTGATCCTTTGGTTGTCGAGAGAGTAAGCGTAATTCTCGACTGTCTCAACCATCCTTTAGAGAAGATAAAAAACAATGCTGACCTAAAGGTTTGACTCCTTGATGCTCTTTGTTTTCTAGATAAAAAATTCCAGCTGAATTTCATACAGCTCTAAGTGTCTTCATCGAAGACATTTACAATTATATTTCTAACTTTGAAGCAGTCGAGGAAAACTTGAGCAAATTGATTAAAGCCTTGGCTACCCATGACTCGCAGTTAAAGAAATGTGAAAATGGCCAAGTCTCAAATTGAATAAGTTCTATCAAAGGGTCAGACTAAAGAGCAAACTTTGGTGTTGAGGATTGAAACTCTTAAAAAAGAATTGGCTGAGTTGAAAGCCAGCTGGGAAAAAATTGCAGCAGCTAACTTGACTCTCACTCTTCGACTTGAAAAAAGTAAGAAGGTATATTCTTTCAAAGGCTCGAGTCGATTTGCTCTAGTAGAAACTATCACTCAAGCCAACAAAGTTAAAGATGAGGTTTCCGAAGCTGCAACCAACTTGGGTCGGAAACAAAAGGACTGAAGCTTAGATTTAGGACTTTATTTGAATCTTGATTTGTTTTAATTGATGGTCGACTCTTTACATGTAGTCGATATTTTGTATGAACTATCGTATTTTGCTTTACTGATAATGGTATATTTTGAGATATTTTCCATTCATGTGTCCTAATTGTCGATTAGTGCTTATGTCTCTTAGCTCATACGCATTGCCATCAAATATTCTTTTAACCTTAAAAGGCCTTTTCCATAATGGTGACCATTTTCCTTTAACTTGTTCTGTAGGAAGGACTAATTTTAAAACTAAGTCACCAACTACAAATCGCTTTTTCTTTACTTTCTTGTTGTATGACTTAGCTATAGATTCTTTCTATCGAATCATTTTACCTAAAGCCATTAGTCGAGTTTGATCAATTTAGTTAGCTCATCTATCATACTCGACCTGTATTGTTTGACAAGCAAATTATTTTGTTTAGCCAGTCTAATGGTTTGTAAATTTATCTCAAGTGGCAAGACAGCCTTGTGGCTATATACAAGCTCAAAAGGTGTCAACCCTATCACCTCAATAAATAATGCAATGTTCAAATAAATTAAAAGTCAACTACATCAAATAAATACAATGAAACAATAAAACAAAAAACTAATAACTACAGATCTAGGTAGTTATCGTCGTCGTCGGTCTCGTGGCCCTAAGTCGGCGGTACAGAAGGAATCAATTAGCAGGAACTTTTATCAATAAAGTTAATCATAATCATTGAAACTTAAAAAATAAGTCAGCCAACCAAATCAACCTAAATCTAATAAAAAAGAACCTATTTTCAAGAACTTTCAGCAATAACCATAATCCTTGAAATAGAAAACACTAAACAGACAACCAAATCAACCTAAATCCATTAGACATGAATCAATTATCAGAAACTTTCAGCAACAAAGTTAATTATAATCATTGAAACTTAAAAACACTAACCATCATTCAAACCTAAATCCGCTAAACTAGAATCAATTTCCAGGCACTTTCATCGATAACCATAAACAAAAAATACATGAGACTTAACTTGATACTTACCCCGTGCCGCCATCAGGTCAAATCTTCAACTGTATGATGAGAGGTGGTGGTGGGGCCTCAGCTGCTAGCTCACTATCGTGGCTAGACTCTGGGGCCGTGGCATCCGTGGTTGGAGGCAGCGTCGATGTAGACGCAGGCTACTGAGCGGTAGGGGGCGTCGTCATCGCCATAGACAGAGTCACGTAGTTGGGATTAAGGACCATGATGAGCGGCTGGTCTGTTAAACCCGCAACATGTCCGTCACCGGGGTGGTCAAAGTAGAGCGAGAGGAGCCAGAATTTCCAAGGGTACCGGAAGAAACCCTTACTCTACCTTGACCATAGCTACGACCACGACTAGCAGCCTGATTCGCAGCACCTCTACCTATCGACATGTCTGCAAATATGAAATTATCAAACAATCTCAACAATAATTTCTCAATAAAATAGTCATCAACGCAGCAATTAACACAATTAGACAATTCCAAACAGTTAAACAATTCAAAACCTAATGTGTATTGAATCTAACCTAACTTAATCAACCTAAATCTACTAAGATTAGAAAAATAAATTGAACTAACTTTGAACCTGATTGAAAATTAAAATTGAAATTCTAATCAAACCTAAACTAAAATCAAACAAATCAAATTTCATCTATGCAAATAGTCAAAACAAGAGAAGAACAAGCAATGATTTCAAGGGATTGACTAAAATTTTCAATAAAAAGTTTTTTGAGGCATATTTACAAACATTTGGAATCCAAAGTCATAAACAACATAACCTAGCATTAACAAGTAATCTGTGCAACACCAATTCATAAAATTCAACATCAATAATACTAAAAAAAAAGTCAGTAGCGTTGATCATAAATTCATTAGACAGTAGTCTAATTAATTCAAAATAGCAAAACAAAAAATAGCAATTAACAAAGTAAATGAGCACAATTAAATAATTAACCAAATAAACTCGGCAACAATTTCTCTATTAATTCAATAAGCAAATTCAGAATTGTTCTACACACTTTCAACAATAATTCAAAACCTATAAATCTAAACTAAACTATCCTAACCACCTAAATCCACTAAAACAAAAAATTAAACTAACTAAACTAATTAAATCAATCTAATGAACTAAAAATAACTAACAGGATTTGAAAAAAAAAAGTTTAAACAAGAAACCTTAAATGTAGGGTGAAGAAAGCAACGAAGAAGGAGGGAGGAAGACAACGACACTGGGTTATTGCTGGCGCTAAATATGGCATTCGTGAGTGATGAGCGGATAATTTATACGCTTTTTGGCATTGTTTTTAGTATGTTTTTAGTAGAATCTAGTTACTTTTAGGGATGTTTTCATTAGTTTTTATGTTAAATTCACATTTCTGGACTTTACTATGAGTTTGTGTGTTTTTCTGTAATTTCAGGTATTTTCTGGCTGAAATTAAGGGACTTGAGCAAAAATCAGATTCAGAGGTTGAAGAAGGACTGCTGATGCTGTTGGATTCTGACCTCCCTGCACTCAAAATAGATTTTCTGGAGCTACAGAACTCGAAATGATGCGCTTCTAATTGCGTTGAAAAGTAGACATCCAGGGCTTTCCAGAAATATATAATAGTCCATACTTTGCCCAAATTTAGACGATGCAAACTGGCGTTCAACGCCAGCTCTCTGCCCAATTCTGGCGTCCAGCGCCAGAAACAAGTTGCAAAGTGGAGTTCAACGCCC
>NC_029791.2:35638691-35639564 GCF_000816755.2 Arachis ipaensis
GCGTTCAACCTCTGCCCTCTGCCCAATTCTGGCGTCCAGCGCCAGAAACAAGTTGCAAAGTGGAGTTCAACGCCCAAACTGGCACAAAAGCTGGCGTCAAGAATGACAAAGAGCCTCTGCACGTGTAACATTCAAGCTCAGCCCAAGCACACACCAAGTGGGCCCCGAAAGTGGATTTATGCATCAATTACTTATTTCTGTAAACCCTAGTAACTAGTTTAGTATAAATAGGACTTTTTACTATTGTATTAGATATCTTTGATCAGTTGTATGCTATCTTAGATCACGTTTGAGGGCTGGCCATTCGGCCATGCCTGGACCTTTCACTTATGTATTTTCAAACGGTAGAGTTTCTACACTCCATAGATTAAGGTGTGGAGCTCTGCTGTTCCTCAAAGATTAATGTAAAGTACTACTGTTTTTCTATTCAATTCATCTTATTCCGCTTCTAAGATATTCGTTTGCACTTCAACCTAAATGTGATGAACGTGACAATCATCATCATTCCCTATGAACGCGTGCCTGACAACCACTTCCGTTCTACCTTAGATTGAATGAGTATCTCTTAGATCTCTTAATCAGAATCTTCGTGGTATAAGCTAGATTGATGGCGGCATTCATGAGAGTCCGGAAAGTCTAAACCTTGTCTGTGGTATTCCGAGTAGGACTCTGGGATTGAATGACTGTGACGAACTTCAAACTCGCGAGTGCTGGGCGTAGTGACAGACGCAAAAGGATAGTAAATCCTATTCCAGTATGATCGAGAACCTCCAGATGATTAGCCATGCAGTGACAACGCATCGGACCATTTTCACACAGAGGAATAGGACGCAGCCATCGACAAGGGTGATGCCTTCAGACGATTAGCCGTGC
>NC_029791.2:35639569-35641440 GCF_000816755.2 Arachis ipaensis
TATTACTTGGACGACCCAGTGCACTTGCTGGTTAGTTGTATCGAAGTTGTGATAAATTATGAATTGAGATTAGAGCACCAAGTTTTTGGAGCCATTACCAGAGATCACAATTTCGTGCACCAAATTTTTAGCGCCGTTGTCGGGGATTGTTTGAGTTTGGACAACTGATGGTTCATCTTGTTGCTCAGATTGGGTAACTTTCTTTTCGTTTTCTTTTCAAAAAGTTTTCAAAAACTTTTCAAAAATATTTCAAAAATTTCTCCTTTGTTTACGAAAAAAAAAATAAAAATGTTTTCAAAAATATTATTTCTTCTTCAGAATTTTTAAGAATGAATTCTAGTGTTTCATGAAACATGTTGAATCCTATCTGGCTGTAAAGCCATACCCAAACTGCTTTAGGATTGGTCTTCAACTAATCACCTCAATGGATGTAATTTACATACTAAAGCTTGGCTGGCTATTAAGCCATGCCTGACCCTTTGATTGGAGTTTTAGACTAAAGAGCATAAGATTCCTGGAATTCATATTAAAAATTTTGGAATCCTTATTTTTCTTTTTTAAAATGATTTTCAAAAAAATTAAAAGAAAATACAAAAAAATCATAAAATCATAAAAATCAAAAATATTTTGTATTTCTTGTTTGAGTTTTGAGTCAGATTTAAAGTTTGGTGTCAATTGCATATTCATCTTACATTTTTCGAAAAAAAAAATTCATGCATTCATAGTGTTCTTCATGATCTTCAAGTTGTTCTTGATAAGTCTTCTTGTTTGATCTTGATGTTTTCTTGTTTTGTGTGTTTTCTTGTTTTACATGTGCATTTTTGCATTCATAGTGTCTAAACATGAAAGATTTCTAAGTTTGGTGTCTTGCATGTTTTCTTTGCATATAAAGTTTTCAAAAATAAGTCCTTGGTGTTCATCTTGACATTCAAAGTGTTCTTGGTGTTCATCTTGACATTCATAGTGTTCTTGCATGCATTCCTTGTTTTGATTCAAAAATAAAAGAGAAAAACATGAAAATGATGTTTTAATTTTTCTCTCTCATCATTAAAAATTCAAAAAAATAAAAAAAATATCTTTCCCTCTTTTCTCTCATCAAATTCGAAAATTTGAGTTGACTTTTTCAAAAAATTTTAAAAATCCAATTGTTTTTACGAGTCAAATCAAATTTTCAATTTAAAAATCTTATCCTTTTCAAAATATTTTTCAAAAATCAAATCTTTTTCATTTTTCTTAGTTATTTTCGAAAATTCTTGGAAGCACAAGTGGGCCATCTGAGTAAAAGGATCACTGAAATCCCTCCTAGTACTCTCCCAAGCAATACAGAAGAGAATCCAAAAGGAGAGTGCAAGGCCATTGAATTGATCACCATGGCCGAACCTGTAAGGGAAGGAGAGGACGTGAATCTCAAGGAGGAAGACCTCCTGGGACGTCCAGTGATCAATAAGGAGCTTCCCTCTGAGGAACCAAAGGAATCAGAGACTCATCTAGAGACCATAGAGATTCCATTGAACCTCCTTACGCCATTCATGAGCTCTGATGAGTATTCCTCTTCTGAAGAGAATGAGGATGTTACTGAAGAGCAAGCTGCCAAGTTCCTTGGTGCAATCATGAAGCTGAATGCCAAATTATTTGGCATTGAAACTTGGGAAGATGAACCTCCCTTGTTCACCAATGAACTAAGTGATCTGGATCAACTGACATTGCCTCAGAAGAAACAGGATCTTGGAAATTTCTTAATACCTTGTACCATAGGCACCATGATCTTTAAGGCTCTGTGTGACCTTGGTTCAGGAATAAACCTCATGCCCCTCTCTGTAATAGAGAAACTGGGAATCTTTGGAGTGCAAGCTGCTAAAATCTCATTAGAG
>NC_029791.2:35641463-35659108 GCF_000816755.2 Arachis ipaensis
TTACTTTTAGGGATGTTTTCATTAGTTTTTATGTTAAATTCACATTTCTAGACTTTACTATGAGTTTGTGTGTTTTTCTATAATTTCAGGTATTTTTTGGCTGAAATTGAGGGACTTGAGCAAAAATCAGATTCAGAGGTTGAAGAAGGACTGCTGATGCTGTTGGATTCTGACCTCCCTGCACTCAAAATGGATTTTCTAGAGCTACAGAACTCGCAATGGCGCGCTTCCAATTGCGTTAAAAAGTAGACATCCAGGGCTTTCCAGAAATATATAATAGTCCATACTTTGCCCAAGTTTAGACGATGTAAACTGGCGTTCAATGCCAGCTCTCTACCCAATTCTGGCGTCCAGCGCCAGAAACAAGTTGCAAAGTGGAGTTCAACGCCCAAACTGGCACAAAAGCTGGCGTTCAACTCCAAGAATGACCTCTCCACGTGTAGACTTCAAGCTCAGCCCAAGCACACACCAAGTGGGCCCCGGAAGTGGATTTATGCATCAATTACTTACTTCTGTAAACCCTAGTAACTAGTTTAGTATAAATAGGACTTTTTACTATTGTATTAGATATCTTTGATCAGTTGTATGCTATCTTAGATTACGTTTGAGGGCTGGCCATTCGGCCATGCCTGGACCTTTCACTTATGTATTTTCAAACGGTAGAGTTTCTACACTCCATATATTAAGGTGTGGAGCCATGCTGTTCCTCAAAGATTAATGCAAAGTACTACTGTTTTTCTATTCAATTCATCTTATTCTGCTTCTAAGATATTCATTTGCACTTCAACCTGAATGTGATGAACGTGACAATCATCATCATTCCCTATCAACGCGTGCCTGACAACCACTTCCGTTCTACCTTAGATTGAATGAGTATCTCTTAGATCTCTTAATCAGAATCTTCGTGGTATAAGCTAGATAGATGGCGGCATTCATGAGAGTCCGGAAAGTCTAAACCTTGTCTGTGGTATTCCGAGTAGGACTCTGGGATTGAATAACCGTGACGAACTTCAAACTCGCGAGTGCTGGGCGTAGTGACAGACGCAAAAGGATAGTAAATCCTATTCCAGTATGATCGAGAACCTCCAGATGATTAGCCATGCAGTGACAGCGCATCGGACCATTTTCACAGAGAGGAATAGGACGCAGCCATCGACAAGGGTGATGCCTCCAGACGATTAGCCATGCTGTGACAGAGCATTTGGACTATTTTCCAGAGAGGATTAAAAGTAGCCATTGACAACGGTGATGTCCTTACAAAAAGCCAGCCATGGAAAGGAGTATGATTGATTGGATGAAGGCAGCAGGAAAGCAGAGGTTCAGAGGAACGAAAGCATCTCTATGCGCTTATCTGAAATTCTCACCAATGATTTACATAAGTATTTCTATCCTTCTTTTATTATTTAATTTTCAAAAACTCCATAATTATTTTATATTCGCCTGACTGAGATTTACAAGGTGACCATAGCTTGCTTCATACCAACAATCTCCGTGGGATCGACCCTTACTCACGTAAGGTTTATTACTTGGACGACCCAGTGCACTTGCTGGTTAGTTGTATCGAAGTTGTGATAAATTATGAATTGAGATTAGAGCACCAAGTTTTTGGAGCCATTACCAGAGATCATAATTTCGTGCACCAGTGAGCCGCCAGAACAGGGAGCTGCAGGCTATAGGCTGAGAAGGACGAATGGTGAAGGAGGAAAGGACTGCGATGGCGCTGAGATGGAGGGGAAGAAGGAGGAGAAGGAGACGTCGACAGTGGGGGTTGACGGCGATGGAGAGGGGGTGGCGATGGCGGTGGTCTCGATGGTGGCAGCTGGAACACGAGAGAGAAAGGCATGGTGGTGAGGGTTCGAATGAGGGGAAAGGGGTTCATGATTTGAGTTTAAGCCACCTTTTCTATCAAATTTACCATCGAAAAATTCCAACGGTAAACGATTGTGGGTCAACAAAATGCATCGCCAATTTAATTTATTTTTCCTCCAAAAATTACTGGCGAATTTATCTTTGAAAAATAAATCCGTCGATAATTAAAAAACCTTACGAATTCGACGTGGTTACTGCCAGTAAATCCGTCGCTACTCTGTGACGCTAAATCTGACGGTACTCAATATTTTTCTTGTAGTGTCGTCTTCCCTATTTAGTATTATGGGAGGATTATTGGCATTCATTCCACCTATGGGTGGTACAAAATGTTGATTGATTGCTCCTGCAATATTATCAATTCGTCGAGCGACTTGCTCTATTCTAGCATTGTTATTCTCTATCATTGGATTCAACACTGTAGTCATCTGTTGAGTAAGCATATTAACTAAGTTATGATGACTATCCTCGATTTTCTGTTTGAACACGGCCAAGGATTTGACCATATTAGGAGATGACGCTCTGACAGGAATTTGTCTCGACATTTTTGGAAAATTCGAAGTACGTGTTGCACCTACTGGCAACCTCGTTGCGCCTACGCCTTGTGTTGAAAAGACATTTGGCATTATTGAGGTAGATTGTGATATAGAAACCAACCCAAATATGGGGGGTTGTTGATCAAATATTGATAATCATTGTAATTTGCCATATTAGGGTTATAATTAGATGGTATGCCTACTAGAGGATAACCTAGAGGAGGTGCAGGATTGTACAAGGGTTGTTTCTTGTAGTGATTGCGCCTCCTAAATATCCTATATTGGAATTTTCTAATGGTGGAGAATAATTTGGAGGCAACGCATATGGGAGCCACATAGTGGGTAAAGTCAACGGGATTTTCTCTATGATAACAGGGTTGATCCTTCGACCTAAAATACCTGCCGACGGAGAAATCTTTGTCTCAGGACCTCTCATAGTTTTTTCAGTATCATTATTCGACGTAGCAATCAAAGTTGAGGCTCTATCAAACATTATTGATTTGCCACTATGTAATCGCATACATAGCTTGATTCTTTAGCTTAACCCAAAGTCCCACCGGGTATGCTGACGTTAGTGATTTTTTCCAGTAAAGAAGTTCATAAATATAGTCGCGTTGTAGATATAGTCTCTAAACCGACAGAAATCCCTTCGTACAAATGTTTTGGTTGTCACAAGTAACAAACCCCTTTAAAATTGATAACCGAGTATTTAAACATCGGGTCGTCTTCTCAAAGAATTGCAGGGAAGTATGTTCTTATTATTGGTTATGAGTTTGTAAATTGGGGAAATTTGGAGTTTGGGCAATGGACACAGGTATATTTTCAAAGCAATAAAAATAAATAAATAACTGAAAAATAAACTTTTGGGAAGGTATGAGAAATTAGAAGTCCAGACTTAGTTATCCTTATCAACAATAATGAAAGTTGAATCTTAATTCCACTTAGTTAACCTTTACTAAAGTAAAGAAAAGTCAAGGGACTAATTAGTTTGACCTTCGAATCCTATTTATTTCCTAAGAAAAAGTTGGGATTATTGAAGTTCAGCTCAATTGGCAAGATAACAATTAACAATTATGCTATTGAATTGGATAACTCCTGAGTTACTGATTTCTTAACCAAAACCAAAAGGAAAAGAGTAAATCTACTGGAATAAAAATGTCTTCAGATGGGGAGCAGTAATCATGTAAATAAAAGAAAGCAATCATGAATTGAAATACCTCAAATAATATTAATTAAGAAAATTATATGTGACATGGAAGAGTTCATAAATTAAATAAAAATAAAGAACCTGGGATTGAGAGTCACTCCTAAAACTAAGAGAAGTCCTAAATCCTAATCCTAAGAGAGAGAGGGGAGAGAACCTCTCTCTCTAAAACTACATCTAAAACATGAAAAGTGAATTATGAGAGCCTCTTTATGAATGGATGTATTTCCCCACTTTATAGCCTCTAATCTGTATTTTCTGGGCCGCAAACTGGGTCAGAAACAGCCCAGAAATCGCTGGAGAAGAATTCAAACACGCTGATTTCCGTCACTGCGACGTAGCCGCATGGATCACGCGGTCGCGTCACCTAGCGTTAGAGAAACTATAGCATATTATATATCAAATCGAAGCCCCGGACGTTAGCTTTCCAACGCAACTGGAACCGTGTCATTTGGACCTCTATAACTAAAGTTATAGCGGTTTGAGTGCGAAGAGGTCAGGCTGGACAGCTTAGCAATTTCTCCAACTTCTTGTATTCCTTCCACTTTTGCATGCTTCCTTTCCATCCTCCAAGCCATTCCTGCCTTATAATATCTGAAAACACTTAACACACATATCAAGGCATTTAATGGTAATAAGAGATGATTAATAATAAGCAAATATAAGATCAAAGAAGCATGTTTTTAATCAAAACACATAATTAGGAAGGAAATATAAAACCATGCAAATAGTATGAATAAGTGGGTAAAGAGTTAATAAAAACTACTCAATTGAGTACAAGATAAATCATAAAATAGTGGTTTATCAACCTCCCCACACTTAAACACTAGCATGTCCTCATGCTAAGCTCAAGAGAAGCTATAAAGATGAAGAGGAATGGTATGAAATGCAACCTATGAATGCAACTACATGCTAAATGCTTTTACTTACTTGGTTAAGAGTAAATAAGTTCTCCAAGACAAAATACAAACCAATTTCTACTAATTCAAATCAGATAATAAAAAGCAAGTGAACTTGTAAGAAGACAGCTCATGAAAGCAGGGAACATATAATTTAAGCGTTTGAACCATCACTGGAAGTGTATATCACTCTAATCTCTCAAGTGTATAGGGTTATTCACTCTACTCTTCTCTAGTCATGCTTTCTAAACCTTGTTCTTCATCTAACCAATCAACAAAAATTTAATGTACCAATGCAAACATCATGAGGTCTTTTCAAGGTTGTAATGGGGCTAAGGTAAGGGTGAGGGTATATATATATATAAGGCTAAGTGAGCTAACAAAGTGAATCCTTGATTAGTCTAAGATCTCACCTATCATATACATACTTTATATAATTTAAAAATACTTTACCTAGCTACCCAAAATTTTCCCACTTTTGTATTACATGCTCATGTATCAAACTTATTTTCGAATTTTGTCCCATGTGCATTGATTCTTTTTATTTTGCATTTGGGGTAATATATTTTTTTTCATTTTTCTTTTCTTCTTCTTTTTTTTTTTGTATCCTCTTATTTAATTATTTAATATATTTTTCTTCAATGCACATGGTAATTTAATTATTTTGATTTCACATGAGCATGCTTCCCAAATTTTCAAATAACTTATTCAATTTAATTCCCTACTTTTTCATATGATCCCATGTTCCCATAAAATTTCTCACACTTAAATTTTACACAATATCTATCTTAAGCTAACCAAGGATTCAACTTGGGATTCTTATTTTTTTTTTTCTGCTTAAGGCTAGTAATGTGGTTATAAAATAGAGGGGATTTAAAAGCTCAAGGGGGCTAACAAGGGTGATATAAAAGGTAGGCTAATTTTGGGATAAGTGAGCTAAAATCAAACAATGGCCTCAATCATATGAAAACATGTAAATATACTAAATATTGGACATATAGATTGGAACAAAATATAGTTTACAATCATAAAGAAGAAAACACACAAGAATAAAATATTTATGGTTAAATAATGTAACCATGCAAATAAGCTCAAAATCTCACAGGTTGTGTGTTCTTAGCTTTTTAAACTATGTTCCAATTACAACTTCAAACAAGTTTTAACATAAAAATTTTTCAATTTAAATTAGTGAAAATTTTCAAAGAGAGGGTCTTAAAAGAATTTTATTACTTTAACCAAGTAGTAACTAAATGCACAAAATCAAATAAATATGCAATCAAATATGCAATTGCAGTAACTAATTTAACAAAGAAAATTTAAACATTGGTGTTAAAACAGAAAGGTACTAACCCATGGAGATCGGTATCGACCTCCCCACACTTAAAGATTGCACCGTCCTCGGTGCATGCTGCGATTTGCAGGTGGACGGGGGTTGTGGTTCCTCAGCTGGGGATCTTTTTGTTCCTTTCCTTGCTGGTAGTTTGGGAGTAGCTTTCTCTTTACCTTTCTTGGTGGCCATCCTGAAAAGGAAAAAAGAAAGTGACTTATAAAGCTAAGGGTTAGAGCAAGGAAGAGAGGGGAAAATGAGGTAATCAATGCACAATAAGGAAGAATGACGTTAACACACGCTCATGAGTACATGTGAAAAGTCATCAATGGAAAATAGCTAGTGCATATGATAACAATTGAATGTAAGGTGTTTATTGGCATGCAGGCAAAGACATGAGTAGCATAGATCAAGCATTCAATGTCCAAGTTAGATTACCAAGTCTTTCAAACTAGCAACATGTTTGTAATGACAATTATATTGAATGAATATGATATGAAAAAGGGTTTTGTGAAAAGCAGGCATTCAGAGTAGTAGGATAAAAGATACTGAAAAGCAGTGCATAATGCCATACGGGCGTTTTCACAAACACATAGCATGCATGGTAAATAATCTAATGAAAATAATAAATTGAACATGCAAGCAACCCTTTAAAAATAAATATATATAATTGTCAAATAATTCCTCTAATAATCCACAAGTAAAATATAGAAATAATGACCCAAATAAATTTCTAACACCAATGAAAATAATACAATGAATGAAAGAATGCAAATAAATTAAAATAAAATAAAAAGACAAATAAGAAGAATGAGAAGGGAAAGAAGATAAGAAAGGAAGAAGAAAGAAATAAGAAAAGATAAGAAAAATAAGGATTAGAGAAGAAAAGATAAGAAAATTGGCTGATCTGGATATTCTGTGCGCCGCTTGTGACGCGGACGCGTGAGTGACGCGGTCGCGTGGTGCGCGATAAGGTCAGGTGACGCGGCCGCGTGGGGCACGCGATCGCGTGACTCGATTTGTGCTAGTGGCGCGAGTGCAGCCTCGCGGTCGCACAACTCTCTGTTCGAAACTTGGTATTGCCAAAATCCAGGGTGACGCGGTCGCGTGGGGCATGCGATCGCGTGACTGGCCTTATTTCCAATATGACGCGGACGCGTGGGTCACGCGTTCGCTTGGGAGGGCTTGGGCTTCTAGCACGAGTCCAGCCCAACTCCAGCTCAACTCTCTGCCATGCACCCTTTTGACATCGATTTACATGGCACGCGGCCGCGTGGGTGACGCGGTCGCGTGGGAGGCCAAAGTTCTCATGTGACGCGGACGCGTCGGCGACGCGGTCGCGTGGGTCGATTTGTACCACTGCCACGCCTTCAGCCACGCTCCAGCGTGACTCTCTGTTCGTTTTTATTTTTCTCCCCTCTCCTTGCGACGCGGACGCGTCGCGTGGCTTTTTTTTATCTGAAAAGAAAATACAGAATGCAGTGTTAATACGAATGTGATGTAAAACTCCAGGTTCAATAAAATAAAATAAAATAAAAATAAACAACACGAAATAAAATTGAAAAAGAACGATCATACTATGGTGGGTTGTCTCCCACCTAGCACTTTTAGTTATAGTCCTTAAGTTGGACATTTGATGAGATTCCTGCTATGGTGGCTTGTGCTTGTACTGATCCAGGAATCCCCACCAATGTTTGTATTTCCAGTAGCCTCCGGGGTCCCAAACTAAGCATGTAAAGCCCTTAAGAAGCTTCAAACAGATTCTTAGGCTCCCGGGGTAACAAGTGTCAGAGCGAATTCCAGGATCCCAATTCTTTCTTTTACACCCATCTTTGTCGGGATCTGTATTTTTTCAATTGGGTGATAAGTAATTTGAATTCTCACTGCAGCTACCAAACAGCTTCCTAGACCCATTCAGTTGAGCTCTACACCAACCTTTGTGTTTAAATTTAAAGCTTCCAACCATGATGAACCTTGCAGGATAAATCTTACCACTGGCCATCTTCCTCTTACTCTTAATGTTACAAAGAGCTCTAAGTTGACCATCCGTCTCCAGTAGCCCATATTCAAGTGGAATTAGAAAGCTAAGGGATATGAATTTTACCCACTTGAATGTTGTGAACGATGATGGCAACTTAGGGGGAGGTATTTTTAATGAAATTGCAAGCTCCACTCCCTTGTGCTCTTCTCTGATAATTACCACCTCTTTGCAAGCTTCTTCAATTTCAACCTCTTCCTCTTAGTAGCTTTCTTCCAATTCAATCTCCTCTTCATTGCTTTCCAAGGGCATGGGAGGTTGTGCTTCTTCTTCTTGAATCTCCACCTCTTGATCAACCTCTTCCAAGTCTTCAACTGTGATATGCCTAGGAGGTTGTACACCCTCCTCAGCATCAATTTCAAACGTCTTGGAAGGGGGTTCTATAACTGGACTTTCCCATGGAGGTTCTGCATCTCCTAAGTCTTCAACCACTTCTTCTTCTTCAATGATTCCGGCTTCCTCCACTTGTTCTAGTACAAAGTCATGCTCCGTACTGTTCACTGGAGTTTCTAGTATCTCCTTCATGCTACGTTCTTCATTGGATTGTCCACATGAAGCCATGGGGTTCCTTGAGTGTCCGAACGTCGGGAAGCTAATTGACTCATTATTGCTTGCCCCAATTGATGAATGGTTGCCTGACATCGATCCACTGTTTCCTTGAGACAATCCTTTATCTCTTGATGCACTCGGCTTTCATAAATAGGATCATAGTGCTCTTGGATTGATGGATATGGAGATGATGAATATTGAAGTGGTGGTTCTTGTGAGTAATTGGGTTGGAATTGGGGTGGTTCTATATATGGTTCATATGGCTCATAAGGTGGTTGGTATGGTGGTTGAGGGTTAGGGTCATATGGAGGTGAATGGCGGAAAGGGGTTTGTGAGTTTGGCGGTCCAAAGTCATGTTGAGGAAAAGGTTTATAGGCATATGGTGGCGGTTGTTGATAGTCCATTGGAGGTGGTTGTTGCCATGAGGGTTGATCAAATACTTGTAGCTCCTCCCATCTTTGATTGTTCCAACCTTGATGCCTGTTCTCATTATAGTTTCTTCTTCTTGCAATATTATTGTAACCAGACTCATAGCCAAAGGGGTGAGAGTTTATAGTAGCAAAATAAAAATTAAAAATGAAAATAAAAATAAATTTGAATTAAAAGGTTATTTAAATTTTGAATTTGAAAATTAAAGTTTGAAATTTGAAATTTGAAATTTTGAAATTTGAATAAGATAAAAATTTTAAAAATAAAAATCTGAAAATATTTTTTTTCAAAAAAAAATTAATTAAAAATATTTTTGAATTTAATGAGAAAAAAGAAAAACAATAAAATGACACCAAATTTCAAATTTTTAGATCAAAACAAAAAAAAAATCAACTAAGAACAGCTTGAAGGTCAAGATGAACGCGAAGAACAACTTGAAGATTAAGATGAACACTAAGAACAAATTTTTGAAAAAAAAAATTTAATAACTAAATAAAAACCAATAACCTCTTAATTTATGAAAAAGTAAAAATAAAAAAAAATAAAAGCAAATAAACAAGCAAAAAGCAAAAAAAAATATTTACAATAACCAATAATAAGGCACACGTTTGTAATTTTCCGGCAACGGCGCCATTTTGACGTTAGTGATTTTTGCCAGTAAAGAAGTTCATAAAAACAGTCGCGTTATAAATATAGTCTCTAAACCGACAGAAATCCCTTCGTACAAACGTTTTGGTTGTCACAAGTAACAAATCTCTTTAAAATTGATAACCGAGTATTTATACCTCGGGTCATCTTCTCAAGAAATTGCAGGGAAGTATGTTCTTATTATTGGTTATGAGTTTGTAAATTGGGGAAATTTGGAGTTTGAGCAATGGGCACAGGTATATTTTCAAAGCAATAAAAATAAATAAATAACTGAAAAATAAACTTTTGGCAAGGTATGAGAAATTGGAAGTCCAGACTTAGTTATCCTTATCAACAATAATGAAAGTTGAATCTTAATTCCACTTAGTTAACCTTTACTAAAGTAAAGGAAAGTCAATGGACTAATTAGTTTGACCTTCGAATCCTATTTATTTCCTAAGAAAAAGTTGGGATTATTGAAGTTCAGCTCAATTGGCAAGATAACAATTAACAATTATGCTGTTGAATTGGATAACTCCTGAGTTACTGATTTCTTAACTAAAACCAAAAGGAAAAGAGTAAATCTACTGGAATAAAAATGTCTTCAGATGGGGAGCAGTAATCATGTAAATAAAAGAAAGCAATCATGAATTGAAATACCTCAAATAACATTAATTAAGAAAATTATATGTGATATAGAAGAGTTCATAAATTAAATAAAAATAAAGAACCCGGGATTGAGAGTCACTCCTAAAACTAAGAGAAGTCCTAAATCCTAATCCTAAGAGAGAGAGAGGAGAGAACCTCTCTCTCTAAAACTACATCTAAAACATGAAAAGTGAATTATGAGAGCCTCTTTATGAATGGATGTATTCCCCCACTTTATATCCTCTAATCTGTGTTTTCTGGGCCGCAAACTGGGTTAGAAACAGCCCAGAAATTGCTGGAGAATAATTCAAACACGCTGATTTCCGTCACTGCGATGCGGTTGCATGGATCACGCGGTCGCGTCGCCTAGCATCAGGGAAACTATAGTATATTATATATCAAATCGAAGCCCCGGACGTTAGCTTTCCAACGCAACTGAAACCGCGTCATTTGGACCTCTGTAGCTAAAGTTATAGCCGTTTGAGTGCGAAGAGGTCAGGCTGGACAGCTTAGCAATTTCTCCAACTTCTTGTATTCCTTCCACTTTTGCATGCTTCCTTTCCATCCTCCAAGCCATTCCTGTCTTATAATATCTAAAAATACTTAACACACATATCAAGGCATCTAATGGTAATAAGAGAGGATTAATAATAAGCAAATATAAGATCAAAGAAGCATATTTTCAATCAAAACACATAATTAGGAAGGAAATATAAAACCATGCAAATAGTATGAATAAGTGGGTAAAGAGTTAATAAAAACCACTCAATTGAGTACAAGATAAACCATAAAATAGTGGTTTATCATATGCCAATTTAATTTATTTAACTTTATTTTTGGTAATCTCGACAAGATGTCGAATCAAGCTTGTATCAAGATCTCAGTTTGGAGAGCAGATACGACTCTTCTGAAAAAGACAGAGCTTGACCTAATTAAATAGCATAGGTATCGAAACTGTACATGTCAAAATATTTGTAACAAATTACAAAGCAAGAAAATAAATAAAGCAAAATAAAAACTTAAAAATAAAATTCTTGAAAGAAAAGAATAAAAAACAAAATGACAAAATGGAATAAATAAGAACTGTAACTGAAATAACAAGTAAATTAAAGTTTAAAATGAACGAAATAAATTAAAATACCTTAAAAGGAATGAAAAATGATAAAATGGAATAAAAGAGAAAAATTACAAAAATAAAATGAAGAAAAAATTGACTCAAGACACTCACATACATTTGCACTCCATGAATTTTTTTAATATTGTTATAGTGTGACTTTAGATTTTGTAGAATTTTTTTGTATTGTTATAGTGTTCCAATTGAAGTCTCTTTTTCACTTCTACCTTTTTTCTATTTATAGACTACAAAGATAGATTTGTAGAGTGTTCTTCTCTTTTCACGATCTAACTTCCTCCTATTTCTTAGGATACCACATTGCCTTGACCATGAAGAATCTTAACTCCCAAGTTTGACGTCCCACGTCTCCTCTTACCTTAGTCTTCAAGCCCCACGTTCCATAAAGTGCTTAGCTTCTGGATGAAGCCTTCGTGCAATATATTTTATTTCAATTTTTAGAAGTCACTGATTCGACTCCTTCTAGGATGAGTCAAACCCTTGTGCCAACACTCTTATGAAATAACCTAGGTTGTGATACTTCAACCTATATTCTCATGAAACAACCCGCATGTTATGACACCTCGACTTATATATTGTCGACTCACCTTTAGGTCAAACGATCATGATTGAGGTATCTAAAATGTATAATTTTTGTGCTAACAATTAGATAATTAAAATTTTAATATATTTGTCATGCATTTATTAAATAAACAAATATTAACGATAAATACCCTATCTGACTCCTAAACTTTTTCCCGTAAAATATATCGCACATTAATCATTTTTAAACCTCAATCAGGCCCCACCATTAAGAAAAATGGATAAATTGATCCTACTACCGGATGACAAAAGGTTGCCACTGACATGTCAGGTAATAGTATCACGTGTCACTTTCAAATAGTTGCAAGGACTAAAATCCCCCTCCCTACCCTTTCTTCTTCTCCTCCTCCTCCTCCTCCTCCTCCTCCTTAAAATTCTAACCTTGTGCCTTTGTTTCTCCCTGGATAATACACCCTTTTGTTTTTTTTCTTCAAAGTCTTCCTTCCTTTACTCATCAATTCCAATTTCTTTCACGCAAACACCATTGAACTTCTATTTTTTCATCAACGGTAGACACTATTGAACTTCTATTCCTTCATCAATGATGGATTTTATTGCCACTCTTTTACGATCACTAAATCTCATTCTCCATTCACTTCAAGAATCCACCATCCAAAATCTTCTACCACTATCACCAGAAAAGATAAATCTAAAATACCTAATAATCCATAGAAGTTTCTATTTGTTCAGTAATATATATAGGTAAAATTTAAGAACCATCTATATAATATATCACATTACACACGTATGAAAATTTTAAACTTTTATTTGTTCAGTAACAAAAAATAAATCTAGAAATTATAAATGAAGAAGATAATGTCTTCGAGTTTTCTGATGAGATTGGTGACGGTGGAGGTGGCTTCAAAGAGGATAGAGGAAGTGTCGATGTCGTTGAAGGAAGCGTTGGTAGAGATGTTAAGGCACGATATCGTTTCTCTCTTTGGTGAGCTGAACAAGTAAAGAGAAGAACAAGAAAGAAGGAAAAGAAAGCAGAAAAAGAGATAGGAAGGAATTTTTAGTCTTTGAATCATTCGGAAGTGACATGTGACACTGTTACCTAATACGTCAGGGACAATCTTTTGTTATCCGATAGTAAGTGCGCTGTGTCTCACGAAAAAAAAGTTAAAAGTCAGACAAAATATTTATCCATTTATTAATAATAATCTTGACCAATATCCTAAAAAGACTACTTATTAGGAATCAAAACGCTGAGTATTATTATTAATTCTAGTAATGAAGTACGTCAACTAACTTAAATTTTTATCTAAAATTGAATTAGTATGGCAAAATTTTTAATTCGTTAGCTAATTTTTGTTGAATGTTTTGATAAAATTGTCCGTGTCAAATTTTTTAAAGTCAGAAATAATAATTTGTTCTTTAGATTAATATGTTTTTTATACATATAAATCTAATTTTTCTAGTATATGTATATAATTATATTCCAGTTTTAAATGATAAATATATTCATGTCCCAAAAGAATTTATTCTTGTATATTTTTGTCCCAATAAATCAACTCTAATCAAGAGACAAATTAAAATAAGAGAGAATAGTAGTTTGCTTGACTGCTCCAGCACCACAAACCTCCAAAACTGTAAAAAATGTAGTGTGTTTGAGAATTTACCTTAAATTTATTTTGTAATTTATAATAATAGCCTACTTGAATCCTTAACTAATTTAGAAAACTTCTTTTTCGAGTCTTAAATTTACACAAGATTCGTGCTTCGTTGTTAATGGGTTACATGCCAGAGCTGCTTTTATTGACAATTTTCATCATTTCAAACCAAAGAGATGTTGGCTTGTAGCCTGTGTATGTCATTACATTTACAGTAAAACATCAAAATTAAATATGATTCCATTTATCTTGGTAATAGCCATGGAACGTTCATCTCTGTAAATGCATCAATGCAGCTGCAATCTGCTGCAACAATAAAAAAATATAAATATGATGTCAATGATTTATCATGTTGTATCTTCATCGATGATGAGCTACTATGACAAGGTCATACCCTATTTTTGTTGCTCCAGAACATGCCTCATGGTGTTCTTATTGTGGCTGGCTTAGTTGGAGACACACAGGAACTTGAGAATCGTCTTTTATGGCTAGACTGTTTGTGAGGACAGAATTTCTATTCTCCACATTCTGATCTTTTGTTACATATACCTGGTTAGTGAAACTTTCTTTTCAATCTAAAAATAAAATCCTAACAAGGTTGGCATTATTTAAAAGGCAAAAAGTCTATTAAGTTTTTAAAATTTTTCAATTTCATCTTTAGCATTTAAGTTGTTTCAATTTTATATTTAATATTTTTAAGTAATATCAAATTTACATTTAACTTTTTCAAATTTTATTGTCAAATATATCCATATAGAACAACAAAGGTTGACATGACAGTTGTCTAAAAAGGAGATACATTTGACAAAACAAAGTTTAAAAATATTAAAAAAAAATTGAAAATTTTAAATGTTAAGGTAAAATTAAAAATATTAGGAATAAAATGTGTATCATATAATGTACAAAATGCATATAATTTATTTTACGAGATTTATTCTAATTTGTTTTGTTATCTCATACCTTCTTTTTTAATTCCATGTTTTCTTGACGGATTAAGTTTATCTTCTCGTATAGGTCCACATTTTCTTGGTGTATGAGGTTCCCCTGTAGAAAATAAATAANAAGACTGACCTTTCGATTTAATTCTTGTATTTCATCCATTAAAAGCTGATCCTGCGTGCATAAGTCATAATCTTTAATTTTTTATCAACTACTATCATATCCTTAATTTTAAACTTGACCAGTGCATTATATATGAACAAATCTAAACCTTTTTTGTACGGACACCTCGAAGGCTAATTTCCAACTGGTTCTCCAAAGTCTGTAAATCTTTGATTGTCAAACCTGACAATTCTTCTCCCATAATTTGCCTGTTATATATAATATACAAACAAAAACTTATTAGATTGGAACCGTAGGAAAATAATTGGTTCACTATGAAAAACTAGAGACTATAGGCATAAACAATTCTACTAGCATTTCATTGTCTTTTGAACGGTTTTTTTCGCATTAACACAATAACAATGATATATAACTAATAAAATTTATTATAAATTCTAAAAACTTAAATATTAAATTCTAAACCTAAATTTCAATTCTAATAATATAAAAATAAAATATTAATTAAAAATATTAATTAATATTAATAAAAAATTGTGGTCTCTAACATTTCTCTTTACACAATACTCAATAAATATCATTTAGAATCCGCATTATATCGGGTTTTTCATTGATGGTGAGAAATCTGGCCATGCATGCAAACTATTTGTGTGTGTAGAACATTTCCGTTGTATAACTTTTCAATATTTATGGCATGCAAAGTAATTGACCAGCTCGTTTGTTTGTGCATCTTTCGAGTAGGCTCTTTGTCTTTGGTCTCCACCACCACCATCAAATGTGTTTACTTGTAGAAGTAGTAGAGTTTAATAATAAGTTCCAACCTACTTAAAATTATTTTGGTAAAATTTTTATTTTTAAAAAGTTGTAGCATCTGTCGTCTTTGGTAAATTAAATTAAAAATAATTTTTAATAAGCACAAATAATAATAAGTGTGTTTGATTAAATAATTTTTAAAATTTAAAAATATTATAAAAGATAATAATGTAAGAAAAATTTGAAAATTAATTAATATAGGATTATATTTAATATTTTAATTTTGATAAATACAAACTAACTTTAAAAAACTCATTTTTAAGTACTTTTAAAAGTATACGTATCTTTTAAAAATTACAAATACAAATACATAAATTTTTTTATTTACCAAATACAAAATGAGATGCTTATAATTTGAAAAATACAAAAGTCGAAAAATTTTACCAAGCCTTAGTTTTTTTAAATTGGAATTTTATTTATAAAGCGTATTTTGTGGAGAGAAGAATTGTACCGGTGACTCTCTTGCAAACTTAGCAATTGTTGCCTTAGCATTGCCGCCTCCCGTTGCCAAAACTAGAAAATGAATTAAAAGAAAGAAAGTAATACAATATGCTTAGATATTGAAGGAAAAAGGAATTAGTACTATATACTTATAGATGTACTTTAAAACAGTAGAACCTTGCATGAATAAGTACTATACATATTGAATAAAAAGTTAAATGTGGAATAGATCCTTTCATGTTGATCCTTCATATTAGGTGCACTGCTATTAGAATAAGTAGCTAGGTTGTAACTTTAAGATACAGGATTCCGTAAAGGTTGATGAGGGGAAAGCTATGTAAGTATATATATATTTTTTATTGCATATAGTGCCCCGTTACATTGAAAAGAAACGAAATTTTACTTCTGGGAGTTTGATAAATTAAAAATAATGCTAGTGATAGTCTTGGTAGTGAATATGGAGCAGTAAAGTGTAACAAACTCTTTTTTTTTTAAGAAGTAAATAGATGTGAAATAGATGTAAGAACGGAGGTAAACTATTGGAGATGCAAATAAAGACAGGATTAGGGAAAAATTAAAAGAAGCATCGATAGAGAGGATCATTCAATAGGAACATGTGTTGAACCTTCAGGAGTAAAGCAGCTAACAACCTATATTTGGGTTTGAAAAACTTTTAGAGCCAACAATTTTTAGTATTTTTGACTATTATTTGATCAATATAAATGTTAAATTGTCTTTACTAAATAAATTTTATTATATGTGTATAAAATTTTAGTAAATATAAGAACAAACTATATACTTTTTATATATAAAACATATATAAATATAATTATAAATTATTATTAATAAAAAATAATAATATTTATTAATCATATAACATAATCCATTTTATATTATGCCATTCTAACACAAAAATTCGTATTTTTAAATGTTTCAAAAAATTTTTGCACCAATATCTAACTCACCAATCTATGTGGTTTCGGAACAAAAATAAATACCAACTTTTTCACAATTAAGCATTTATATCATTATTTTTATGAAGGATTTATGACACAACTTAAAATAACTCCATTCTTTAGAAATTTAGATCTTTTAAATTTTGAATTTTTATTTTATAAGGTAAAGTATGATTTCTCATTATTTATTTTATTTAGGTGGAACTAAGAGAAAATATGAAAGAAAAATTATTCAAAAATAAAAGATCACACTTTATCCTCTAAAATAAATTTCAAAATTTAGAGGATTCAAACCCATTCTTTAGTGAGGTGTGTGCTTTTTGGCGCCTATGGCGTCAAGGCGTTTTGACTACCTTAGTAAATCCTAAAGCAATGTAATTGATTAATATAAAATGTATCTATAAAATACCGCAGTATATGAGAAATAATTCAGTCTCTAGTAAATAATCTCAATTTAACTAATAGATATTCGTAGGTAGAATATATTCAATCAATTAATCCTTTTTAAGAATGTATGATGATTTGCTAAATCCAAACTGGAAAAAGAAGGTTGAAATCAACAAACAAACATTAAGAGAAAACTATTAAATGATTATTTTAGCAATTACATATATATCTTTGACAACAATTAGTTTTTTATTGTACACTCAACTGTAAAAATTGGTGTCAAGATATAAGTACCTTAACTTCAGAGGTTGAACTCCCAAGCTGATCTAGTTCTTCCTTGGTTTTGTTGTATCGATCAACTACTGATTTCATGCTAGAAAAAGTAATTCAAAATTAGAATTAGAACTACACATCATACGCAATGTAACTTGACGACAATAGGCACATTATTTGAAGGTTCATATTCTAATCTCTTTAAACTTTTAATACTAAACAATCTTGGGCATCTGTTTAGTAGTTGAACCAAATATACATCTTCG
>NC_029791.2:35659273-35663155 GCF_000816755.2 Arachis ipaensis
TTCCTCTCAGAAAATCTTTTACATAATTCTAAACAATACATAGTTAACTTTGCATCCCATAGGTTCTTGACTCACTTTCCCCCTCATTTAAAAGAAAACCTTTCAGCATTATTATCATAAAAAAAAATAGTGTTTGAACCAACTGACGTACATTTCTTAAAACAATAATATTATATGTACAACTAAAAATGGTGTTGTATAATACAAATTTTATTACCAATATTCAGTTATGAATTTTATCCATCTTTTCTCTATCTTTAAATTTAATGATATCGTCTTAGTGGACAATTATTTATGCTTGCAAACAACTTATTCCTGCAACTACTAAATATATAGTAAATAGCCTTCTTTAGACGTACCCCAAGTTGTATCATTGTAAAAAGTCCTACCCATTTTCCCATCAGACTAATAATATGCTTCCTCCATATTTAGGGCCGATTACACCAAATTTTTTATTTTTCGAAAATAACTTATTAAAATTAGTTTTTAAAGAAGGAGTATTTAAAAGAAAAGATAACATTTTAGGATTTAGATATTAAAACCAAACAAAAAGAATTCTAAAATGTTAGAAGATAAAATATAACATGCTTGCTCAGAGAATTAATATATGTGACATATGCATTGGTTACTCGATTAATTTTAACAATACTATGTATTTTGAAAATGTTAGGAGCTAACAATTTTAATGGAAAAAAATAGCTGCTGTATATTAACTCAAATGTACAAAAATATTGATTATTTAATATTTTCCTGTGTACAAGGACTAACATAATTGATTATTATAGGCATGAACAACAAATAGTATGCAATATTTAAGAAAATAAATAGAAACAAAAGAAGGTATAAATAGACCACAAAGAAAGAGAGAGGAAGAAACTTGGTCAGCTCTCCTCTTTCCACCATGTTACTTTAAACAATAGAAAATGGTTAAGGCCATGTTACTTTAAACAAAAGAAAATGGTTAAGGAGTATTTTAATTTTCAATTCGAACATTAATAATCAAAATAATATTTTATATTTTTATTTTTTTGAAAGGCAAATTTATCTGATAATATCTTCATCTTCAATAGGTGCTAATTTGGAATTTAAAACAAAAACACATTTTACACTCCTTTAAGTTAACTTTTACTCTGCGTGTAAAGGAGAAGCTTACTTGAATTAAAGCTTACTCGAATGCACAAATTCTTTTAAGACAAATCATTTTTATGTGACTTTTTAGATGAATTGCCAATTATAACATACATTACAAATGAATTAATAAATTAAAGGTTACCTGAATGCACAATTTTCTTTCAAGGCAAATCATTTTTATATGACTTTTTAGATGAATTGGCAATTATAATTTGAGAATATGTTTTATATGTTGCACACTTTATTGATAATAATGTATCTAATTATCAGGAAAATTAATTTAAGGTCTCCACTTAACCGGGTGTTTCACAAATGACCCAAAGACATTTTCTGATCTTTTATTTATGTAATATACATGACAAAAACATGAAACTATAAATGGCCAAATAATATAATGCCGAACTTTTGTCGGTATTCCTATCCAAATACTTATGAAACTTGAGCTTAAATTAATAAACTAATTATGAGAATCTGATGAACATGATTATTATCTTTACTCCTATATATAAAGTTTTAGAGTAGTACACAGTACTTACTTTTTGGTTCTCGTTTTTTATTGAATGTGAAACCTTAATGAAAGCCATATTCAAGTCAGTTATTAAACTAAAATCGTATGTAAAATTAACTTCAAACCTTTTTTTCTTTTTACATTGAGAATAATTTTTTTCTACATTTCTTTATCTCAAATTCAATACCATATTTTTATTTTTGAAACATACAGCCAAAATTATATTAAAAAATTACTATACACGCTATCAATTTTTTAGTATTTAACTATTTATACCAAAGGGAAAGAAAACTATCCTTTTCAACAGCTTTCAATCTAAATAATCCTAAGTAACATAACTTATTAAGTGAATGCCATCCACTCATCAGTTAACCTGCCTGCCGCCTGCCAGATCTATAAAACTAAGAATATGCATGCATGTCTCTGATTTAACGAAAACTTTAATACCGTTTTCACAACTATCACCTTATCAAAACCAAACTGAAAAATGTATCTAGAAAGATTTGATTACTTAAATACCAAATGACATGTTATTTTGTTAACATATAGAAGGAAGGAAAGTACGGGAAAACTCAAGCACATATAAGTTATTGAACTTCCAACACGACCTGCACAGCTGCACTAATAATGAACTTAATAGTTATTACCGCAGCAAAATATTCTCAAACATCTGTCAGAGTATCAAAATGGAAAGGCGCCACTACTGGAGCACTTAATTAAAATATATTTAGAGAGAGAGTAATGATATAATATTTTAAAGATTTTCTTAAATAGATATAATTAATAATGTCTTAAATTTTTTTAAAAAATACTTTAGAAAACGTATTTGAAATATAAATCATTTCTCATATGAATACATAGGCTAAAATACCTTGAACTATAATTATGCAGATACTACTATAATTAAAATTACAAATTATATGTAGGTGATTGTTATACTGGATAATAACATAAATCAAACATAATCTCTTTACATGGTTTAATAACAAAGAAATATATGGTCTCAATCCATGCTGACTCTGATATATTTCATCTTTCTCAGTTAATCGAATCAAGTTTTCTAAAACCTGTGTTCCTCATCAACTAAGTGCAGACAGACTTATGATCAAGTTCAAGCTCAAGCTCAAGATTGCAGTCAAAGTTTTCCATATATAGTTATCCGGCCCGTGAATTAATTTTAAATTTCCTATGCATTAACACTATAAAGAAGAAACGATAGATATAGTATATAGTATATACAGTTTGCTACACTTCAGTTAGATTTAGATATATAGCCCTGTTAATTACAGTTAGACTGTTAGTTGATTTAGCATTATATATGTCAATCTTCATATTCAAACCCCTTTACAAAAAGGCAAGAAAGGGGAAAAAAAGAAAAAGGATAAAAAAGGCCTAAACTGCCACTTTCATAGGCAACGAATCAGCAATGCAGTCATTGTGAAAGAGAAACAAACGTATAGAGCAGTCAACGTTAAAGAGAAAGCGAGCAAAAAACAAAAAGATCGAGGGAGAAATCACGAAAAAGAAAAGATCTATCTAATATAAGAGCTTATTAGAGCGAGTACCTGGTACTGGAGAAATCATAGAGTTTGCCAGTGCTGGAAAAGATCATAACTCCAACCTCAGCATCGCACAAAATCGCAAGCTCCTTCGCCTTCTTCAACAAACCGTTCCTTCGCTTTGAGAAGGTCACTTGCCTGCTCGTGGAATTGTCGATCCTTCTTATCGCGATCTTCCCTCTCCCCATCGCTCTCAACCAAAACCCTAACTCCTCGATCCAGAATCACCGATTCTGTTCATCACAGATCAACAACCAAAATTTCAATTTCACCAATAGTAAAGGAAAAGAAGTCCAAAAAAAAAAATGAACAAAAAAGATAGCTCAAGGAACGGCCAGAAGAGAGTGAAAACTGAAAGCATCGATTCGTCGGAGAACACCGCTGAGAAGATCGTCACCGGATCAGCGCTGGAGAAGATCGTCACACAGATCGTCGTTTCCGATTTCAGTCGCTGGAGAGCGCTGCTGAGAAGATCACTGGAGCAGCTTCACTTTTGTAGGGTTTCACTTTCACCAGAACAACGTTAGGATTTTTCTTGGGTTTGGGCCTTTTTTTTTAATAACGACGTCGATAATAGCGGTTAAAAACCGCCGAAATCACCAAAAAGTGCAGTTTTAGAAAACTTAATTATGGCAATGGCATAAAATGCCATAATACCTGAATATTATGGCGGTTCTTTAAAAA
>NC_029791.2:35663184-35665102 GCF_000816755.2 Arachis ipaensis
CTGGAGAAGGAAAATCGGATTTTCCGAGAGAGAGAGAAAGAATCTAGAAAGAAAAAAATGGGAGAAAAAATAAAGAAAAGAAAAAGAAGCAGATATAAAAGGAAAACGAAGAACGAAAGAGGAAAAGAGAGAGAGAGAGGAGTGCCCTTACTGTGAAGAGTTTGTTTATATAACAGACAAAGAGACTGAATTCACATTAGAAGCGTGAGGTAGCTATATAAGGAAAGTGATGAAACCGCTTTGGTTGGTGCAACGCGAAACCGCTAATGGGTCGGAGAGCAAAACCATTTGGCGGTTTTCTACTGCCATGTGGCCCAATCATGTGCCGACTCCTCAGACTCACACTTTGCGTATTGACAGTTGTGCCGCCAACCGTATGATGCTCTGACGCGTGGAGCTACGAATACGTATACCGTAGCTGCGAGAGTATTAGAGATTTAGAGTAATAGTTATTCATTCCCCCATGCTTGATTATCGTATTATTAGTTCAATCACTGATTAGATCGGTTAATCCGATACAATTAAATAAATATAAAAAATCATATATTTTCACTAAATAACAATTAATTATAAACTAAATTGGTTACGCTATGTTTAAAAAAAAAAAAAAAACAAAAAAAACAAAAAAAACAAAAAAAAATATCACATGACAATATCTGGCACTCATTAACCTTAAACGTGAAGTGACCAGATTATATTGAATATTCCACTAACCAAAAATTTTTTATATTCGATTGATTTTTTTAGATAAGATTAAATGGGATATTTTACCAATTTAAAACGTTACATATTATTTTTTCAAATCTTTTTAAAATTATGAAGGACTTAAATCAATTCTTCACCGATCTAAAAATTTTAATTAGATATTTTTATTTCAAGTCTTCTCATGATAAAAAATGGTTCACTAAAATAATATCTCATTAACTAAGAACTTTAAATATTTTTAAAATTTTCTTAGACAAAATTCAAATTAACTTCAGCTTGACTTAAAAATCTTAGATATTCTTTTCTTTAAGTCTTTTTAAGACTAAATATCACTATTAACTATATCATGTTACAATAATAAACTAAAGAGTTCATCGACTCACAGTAACCAACAAAAAAAAATATCCTCAACTTCTATAACTTAATTAATAAATTCTTTTAGTTCTTTGAGACTGTTCATAGATAATATTTACGACGAATACAGATTAGTATTAAATTTATAGGATGCGATCTGAACTAAAAATATGAAACTGTGATATACCTATATTATACTTTAATAGAAATTTCTTCTAAGATAGAAGAATAAATAAAGAACAAATGAAAGTAAAATAGTAGAATTTTGAGGTAACTAATTTTTCGTTTTCAATTGTTTCGCAAGTGAAAGTAAAATAATAGAATTTGTGATAGGTGAATCAGTTTTTAAAGTAGTCAAATTACTCAATTTAGCTTCTGAAATTGTTTTTATTTATATAAATTTTGACTTAATTACTCAAGTTTATATGGTATTTAATTTATTTTTATTATTTAAAAAAATTTTTAGTACATTATTGACGCACAACAAATATTAAACAACATATTAATAAAATTATTGAGTTATATTTAAATTTATTAATCATCAAAATATTGTATTAGATATCACAAAACTAACATCAAGGACATATAAAAATTATTGATCATCATCAAACCTCAAAAGTATGATTTTCCCCCATAAAAAGACAAGTAATAAGATAAAGATAAATTTGTTATAATATTAGAATTCATCAAGTTTATGAAAATCGGATATGTAATCAAATCGGTAAAGATAAATGTTTAATGATTTAAAAGTTCAATCGAGATTTAAATGAAATTTAACTGATAATTGAATTAAATATAATAAAATAATATATTTACGTATAAAATATATATTTTAAAAAATATTTAACTAACACATGTC
>NC_029791.2:35665131-35668467 GCF_000816755.2 Arachis ipaensis
TAGGTAAGCAAAAAAAAAAAAAAAACAAAAAAAACAAAAAAAACAAAAAAAAATATCACATGACAATATCTGGCACTCATTAACCTTAAACGTGAAGTGACCAGATTATATTGAATATTCCACTAACCAAAAATTTTTTATATTCGATTGATTTTTTTAGATAAGATTAAATGGGATATTTTACCAATTTAAAACGTTACATATTATTTTTTCAAATCTTTTTAAAATTATGAAGGACTTAAATCAATTCTTCACCGATCTAAAAATTTTAATTAGATATTTTTATTTCAAGTCTTCTCATGATAAAAAATGGTTCACTAAAATAATATCTCATTAACTAAGAACTTTAAATATTTTTAAAATTTTCTTAGACAAAATTCAAATTAACTTCAGCTTGACTTAAAAATCTTAGATATTCTTTTCTTTAAGTCTTTTTAAGACTAAATATCACTATTAACTATATCATGTTACAATAATAAACTAAAGAGTTCATCGACTCACAGTAACCAACAAAAAAAAATATCCTCAACTTCTATAACTTAATTAATAAATTCTTTTAGTTCTTTGAGACTGTTCATAGATAATATTTACGACGAATACAGATTAGTATTAAATTTATAGGATGCGATCTGAACTAAAAATATGAAACTGTGATATACCTATATTATACTTTAATAGAAATTTCTTCTAAGATAGAAGAATAAATAAAGAACAAATGAAAGTAAAATAGTAGAATTTTGAGGTAACTAATTTTTCGTTTTCAATTGTTTCGCAAGTGAAAGTAAAATAATAGAATTTGTGATAGGTGAATCAGTTTTTAAAGTAGTCAAATTACTCAATTTAGCTTCTGAAATTGTTTTTATTTATATAAATTTTGACTTAATTACTCAAATATATATGGTATTTAATTTATTTTTATTATTTAAAAAAATTTTTAGTACATTATTGACGCACAACAAATATTAAACAACATATTAATAAAATTATTGAGTTATATTTAAATTTATTAATCATCAAAATATTGTATTAGATATCACAAAACTAACATCAAGGACATATAAAAATTATTGATCATCATCAAACCTCAAAAGTATGATTTTCCCCCATAAAAAGACAAGTAATAAGATAAAGATAAATTTGTTATAATATTAGAATTCATCAAGTTTATGAAAATCGGATATGTAATCAAATCGGTAAAGATAAATGTTTAATGATTTAAAAGTTCAATCGAGATTTAAATGAAATTTAACTGATAATTGAATTAAATATAATAAAATAATATATTTACGTATAAAATATATATTTTAAAAAATATTTAACTAACACATGTCTTAAAGTACATGATAAATTTGTTAGTGAAAAGTTTTTATTAAAAATATAAAAGAAAATTAAATTTTTAATTATTTATTTTATTTTTATTAAATAAAAATATTTAAAATTTTTTTATTAATAATAAATTTATTATATTTTCTAAGACACATATTAACTAAACTCTTAAAAAAATAATTTATATTAACTGATTTTTTGAATTTTAGAATTATTTGTTGATAATTATTTTATATCATGAATTGAATTAGTGTGATAGTTAACCCTTAATTAATTCGGTTAAATAATGTTTGGTCCGGTTCTAAAACAATTGGATTCACCAAGGGGATGGAGACAGGTGCAATAATTGTTAAAACTGAAAAGTACTTGAGTTTTATTTTATAGTTAGTTATTGATTTTTAAAAATAATTACTGTAGACTTCTTTTTACAATTATTAAACGTAATTTATAAAAGAAGAAGTTGAATAAATATAACGACTTTTCAAAAATATTGATGAGAAATTTTTTATTTTTGTATTTTCTAATATATAATATTACATTTGACATGCTTGCTTGGATTAATTCTCCAATTGCTATTATATATGTTTATATAAAATACATTTTGCATTTCATCAAATTATATTTTGTCATATCTTGTATGGAGGGGGAGGGGGCGAAGGTTTGATAATTTTATCTAATTTTGTTTTTGGATAAAGGCATAAAGCTGTCTAGTTAAATTATGGGCAAAACACTCAATTAAGGGGAGAAATTTTTTATACAAATCTGTCAAACTAAAATTCGGTTCATGAATCAATTAAGGCATGTTTATATATAGTTCGAATCAACTAAATTTAAACTCAATTTTCACATAATTCGAATCATGTTCATTCGAATTATACACAATTGCACACACTAATTCGAATCAACCTGATTCGAATTATTCATAGTATAATTTGAATTATGCTGTTAAAAAATTAATAATTTATTAAAAAAATTTATTAAAAAAATATATTTTATTTCATACATTAAAAAAAGCTAACAAAATATTTAATTATGAGACTTCTCTAAAATATTACTGAACTATCAATTCGAATTCTATACAATATTCTTTTGTCCATTTTTAATAGTTAATGAATATTTTTTAACAAACTTTTTAAATAAATTTATTTAAATTATACTACAAAAAATATTTTATTCTATGCAAAAATAATTTTAAAAAAATGGCTTAAAAAATGTTATGAGTATTATAAAAGTTTGTAATATTCTAGTGATTTAAGTAAATACATGATAAAAATATATTTTCTTTAATTTCTAAATTACTATTGACTATGTAGAGTATTTTTTTAATGTCCTAAGTCATTAGAATATTACAAATTTTTATAGTACTCCTAATATCTTTTAAGCCATTTTTTAAATTATTTTGCATAGAATAAAATATTTTTTTGTGGTATAATTTAAATAAGTTTATTAAAAATTATTCATGAGCTATCAAGAATGGACAGAAGAGTATTGTATAGAATTCGAATTGCTCACCATATAATTTGAATTAGAGTGATTCGAACTTCCCCATGCGTAATTCGAATCATGTAATATCTCACCATATAATTTAAATAATTTTATTAAAAAATTATCATAATATTTTTTAATAAATTTATTTAAATTATACCACAAAAAAAAATTTATTTTATGCAAAATAATTTAAAAAATGGCTTAAAAGATGTTAGGAGTACTATAAAAATTTGTAATGTCCTAATGACTTAGGACATTAAAGAAATACTCTACATAGTCAATAATAATTTAGAAATTAAAGAAAATATATTTTTATCATGTATTTACTTAAATCACTAGAATATTATAAACTTTTATAGTACTCATAATATCTTCTAAGCCATTTTTTAAAAATTATTTTACATAGAATAAAATTTCTAAATTATTATTGACTATGTAGAGTATTTTATTTAAAATTTGAGTACATGCATGTATTTACCTAAGTCACTAGAACATTACAAATTTTTATAGTACTCCTAACAT
>NC_029791.2:35668574-35670427 GCF_000816755.2 Arachis ipaensis
TATTTTATTCTATACAAAATAATTTTAAAAAATGGCTTAAAAGATGTTATGAATACTATAAAAGTTTGTAATATTCTAGTAATTTAGGTAAATACATAATAAAAATATATTTTCTTTTATTTCTAAATTATTATTGACTATGTAGAGTATTTCTTTAATGTCCTAAGTCATTAGGACATTACAAATTTTTTAATAAATTTATTTAAATTATACCACAAAAAATATTTTATTCTATGAAAAATAATTTAAAAAAGGCTTAAAATATGTTAGGAGTACTATAAAAATTTGTAATGTCCTAATGACTTAGGACATTAAAGAAATACTCTACATAATCAATAATAATTTAGAAATTAAAGAAAATATACTTTTATCATGTATTTACCTAAATCACTAGAATATTACAAACTTTTATAGTACTCATAACATCTTTTAAGCCATTTTTTTTAAAAATTATTTTGTATAGAATAAAATATATTTTTTAATTATTTTGTATGGATTAAAATATTTTTTTTAATTTCTAAATTAAAATTGACTATGTAGAGTATTTTATTTAAAATTTGAGTACATGCATGTATTTTACTTAGGACATTAAAGAAATACTCTACATAGTCAATAATAATTTAGAAATTAAAGAAAATATATTTTTATCATGTATTTACTTAAATCACTAGAATATTATAAACTTTTATAATACTCATAATATCTTCTAAGCCATTTTTTAAAAATTATTTTACATAGAATAAAATTTCTAAATTATTATTGACTATGTAGAGTATTTTATTTAAAATTTGAGTACATGCATGTATTTTCCTAAGTCATTAGAACATTACAAATTTTTATAGTACTTCTAACGTTTTTTAAGCCATTTTTTTTTAAATTATTTTGCATAGAATAAAATATTTTTTGTAGTATAATTTAAATAAATTTATTAAAAAATTTGTTAAAAAATATTCATGAGCTATTAAAAATGGACAAAAGAGTATTATATGGAATTCGAATTAATAGCTCATTAATATTTTAAAGAAGTCTTGTAATTAAATATTTTGTTAGCTTTTTTTTAATGTATGAAATAAAATATATATATTTTTAATTTTTTTAATAAATTTTTTAACAGCATAATTCAAATTATACAATGAATAATTCGAATAAGTCAAATTCAAATTACATGAAAATACGTGCATAGGTGTAATTCGAATCACCCTGATTCGAATGACTGTGTGTAATATCAAGTTGATTCGAATTAGTGTGTGTGCAATTGTGTATAATTTGAATGAGTATGGTTTGAATAATGTGAAAGTTGAGTTCGAATTTAGTTGGTTCGAACTACATATAAACATTTAGTTTGGCGTTTTTGTGTAAAAAATTTCTTCCCTTGACTTAATTGAGTGTTTTGCCCTTAAATTATAGTATAGAAAAAGTTTATATATATACTTTAACAAATTAATTAATAACATATATTGTGCATAATTTCAAATAATTTCTTGAATAAACTTATTATTTCTGGTCATATAAAGATTTAACAATTAATCATTTTAATCCTAAAAGATTAAATGACGTCGACAAATTTTGAATTAGTTTATCTTTTTAATTTTATAATTATAAGAAATAATATTTATTCTTGGTTGTGCCAAAAAATACACATGTAATTTTGTATGTATCTCTGTTTGGGATTAAGATCCATTCTTCAGGTCAAATCACGTGAAAAAAGTGCAACCCTGTGCTAATATAATATATAATTATGCAGTCCGAAGAACCATAATTATATTGGATGGTTGGTGTAGTGGAAAATATTTAAATTTAATTTCAGCGTTCCGCAATTATTTGACGAACAGAATCACATGTTTTGAGAATAA
>NC_029791.2:35670660-35671039 GCF_000816755.2 Arachis ipaensis
TAATAATTGTTAGAGAATATGTGGGTCAGTGGGTAAGGGTATCTTTCCAATCTGGAAGCCGAAGCCAGAAGGGCAACCTCGTCAAAACCCAAAACAATGTGCAAGAAACTCTCCCAGGTACTCTCGCCATCCTAAGTACGATGAAGAAGGGGCACGTGTCGTTGTTTTACGTGGAAAACGGATTAAGTGTTAAGGAAAGTTTTAAAAGTTGGGGACTTATCCTTAGTTTTTCTATTTTTTTAAGGTTTCTAAATAAGGAATTTCTAGTAAAAGTACTTATGACCATTTCTTTGTGCACTTTATTTGGGATTTCCAACGGGCAAAGTCCTTAAACTTTCTCTACTTGGAATTTCTGTAGAGCATTAACATTTTTTATTCA
>NC_029791.2:35671115-35711709 GCF_000816755.2 Arachis ipaensis
ATGAGAATGAATGTTATATTAAGGACCCTAATATTGATAATACTCATAAAAATTGTTTTACTTTAGAAAGACAATTTTGTTTATTTTGATAGTGATCTTGGATCTATTCCATTTTACTTTGTCTTGTTGATATTCTTAGGACTGTTGCAACGCAAAAAAGTGATCGATACTTCTTAATTTTATATTTTACTCAAGTATGAATTTTAATAATTAATTTTCAATTATGACTAGGACAAACTAAAACATGGAAATAAATTTTGGAGGATTTATTTCCCTTACTTGGATCGAATGTTTATTTCACGATTTAACCGATATATACTAAGAGAAAACTCATTAATAACCACCAATATTAATACCAAGGAAAGTATGCTTCTTTGGACCCTTTTTCCTTTACATTATTAGGTTCCACTTTGGTCATTATTATTGGGGCTTTTCCTCTTCTAATGCATTTTTGTTTACTTTTTTTCCCATTTACTATATATAATACAAATAATGTGAGTAAACAACCATTTTTTATATGAAAATTTATAATANAATAGATGAAATTTATTTTATACTCATGAAAAATAAAAAATTATTATTTTATTTAATAAAATTTAAAATATTAACAAATCTAATTGATATTTAAATATTTTATTACATAAAAATTATTTTTTATAAATACAAAATAATTTTATTTATATTTAATTAAATTTATTAATTTTTAAATTGTTATAGTTAAAATAATAATTTACTCTAAACATAATATAAAAAGTGGTTCTTGCAAGTTGGGGTTTCTAATAATTTGTAATTTGTATTTGTATTTGTATATGTTTAGTACGTCATGCCTGCTGGAGTTGAAGGTTGGAATTTTTCTAATGCCTTTCATTTTTGTTCCTTGGCTTTTGATTGGCTGAACCCACGTGAAAGATTTGGGGTGGGCCAATAGCGATTCAAATTGAATTAAGAAATGGAATGGAGCATCATAGGCGAAAATTGAGGAGCATGGAACCACGCCGAGGCAATAAAATAAGGTTTCATGCCTTGAAAGTTACAAAAGTTAAAGAACAAGTGTCAATGATCAGCCAAATGATAAAACTCATCGGATTAGAGAAGTGATGAGTAGATGCCCTAGTTGAGATATCGTTAGTCGCCATCTTCTTTTATAGAGACTTTGATATTTGGGATCCAAGACACAAATATAATATAAAAATATAAAGTAGCTAGATTAAATTTTAGAAGGTAATGGGATTGCAAATTGTTTTCGATAGAGTTTGGGTTAAGATCCCCCTTTCTTTTGTGCGGTTAGCTATAGAAATCTTCTATTAATTTTTTTTTTTTCAAAGAAAAGTTCAACACTACAAGTAGAGTGTGTAGACATCTGATCAGATATAACAACAAAATAAAACTAGACAAGAGAAAACAACAAACTAACTAGGAAGAAGGATAATTTATTGTCATCTCCGATATATCCATCAACAACAAAAAACATCTGCACCAATTCACTTCTTATAATTCATAAAGCACATGTTAATTATCTCCTCAACCCTTCTATATTTATTCTGAAAAATTCTTTTGTTTCTTTCTAACCAAATGTTCCAAATAATAGCACAAAAGCACACCATCCACCTCTTGCACTCCTCCTTCCCGACAGATAACTCAATCCAGTTTAGGAAATGCTCCTTCAACGTACCCGGGTAAGACCATTGTCTACCAACATATGACATCCAAGCACACCAAACCTGCCAAGAAAAACTACAGACGAAAAGCAAGTGGTGACCATTTTCAACACCTTCATTACACAAAGCACAAAATTTATCTTGTTGGTTGATGATTCGAAACCGTCCCAGTCTCTCCTTAGTGTTAATCTTGCCAGACAAAACAAACCAGACAAACAACACTCTTGGAGACACTAGCCCTTTTCAAATAGATCTAGTGAAGCTGTAGCTTGTTACTTCCTTTGAAGCCAATTATGCTTGCAGCACATGCACAAAAGAGTTAGTTGAAAAAACACCTTGATTATCATATTTCCAAATCACTCTATCCTCTCTACCAGATGCAAGTTTAACCAGCCTTAACGTATCATGTAGCTGGTTCAGCATATCCAACTCCCATTGAAAAAGATCTCGCCCCCATAGGAGGTTCCAATTCCACTCAAACCCATCCCAAAACCTACAATTCCCTATCACTAATCCCCTCACTACAACAAAACATCATTTTGGCGACGGTTTTTTTAATGCTTGGCGACGGTTTTAACTGTCACTAAATAGTTTTGCGACGGTTAAAAAAAGCGTCACAGATTTGAGCGTCGCCAGCTGACATAATGACGGTTTTGGACCACCGTTGGTAAGGAGTGTCGCTAAATTATTTGTGACGGTTTTTAAAGTATAAAAGCGTCACTAATTTGTAACACTTGTAAATGTATTTTTTATGCTGTATCTCGCGACGTTTTAAAACTGTCGTTAAATTACTAAATCCTATGACAGTTTTTCCTTATATTTCATGACTATTTTAAACCGTCACTAAGTTACTAGTTCTTATGACAGTTTTTAGGTATATTTAGTGACTATCTAAACTGTCACAATATTTTTAATGACGGTTTTTCGATTTAAACCGTCACTAATTAAGTTACTTGTTCTTATGACAGTTTTTTTCTGTTTTTAGTGACTATTTTAAACTGTCATAATCTCTCCAACATCAATACTTTCTTTTATTAATTATTGCAAAAATTATTTCTATTATAAATAATTTATGTGTCTACCAACAAAATAATAAATGACATTATATTTCAATAAATTTAAACTCAATCTCACAAGTTTTACAAATATAGAAACAATATATTTCAAAAGTTAAATTCTACAAGTTTTACATAGTCATAATCCATAAAATGTAAATTCAAAAAATTCTAACTTAATCCAAACATATAAAGCTAACAATTATACTTGTAACTTAATCCTCAACTTTTTTCCGCAACTTCGCTTCACCTTCAACCTCAACAGTATCCAGCTTCAACAATTGCTTCACAAGCAACTCTTGTCCTCTGTAAATGAGAGAATGCAATGATTAGAATGCATTCACGAATAAAAAGACTTGCAATGGAACATGAAATATAGAAAATTAGAAATATCCGAAGAAAGATTACCACCAAGACTAATGCACATTTGAATTTGTTTGAAATACATGGCATAACCCCAAGCTCATAAAACCAAAGAAGATGTAGAAGATAATATTCAAATAGGCCGGTTAAAGTAGCAGAGTATAAAGTGAAGGAAAAGAGAAGAGTATTGTTAAAGGACAAGCAAAAAATTTGAAGCAAGTGCATACCCAAATATGAGGTCAATCCACTCATGTAAATGAGCAGATGCATACTCACTCTCCAGAACCATCCTATGCTTATGCACAAAATCAACTGGATTCTCAGCCCAAGGAGGAAGTCTTACAGTATCTGATATGGCAGAAGAATCACAGGGATAATAACTAAAATATGCACTTGACTGTACCACAAATTCTTCTAAAGAAACAAATGCTGAAAATATAGAGTATACCAAGCTTTTCTCCCAATTGTGTTGTGCCAAAATCAATTGAATTTTTGTTTGTGAGGACCTCAGCACTACAACAAAACAGCATTTTGGCGACGGTTTTTTTAATACTTGGCGACGGTTTTAATTGTCACTAAATGGTTTTGCGACGGTTAAAAAAAGCGTCACAGATTTGAGCGTCGCCATCTGACATAGTGACGGTTTTGGACCACCGTTGGTAAGAAGTGTCGCTAAATTGTTTGTGACGGTTTTTGAAGTATAAAACCATCACTAATTTGTAACACTTGTAAAGGTGTTTTTTATGATGTATTTCGCGACGTTTTGAAACTGTCGTTAAATTACTAATTTCTGTGACAGTTTTTCCTTATATTTTATAACTATTTTAAACCGTCACTAAGTTACTAGTTCTTATGACAGTTTTTAAGTATATTTAGTGACTATTTAAACTGTCACAATATTTTTAGTGACAGTTTTTCGATTTAAAACCGTCACTAAGTTACTAATTTCTGTGACAGTATTTTCCTTTATTTAGTGACTGTTTTAAACTTTCATAATCTCTCCAACATCAATGCTTTCTTTTATTAATTATTGCAAAAATTATTTCTATTATAAATAATAATTTATGTGTCTACCAACAAAATAATAAATGGCATTATATTTCAACAAATTTAAACTCAATCGCACAAGTTTTACAAAATAGAAACAATATATTTCAAAAGTTGAATTCTACATGTTTTACATAGTCATAATCCATAAAATGTAAATTCAAAAAATTTCAACTTAATCCAAACATATAAAGCTAACAATTGTATTTGTAACTTAATCTTCAACTTTTTTCAGCAACTTCGCTTCACCTTCAACCTCAATAGTATCCAGCTTCAACAATTGTTTCACAAGTAACTCTTGTTCTCTGCCAATGAGATAATGCAATTATTAGAATTCATTTGGAGAATATTACTAATAACAATTTTATGAGAATTCATAAAATGCAGTAAATAAACATGCTAATAAAGAAATTAAACCATGCTAGAAATCCATTAGTTAAGAAGAATGATCAACATCAAAGCCCCTAGATCATTCCTGACAGTGACAATAACAATAAATATTTAAAATCCTACTATGATCATCATCTATAAAGAAAAATACCTTTCCAGTAGACATGGCTAATTCTCCCAACTGCTTCCATTTAGACTCACTCTGCACTTCCGTGGCAATGTCCTGATCGAAGAAGAGAAAAAAGGATGAGTAGTTCTCATAATTTAAAGTGAAACAAGAAAGTAATTAGTAAGTTACATTATAAAACTTTTATAAGTCAAAGGCTATTTCCTTTCTGGCATATGAAATTTTTTTAACTTACCTTTGCAACCTCTAATCTCCCAAGCTGCATGGCTAGATCAAACCTATAGTCAGGGTCAGTAGCTACTTCAAGGGCATCCTCTATCATGCCTCGTGATTTCAGGAATCGAGCCACACTACCATAAAAACAAGTATATAATTTTAACTAGGACACATATATGACATTTTAGAACCAAGCTTTAGAACTGAACTCCTAATTTAGAAAGTAGAATAATACGCCCTCTACATTAAGAAGAGGAGTAAAACTGCAAAATATGAGACTATACACTTGTATCATGAAAGAACATCAATCAATAACAATAACAATAATTCAGTGTTAAGAATACCATAACAAAGTGGGCAAGAAGTGATGTGCTATTAATGAGGTAGTACTTGTTGTGATGCTCTTTAGAAATGGATGGTAGAACTTCATTGGCCCTATCCAAGAGTCTTGTACTCAATCAAGCTCAAAAGTAGCGTGTATCCCATTACACTGAAACCATCAAGAACAGAAATATAATCAAGCACTTCACTACACTATTAGCGTAATATGTGATATCAAATGGTACAAAGACTGCACTTACTTGAACTCTTTGTCTATCAAGTAACCTTACTTTGGCTGGCAAGATATCCCGACAAGTATATAGGACTGTTAGATATGCCTTCTACTTTTTACCTAAAAAACAACTTAGACTAAAAAAATTATAAATCATAAATAAACCAAGACATGTCGTCTAGTAGCCTTTGGTGATCTGATACTTCTTCATCATATGATGAAAAATTTTCACTAGTTTTAGGAATATGCTGCAAGTACAAAGAAGAGACATTTGTATTAATATCCAAATTGGAATTCTATAGCTACACTCACATATAAAGAATACATCACTAAGTATTACATATATAAGAAATTATAGAAAGAAGAGATCCAATGATATTAAATACAGCAGAATTTGGCTGCACTAAAAGGCTAAACTTGCAGGAATTAGGACCACCTGGTTTAATCTTTTGCTTACTTCACCGTCAAGAGAAGACTCATCCATTATTTCCAACGTATGCCACATATCATCACTAATAACTAGAATCTCTCCTGACCCAGAAGAGGAACCATAAACATCAATGTCATGCATACCATTTTCCCTTTCATTTGGATCCATGTCATATGCTGTCATGATCCTTCAAAAAGGAACTCTATCCAATCCAAGGACTAGCTGTCTTATCCCAAGTGTTTAATATCTGAAACAAAAAAGGTGCAATGCATTCAGACATCATGTATAATTATGCCATAAAAAATAATGCAAAAAAATTCATATAAAATATGATTGACTAATAGAATTTAAAAAAAAAGGTTGCTCTGCTTTATAATTTATATATTATTGGACAGTTAAGATTATTATTATTATTACTTGAAAAGATTGATGAAGGAACATGAGGCATTACCTTAGCACATGTAAGATAGCTAGCAGAATATACCATTTCAAAATTTCATTCAATATGTGACTCAATTACTCAAACTGAAGAGTTAAGTGCACTATATATATAAACCAATAGAGAGAGGGAACTTGCAAGAAACAACTTAATTAAAACAGAACAATAATCTTCCGTTTATTAAATATCTATCTTTATAGTTACATTTTCATCAAGTACACGAAAATGGGAAGCCATAGCTACATGAAGGTTTGGATCCTTGGCCTAATAGCATTAATTGGAGCAACACATGCTCAATTGGAACTTGGTTTCTATTCCAAAAGTTGCCCAAATGCAGAAAAAATCATTTCGCACTATGTTAATGAGCATATCCATAAGGTTCCATCACTTGCAACGACACTCTTAAGAGTTCCCTTCCATGATTGTTTTGTAAGGGTATGTATGAACTTTCTTCATCTATCATTGTTCTTATTTGTATTTGAATAATGCATTAATATAATGTAGCGGATTGTGTTCAAGGGTGTGATGGATCAGTGCTTGTGGCGTCAACAAAGAACAATCAAGCTGAAAAGGAAGCACCTTCAAACCTTACTCTAAGAGGGTTTGATTTCATTGAAGACTTATGCTAACAGTTAAAGAGCCCAGCTCATTTATCCGAATTTGCATTATTTTTTCCTTTGGAAAATGTCAAAATGCCTAACAATTAAACAGCCCAACTCATTTATCTCCATCAAGCTTATGCTAACAAAAAGGAAAAAGTTAAAAGTTCTTCAAACAAACTTACATGTGAAGCTCACGGATTCACTTGATGTTTGATAGGAGCATCTACTGAAGAATCAATCAAAGCAACGAGCAGTCACTTGTACCAAAAGTTCTCCTCATTTTTGTGAAAATTTTACTTACTCTGTTGAAGAAGATACATAAGGATCTCACATAAGTCTAACACTACAATAGTACATCAACTAATAAAAATATTTATCTGAATAATAAGAACTTTCAGGCTCTTACGTTATAGTAATGAAACATCACTTTCATAAATACCAATAGCTTTAATTCTAATTTTAACATCATGAAGACCTGAAATTGAAGATTGTTGATCATCACAGTTCTCAATACATGAGCTTCAATCACTTTATTAGATACTATGAGTGTATAAGTTAAATGTCTTGAAATTTTAATTATGGATAAGATCAATTTACCTAAAGACTGAAGTGGATATGGTTGAATTGATAGATTTTTAACACCAATAATCCAAGATAGAAAGGTAAAATCCCAGAGTAAAGTTCGGCTAATTTAATTAGCTTTTCCATCTCTAAAGTAGCAATTTGCATAATTCAAGAAGAGCACTAACCAGATCATGATGTCGCAGAAAAACGTCAAAGAAATCAAGAGAAGAAATAAGAAATTGAGCATTCAAAGAAATCTAGTTAAAGCATTTCATCGAACATGTTGAGTGCTAGTAAAATTAAAAAGAAACAAAAGATTTCAAAGTAAAAATTGCAAATATCAATATGAGCATATAATCATTATGATAATTATAGCAAAACAGAGCACCAAGAACAAACAATTGCAACAACCTTCAGCACAACAAACACTAAGCAAAAACAGAAAAATTGCAGGAGAAAAAAGCAGAAGAACATTCAAATACTCACTATCAGTGTTGAGTTTGAAGAGAAGAAAAAGTCGCTGGAAGGGGATATTAGGGTTCGCATTCGTAAAAGAGAGGAAGGGAAGGAACGACGCGGGGACAGCGAACGGCGACCGGCGAATGGCAACCAGCGAGCGACGGTAACTAGCGACCGGCGAACCATGGGCGACCAGTGAATGCGAACTAGTGAAGGTTGTGGCGTTACTTTCTCTTCTCTTCTCTTCTCTTTGCTTCGCTTATCTTCTCATCTTCAAATGGCTGTGGAAGGAATAGAAGTTTACAGTAGATGTATAAACGGAGGAGGATAAGAGATATAGACTAAACTACTAAGGTAGAATAATGACGGTTAAAAAATTAAATCCATAAGTGTCACAATATTATTAAATAGAGACGCTTAAAATAAAAGTCACAAAATAAGTGTAGCTATGTAGTTAATTTGGCGTAGTGCAGGGAGGTAAAATAGCTCGAGAAGCTAATAGGTTGTCATAAATAGGCCCAAAAAAAATGCACAAGATGAGAGAAGAGTGCAAAAGGTACAAATCAATCAGTTTGTCATTAAAGTTGATAGACTTACCAATTCCTTCACATCACTCATGTCCTCAAGGACTCCATTCCAAGTAGTAGAAACATCTGAGAACATCCGATTTGCATGATCAAATTTTCCACCTTGAAGTTTGATTGCAAGGGTAGTGAATGGTTCAACCCTAACAAGATAATACAGAACCTGAAAAGAAGATAATAACCATTAACTTTGCAAAACAAGCAACTAAGAATCAACCATACTCGAGAACATTGTGTACAAAATAAGAAATTGCTTCTATTGCTATTGTAGTTTGAATGTCAACATTATCATAGACTCATAGTGGTTTATGTTGTGCTATGAATATAAACTAATTTTAAAATTTATCACAGCAGTAAAATAGACACACCAATTCTACATCAAGATATCAACAAAGCATGACCTAAGTTAATATATCTATGAGTTAAATTTGTTATTTTTTTAATTTTCTATTGAAAAAGGAAGCGGAAAATAGAGGGGAACCCACTGTTCCTGCACTGGAGTAGTGTGATCCGTAACGGAATTTGGGGATGACTGGGTCGTTAAAGCTAGCATATCTCTCTTGAAATTTTTTCAGACGGTCTGGGTTCAATGCACCAATAGGCTGCATTAATTATCAGAGAAAAGATAAAAACATTCTCTTTTGAAAGGCGGGGTTCTCTAACCAGCAGTAGCACCCCCAATATTTGCTAACAGCAGCAATGCAAGTGCCTCATCCCTTGAAAATCAAACAACTCATGAGGGATTGCCAGTAAAAAAAGGGCAAAAGAAAAGTTAACTCTGAAATTAATGGTAGCCATATTGGAGTTCCCACATTGTTTTGGCGTGACAACAGAACCAGAGCTTGGTTTCAGCTGTGTATATGCTGCCTTGCAGAAAATTGTATATCTGAAAAGAGAAAGTTTCTTGAAAGCAATACTCAAGCAGCATAATTAGTTAAACTTCAACAATGGCATAAGTATAGCATAATACATGATCCCACTTGTTCCTGCTTCCTCCCATGGCTCTTCGAATTGTTGATCCAATTTCATTGACAGTTTCTGCAGCATCATTTAGAGGATAGCTGTGAACAAAAAACAGCAGTTCAGGTCAGAGTGTGATTACAATTCAAATTGGCAATTGCTTTTGCAGTAACTTGTCCCTAAGAGTACAAACAAAGATATACCTAACCAAATAGGACGTAGACTTACTTTTTGATGTCCTCCAGAATGGCTTTTGTGCCTCTATACATCTGCAGAAGTTGAACCATATAAATCAAGTAATTCACATGATACTTCAACAGCTATAATAGACAATTTTGAGGACAGGACTCAGTTGATCCACAGTCACCATCACCAACTTTACTGACCCAATCATTTAGGCTGTCCTTAAGATCTAGAATAACATTTGCAGCGGGTTCAATGGCAATCTCAAGGACTTGGCCTTGCTCACTTAGCTGTAGAGGTCGTCTCTGTGGCTTATGTAAAGTAAACATAGGAACCATATTTCAAAAATTATATCAGGATATAAGTACATATACAGTTGACATGATTAACATAGATTTAATAAAACTCAACCAGCTTTCAAATGATATTGACAAGTCAATTCTACTTTTACCGATTCACCAAAATGATATTGACAAGTCAATTTCATTTAAATAACAATTTCATATAAGATAAAAATTAATAAATTAAGAAAAGAAATAATTACTGGTTAAGAAACAAGGGAAAAAGATCACCTGTGTTATATCATTATAACTACGCCCAGCCAGTGTATTAAGTTGCATTAGGTAGTCAAAGTTACTGATCTGCACAAGGGATTATAAAATTAATGAATATAAGTGATTCATATGCATATTATATTAGAATCAAAATCCTTTGATCAGTTAAGGCTCAATTCATACCTCCCACCTAGCTCAGCGCTTCATAAGTTGTATTCTTTTCAAAATCCTTTGATCAGTTTTATATTCTATTTCTTTTTCAATATTAATTTTCTCAGGGTATTTAACAATACCTATTTTTCAAGGTGGAAAGAAGGGAATAATTTTTGAATTTCAGCAACTCCTATAATTTTTTGAATTCTAGTAAATCTTCTTGTTTGATTAAAACTTCAAGTTGTGTTGCTACATTGATGCGAACTTGGAGGACTTCTTTTGGTTGCGGTTGGAAGTGGTTATGGTTGCATCTAATTCCAGGGAAGATTTGTTGCCGCCAAAATAAAAACAAGCTCATCAGTCTTGGCCAAACCGTCCATCTGCAATCTAATGCAAATGATCAATATTTGAGAGAGCACAACAAAATACACGTCACTTCATTGTAAATTGATAAAGGAGCTATAAGGTGCTGCAAGGGAACTAAAGGAATTGTACGTTTTGTAGTATAAATACAGAACTATAAATACAGTGAGATAATGTGAGTGAAAATTTCAAGAGGTAGTGATCTGGTCGTCAGTTTCCTCAATAAGAGTAAAGTATTACCTATCTTTCTTACTCTAGTAAAATAATGGTCAAATGAATCTAAGTCACACTAGCTAGTTAACGGGTGAAATGAACAATAAAAAACATATTCAATAAAGCAAGAAAAACTAACAAAAAGAGAAGTGGATGATTCAAAAAGTAACTGAAAATGCATATACCATACTAGTGACAATGGTGTCTCTCCATGAAAGGCATGCCCTGAGTTGCCTTGCTGCCTTTTTCACATTATCACCCTAAAGGTGGCGTGACAACTAAAATTGATGGCTTTGGGAATTATAACATTTGGCCGAAAAATTTGAGTTTTAACTACCATTCAAATACTTTTAATATGTTCAAATGCTTTTAATATGTTGTGAATAGAAAAAGAATTCAACACCTTTAATTTTCTAAATTCAGTGCCTAGTATGGCTTATAATTTCTTAGAGCTTAAGATAGTTTACTTATATTTTATTCCAATTAGCATTTTTAGCTAATTAGCTTTTCCATTTCTAGTGTAGCAATTTGCATCATTCAAGAAGAGTACTAACCAATTCATGATGTTATCAAGGCACAAAAATATCAAAGAAGTCAAGAGAAGAAATAATAAAGAGAGAATTCAAAGAAATCTAGTTGAAGTATTTCATCGAACATGTTGAGTGCGGAAAAAAGAAATAAGAGAATTCAAAGAAAATAGCAAATATGAACATGAGGATATAATCATTATGATAAATTGCAAAAAAATAGAGCACCAAGATCAAACAATTGCAACAACTTTAGCACAAAAAACATTATGCAACAACAAAGAAATTGCAGGGGTAAAAATTATAGTAGAAGAACAATTAAATACTCACAATTAGTATTTAGTATTGAGGTTGGAAGAGAAGAAAAAGTCGCTGGATAAGGAATTAGGGTTCGCACTCGAGGGGAAGAGAAAAGACGACGAGGGGGACAGCGAACGGTGAACAGCGAATGCGAACCGCCACAGTGTACAGCGAACGGTAAATAGAGAACGGTGAACGTCCAACGCGAATCATGACGACGAACGACGAACGGCGAACTATAGCGTGGTGAAGGTTGTTACGTGACTTTCTCTGTTTCTCATCTCATCTGAAATAGTAGTGAAAAGGTGAATACAGTTTTAGAAAAAATAGAAAATTAGAAAAAAAAAACAAAGAAAAAGAGTGAGAGAGACATAGAGTCAATGACAGTTTAAACATAAAGAGTATAAGTGTCACAATGTTGATTAATAGAGACCCTTAAAATAAGGGTCACAAATTAAGTGTAGTTATTTGGCCAATTTGGTGTAGTGCCTTTGGTTTGAAATCGAGAATAGTCTTGGAAAACGATATTTTAAAGAGCCTCCAATAAGCCAGACGTCCTCCTAGAATCTCGTACATCTCCTATCGCCAACCTCCACAGACAGCCCTGTGATTAACTTCTGCCTAACTTGTTGATCCATGCACTGTAGTTGACAGATATCCTTCCACGGACCCCCTAATAGGCAGGTCTTGGCTGGACAGAAACTTATTTGGATTCAGGTTATTACATGAGCATACCACATTTTTCCACAATGGACATTCCTCCTTAGAAAAGCGCCACCACCACTTAAACACTAGAGATGTATTGCGTATCATAGCATCCCCAACTCCTAAACCGCCTAATTTTTTAGGAGCCTGCACTACATCCCACTTAACCAGAGCCATACCGTTCCTCCCATCCTCCTTGCTCCATAGAAATATTCTCTGCAAAGAGATCAGTTTCTCTGCAACACCTTTAGGCATCTTATACAAGCTCAAGTAGTAAATCGGAAGGCTATTCAACACAGATTTGATGAGAACCAACTTTCCGGCCTTATTGAGAGCCTTGGCTTTTCAGAGACTAAGTTTTTCCTCCACTTTGTCTATTATTGGCTTCCAAGTCTTTGCCAGCCTCGGATTTGCTCCTAGTGAAATACCCAGATATTTGATTGGAAGAGAGGCTGCCTTACAACCCAGTACACTACACATCCGTTGTACCCACTGCTCTTCACAATTAATAGAAATCAACCTAGATTTATCAAAATTGATGCTTAAACCTGACATCAGCTCAAAGCAGCGAAGTAGCCTCCTGTAATTCTTGATGGTCTCTTCCTCAGGTGGGCAGAACAGTATACACTACAACAAATATGGCCTTTAGCAACGCCAAATTTTGCAACGCCTTAAAACTGTTCTCTTAGATAGTTTTAGACAACGATTTTTTGTAGTGTTACTGTTGAATTCAATTTGTCATTATTTTATAGCAACAAATTAAAACCGTTCTCTTTGACTATTTTAAAGAACGGTTTTATAACTGTTACCATGAATTATTTTTAAGCAACGGTTTTTTTTATTGTTTAAAGAATTGTACAAAAGAAAAGCATTAAAACCGTTGCCAAAATGCTACACTTTAAAATCGTTCTATTAGATGATTTTAGACAACAGTTTTTGCAGTGTTGCTCTTGAAGTACATTTTTTCATTACACTATAGTAACAAAATAAAAATAAATATCTATTGTTTATTTTCTCACTAAGCATATAAGAAAGCAGAACAGACGCGCGCTCTTCCTCTTCTCTTCGAAACCAAGGGCGAAGAACGCTACTCTTCCTCCCTCCACCGCCCCAACCCACACCTTCAGAATCAGAGACGTCATCGAACCGCAGTTCACCAGAAAGCCCGAAATCGCACCATCATCGCAAGTCACCAGGAAGCCCTAAATCGAAACTCACCATCGTCGTGCCATCATCGTCACTGCATCCTTCTCAAAATCGTCGCTGCCTCCTCCTTCTCGGCGTCGCTGAGTTTCTCCTCTTCGCGACGTTGCTGCTTCTCCCCTCTCCGCGGCTTCAGTGCTTCTCCATTCTCCGCGGCGTCCTTGCGTCTTCTGCTTCGCTGCTTCTCCCCTGTTCTGCTTCACTGCTTCTGCTTCACTGCTTCTGCTTCACTGGGTTGTGCTTTGCTGCTTCTGCTTTGCTGCTGCTGCTTCACTGCATCCGCCGTTTGTGGGTTGTCATCTGTGGTAAGTGTTTTTCTTCTCTGATTTTCTGTTGCTTAGTTAGGGCTTGATTAGTTGTTGGATATTTTCTGTTGCTTAGTTAGGGCTTGATTGGTTGTTGGGTATTCTCTGAAAGTGGTGATGTTTGTGAACATGAGCAAGAAAGGTGTTGAATGTTGACTGAGTTTCTGTTCTGATTTGCATATTGTTCTGAGTTTCTGTGTACATGCCTTGTGCTTTAAATTTGTTTTTAATTAATTGAAGTATTCAATAGCTTAATTTTGTCCATGAGATTGCTTCAATTGGTTCTAACAGGTTTTTCTACTCTTACATAAAAGAAGCAGAATTTTTAACGAACTCAATATTGAGAAAATCTTATTAAAGTCAACTGAATCAATTCCATGAATACAGTTAAGTGGTTGATTACTCTAATTAATTGTTAAAAACAAATCTAAACTGTTAGTAATAGTTTCCTTCTTTCTATTGTGCTTAACTGCTTATCTATTTTTTTAGAACATAAATTTTCTTTTGAGATAACTGAGGCAACTCTATTGCCAACCAGTGTGTGGTTGTGACCCTGTTTGGGTAGCAATACAAGCAAAGTTATTTTGATTTTTATTTTATTTATCTCCATTGTTAGTTCTTGTTTCTGCAAGGAGGATCTCTTATTGTCCATTCTGTTTGTATTATTTATCTCTCTTTATTAATACTATGTGTATATCTTAAATTAAAAAATTGATTGTGTTCTTTTCCATCAAAGAACATTTATTTATCTTCTTAATATTTGCATTTGCTGGTAGGCGTCAACACGAGGAGGAATTGAAAATATTGGAAAAAGAGACTGCAAGAAGAATCGAAGAAGCAATTCGAAAAAATGTTGAGGAGAAGCTTGATTCAGAGGAAGTTAGATTGGAAAAAGAAAGGCGCATAGCGTAGGGTGTGAACATAATTTTTGATTGCGGATGGCGGCTCATGGCGGTGAGCCAAAAATCCGCCATAAAGTTATAGTGGATGGCGTTGCAGAAAATGGCAAAAATGGCGGATTACCTAAAAAATACACATATATGTACAAAAAAATATGCAGAAAAATTGCAAATATAATAAACTATAAAATCTATCTATATAAGCAACTTTCTAGTTATAAAATATCCAATTAATATAGCAAATATAGTAGCAAATTTAGCAAATAAACATAACATCAAGTTCAAATCATAAGTTCATAACTCAAAAGTCATAAGCAAGCCATAAAATAGAAGACACAACATAAAAACTATAGACCATCTAGATTCTAACTCTCATCAAATTCATCCAAATTAACATGATTATTATCATGTCTCTCTGCCCCCTCATCATCCTCTGATTCGGTATCATTGAATTGAATCTCCTCTTCTTGTTCTTCTTCATTTTCAGAATCCTCTTCATCTTCAAATTCTGGTTCTTCCTCTTCCACAATTACTGCCTTTCCTTTTCCTTTTTTTGAAGCCTTAGACCCACTTGGTCCACCTTTTGCACCACCTCTTGCAGTTGTAGGTTCTTTTCTTTTCCTATTTTGTTATCTTCTAGTATTTGTTGTAGGATCATGTCCTCCCATTGCTTCAAAAACAAGGTTCCAACTCAAAGTGTTGTCATCTTGATGAACGAAATCAGCATCATCATCCACACTATCTTCTCGAAAGGTGGCAGTCCCAATTTCTCCCACTAACCACTCATTACACTCATCAATATCATTGAGTGCAATAGGGTCAACTTCATCTTTGAGGTTGTACCTCTCGATGAGTTGTTGGTTATACTTTATGAAGACCAAACTCTCCATCCTTTCATGATCAAGCCTATTTCTTTTCTTAGTATGAATGTGCTCAAATATACTCCAATTGTGCTCACATCCAGAAGCACTACAAGTCAAGCTCAAGATCTTGATAGCAAGGTCTCGCATGTTTGGAGCTTCATGCCCATATGTCCGCCACCAAAATGCTATAAAATTAAAATAAATTTGTCTAAGCCTTTAACCAAACTAAATTTATAAAGCTTTGTAAAATTTATAACAATCTTACCGGGTGAAATCTTTTTCCTTTGAGATTTTGCAAAATCTAATCCAAAAAGTCCATAGCCGGCCTTGTATAGTGCTTGCTCCTCCAATATCTTCTGTTGCACAGCTTGACTTGGCACCAATCTAGTGATGCACTCAAACCACCCCTTTGTAACTTCTAAATCCAGCTCAATCCGAGGGTTGTCATAAAACAACTCGGGATTTAGAAAATGACCGGCTGCATGCAATGGACGATGAAGTTGGCAATTCCATCAGTTGTCAATGATTTTAAAAACATCATTGTACTTGCTCTCATCATTAAGAAATGTTTTCATGATGCATTCCTTTGCCTTCTCCATTGCTTCATAAATATATCCCATTGGTGGCTTCGTCTCTCCATCAACAAGTCTAAGCACCCGAACAAGAGGGCCCATGATCTTAAGGGTGTACTTGACATGATTCCAAAAAGAGGGCATGATAACAATCTTTGTTGCCTCCCTCCCCTTTGCCTCCTTTGACAACTTATTCTTTGCCCATTCATCCGAGGTGAACATTCTTCTCAAATTTCCTTTCTCCTCATAAAGCCTTTCCAAAGAGAGAAATGAAGTGGCAAATCGGGTGACTACATGCCTTACCAACTCCTTGCCATTTGTGAAGTGTCTCAACATAGCTAACGTGCTAGAGTGACTATAAGTGAAGCTAACCAATGAAATGGCCCTTTTATGGTTTTTTGAATTAATGGTAACTTCCCAATGTCCTCAAGCATCAAATCCAAACAATGGGCAGCACAAGGAGTCTAAAACAAATTTGGCCTTTTCTCCATCAGCAACTTACCAACAAGAACATAATTACTCCCATTATCAGTTACAACTTGAACAACGTTGTGCTCACCAATTTTCTCAATAACATCATCAAGATGCTCAAATAATTTCTACCAGTTTTCACATAATCAGAAGCATCAATAGAATTCAAAAACATTGTCCCAGCTGGAGAGTTTACAAGAAAATTAATAATGCTCCTTTGCCTTTTATCCGTACAAGCATCTGACATAATAGAGCAACCATACTTTTCCCATTGCTCTTTATGACCTTCAACAATCCTTTGGTGTAATCCAACTCCTCATTAAGCAGTGGAACCCTTAGAGCATGATAACTGGGAGCAGGTAAATTGGGACCAAAGCTTCCAACAGCCCACAATATTTCTTGAAAACTCTTCAACTTTACCGGGTTCAATGGAATCCCAGCTTGGTAGAACCACCGTGCTATGTATCGATGAACTCTACGAACTGCTTCCTTATTACATGCTTCCTTGATGTTCTATTGCCTCAATTTCTCTCTTTTGCTTCTTGCAATGGCAGTTTCAGGTTTTCTAACAAACAAGTCCATTGGACCTCTCATGCTAGTTGCACCCCCTCTAGCACTACTTGCACCCCCTCTAGCTGCTGCCATTGGAGCTGGATTATAAGGTTCATCAATCTCTTGAGCATCTTCCTCCGACAATCCAAACCCCAAACTCTCTAAGTCAAGTTTCCTAGCATTGACACTCTGTTCTTCGGTGCTTTCCGGGGTGGCACTTTGTCTTCCTCGTTTTTTTTTATGGTAATACTCCCATAATTCAGCAATAACATCTTTTGGAACCATTTTACATCCAGCAACGTTTCCAGGCTTGATCATTAAGTGCTCTTTTGCCCGTGTGATGCCTCCTTTCATAATTTTTCCACAAAAAGTACATACGGTGTCATTGGTATTTCCTTCTTCTACTGTACTAATATATTTCCAGCCTGGGTCAACTCTATTAGAGCGGACAGCTGCAGCGGGAGCAGGACCAACAGGGGCAGCACCAACAGTGGGACCAGCAGAGGCAGGGGTAGGAGCATTAGAATCAAGGACTTGTCTAGAAGTGGACATTGTATACTGAATGCAAAAAAATAGAGGAGGAGAAGTTTAACACTGTCACTGATTATTGAGAAAGAATGGGCAGAAAGAATGGGTAGCAGGGAAGAGAGGAAAGAAAAAGATAGGAGCAGACTAGCAGAAAAGAAGGGGCACGAACCAGCAGTGTCAAAAGGTGATGAGCAGCAGTGTTGAGAGAACAGAGACGGGCGGCGCATTGGGTGGCGCGACGAACGGCGCGACGGACGGTGGTGATGGATGAGGGCTGGTGAAGAAATCTGGTTCGCAGAGATGAGAGCACAGAGACGAAGAGAGGGAATTTTTTTTGAACAAGAGGCAGAGGAGGGAGTTATGAGTGAGGGGCTGAAAATTAGGGTTAGTGGTTAGTGGGATCTGACCTAGGTTTATTAAATTACCCAAACTACCCTCAATTTTTTCTGGAAAACCCAAAACAGCCCGCTATTTCTGCCATATGCATTGCGTCCCGCCATGGCGCCACCGCAATTGCGGCCGCCATGGCGCCCCCCGTTATAACCCCATCGCGGCGTCCGGTGAATGGCGGCAGGGTCAAAACCCGCCACGCCATACCGTTATGGTGCCGCCATAACCGCCATTTCAAAACACTGGGTGTGAAGAAATTGCTTGATGATGTTGAAGTTCAACTTGAAAAGGAAAAGCAAGATGCTCTTAATGAGGCTCGAAGGAAAGAAGTAAGTGGGCTAACTGGGACTTTCCTTTTTCTTTTACCCGTCTTTTTCTGCTAGTGGATGTAAATATTAGGGGCAAGTCATTACTTATTCTCTAAAGCCCATATTATATATAGTATTAGAGTGCGAGAGAGTTTCAAGCACTAAAATTGTCATATTTTCAACAATTGTTTTAGTGTGAATAAATTCTGTAGTAATCTTGGTACCTTTGAGTATCTTTAAAATATGTTCAAATCCCTCATCCTTAAATGAATCCTTTTCAGTGTCCTATATTAATCAAATTACTATGTTAGACAAGAAATGCTATTTCCAGGTTTAATTCTAGATTAATACTGAACCTTCTTACATAAATAACTATCTCTTTCACTATTTTCACTCCTTAACACTATCAATCATCAGGAAACTGTACTGAACGTATGTCTGTGAAAAGCTTGACCAATATATTATTTTTCCATTTGCATCTGAAAATTAGGGACCAACCTATCTAGTATGAGAAGGTTTTGTTGTTATTGTTGTATCTAAATTTGTTTAATGTTCTTAAAATATGGCATATTTCTTTAAACCACTCAACCAAAATCCAAGGTTAGTGTTACAATCTTGTATATTTATTATTATTACTTTTGTTCTATCTATTTTGTGAAACTGGTGTAAGATTTGATGCTTAGACAGTACTAAATTGGATGAATGCATAGCACAAATCACATGTTGTTTGTAAAGACAATTGGATGATGTCCCCTACACCCCAATGGCACAAAGAAATGGAACATGGCTCAAATATGACTTTTGATTTAGTCTCATGACTTATTATTTAATGTTTGTTTTGAGAAAGACAGTGTTGTGTTAGTAAGGGCTTGCTGCTCTAATTTTTGGGTGAGAGGTTTACTTGGTTAAAGACCAATAGAAGCACAACAGTGTACCAAAAATCTGAGCAATCCACCAGTTTCAATCAGCGACAAGGTTCCTCATGTGCCTACGACAAGGGCGGTGGCGGCATTATGCCAACGCCATCGATTCCCTCATCTCCATCACTCTCCTTTAACCAGAGGTATGTTTGGGCTTGCAAATTTGTAACTGATTTTGTTATTTTACTAAGATTATGTTTTTCAATGGATATTGGATGTGTGGAGATTGAGTTTTGGGTGAGATGAGTGTGTGATTTATTTTGTGTGAGGTGTGTGTGTGGGGGGAGGGGGGAGGGGTCGTGTTTTAATCGATTTTGTGTGTTGCTTGTTGCTTGTTCTAGGTTTAACAAGAAGTCTAGCGATGCATAAGTTGGACAATCTAGAGTAAACCCCACCCCACTGAATGTAATAGAGTCTAACAGTGGTTCTGTTGCTCTAAACATACAGAATGGTGCCCATGTGCAACCTCAATTGCATGGTAAGCTTGAGGAGAATTATATTTACTTCATTTTTAAAAGAATTATGTTTATTCTCTTACTTTGGTTTTTAAGTTTCTAGTTTTCTGTTTAAGAAAATTTTTCTGTGGAAAGAATCTCCATCTTTATTGATTATCTTTTATATAACAATTACCTTGCTAGATATAGACAATTTTATTGATTATTTTTATATAACAAAATATGAAAATAAACCCTAAAACAAATTGTAGCTCAATTGTTAAAGTATCCATAAGGAGTATAACTGAAGGGACTAGGTTTGATTTCCTCAAGTAACTATTTTAGAATTATATGTTATTTGGTGTTCGGTGAATTATTAGTTTAAGTAAATCATTCATTTATGTTGTATGGTAGAAGCATCTGATACTCCAGCTACCACCAAGCCATGTGAATCATCTGCTGTACAAGGGAGTATTGTAACTATTCCAAAACTTCCAACTTCTCAACTGTCCCCTGCAATTGCTGATCTAATTACTCTTGAAACTCCTACTAAGGGTATGCTAGACCAATGAATTTTTTGCTTGAAATTATGTGGGATTAAGTCAACATTTTATGACTTGTATCTTGGGTTTGTAAAAGTTCTTGATGCTAAAATATTTTCCTTAGTAGCTATTAATTGTCAGTCTTAAGACTGAAGTATTCCGAATATCAAATGTATTTTTTATAGGAGATGCATCAAAGTCATTCCCTTTCCAATTTGAAGCTATTAATCCTAGCTTTATGAATGGGATGACAGTAAGTTTTGTATATATAAATTTTGTACATTGTGTCTGGTCTACTGCATATATTTTTAGAATTTTATGGCCATTAAGTAATTTGTTCTGATATTCAAGGCCCTAATAGTATAAGCTTAGCTCTTCCTAATATAGATGAGCAGAAGCAGGATCAGGTGTGAACATATATTCTTTTTAATTTCTCCTTTACTTCTATGTTACTATATTCATTTGGTACCACTACCCACAACTTCTCATTGAATTCTAGATCTTATTTCAGATGCTAAGCAAGAATTGATTTGATATAGAATCTTAGGTTGGAAATACTACACAAGTGCAACAACCAATTTTTATTCCAAGTCTTCAACCTCGTCCAACTATGAAAATTAATCTTAAAGACTTGAAGTAAAATGGTATTCAAGTGGATAAGGGGCATGACTATTAACCAAGGTAAATTCCATCAACCTAACTAATTGAATTGGTTATGGAGTTGGGACAAGCAAAGAAAGAATTTAAGGTTGAAGTGGAAGCTATAGGCCATGTTTGACATGAAAATCTCGTGCAGTTGCTTGGATATTGCATAAAAGGAGTACACAAGTAAATCTTTTTCTGAATAAGTTGCTTTGAAATTATTACAAGTTCCCATTCTTAATTGATGCTTCAACTCCATGATTTATATGATCTAGACAAGGTTGGTACATAACTTTGTGTTTGTCTTTTTAATGCTTAGTATTCAGGTTTTCTAATCTGTCAAAAATGTTTATACAGATAAAAAAGAAGATTTAAGATTTATTCTAGTTCTTTATCTGGAGCAGTTGCCATTGAAGCCAAGAGAGTCCACTCAAGCTGAGTTACGGCACCAACTTTATTGAAGAAAAATGAAGAAAATGTCACTCTTAGGCTATAGTATTATGGTATTTTGAAAAATGATGATGATATAAGTAAAAGTAGTTATGGCCTAAACTAGTATTATGTTATTTTGCAATGATGATATAATGTGATTGTGGATCTTACAACAATTTTTATAAGTCAAATTTGATGGTAAATGTTCAATTAGTTTTATTTAGTAATTTGATTTAAATAGTTTAGGTTATTTATTGATACTAAATTAAAAAAAAGTTGGAACGAATTTCATTTATGAAAAAATTATTGTAAATAAAGAATTATATATTACAAAAAACTGTTGTCAAAAGTCACAAAAGACAATGGTGTTAAAATCGTTGTCAAAGACAACTACAAAATGACAATGGTATTAAAACCGTTGCCCAAAAACGACATTAATGGCAACGCTTTAAGACCGTTGGCTTTGTGAATAATAAAACTACAATAGTTTAAAACCGTTGCCTATCCAGTTATGGTTTTAAACCGTTGTTTAAAATTTTCCGTCAAAACCGTTGTCTATGCCAGTAACTGAGGCAACGGTTTTTTTGTTACCGTTGCCTTAGGTAAAAAACCGTTGCCTATGAGCATTGGTAACAGCCGCATATACCACAGGTCAAAAACCGTTGCTAAAGCATTGCCTAAAGTTTTAGGAACGGTTTTTTTATCTACGGCAACTATTTTTGACCGTTGTGAAAACTCTTGTTTGCTGTAGTGATAGTATCATCTGCAAACTGAAGATGAGATAACTCGATATGATCTCTTCCAACCAACAGCGGAGATATGCGACTATTTCTAACAGCCTCTCCAATCATCCTATGTAGGACATCCACCACGAGAACAAAAAGAAATGGGGACAGAGGATCACCTTGTCGCAAGCCCCTTTCCATTTTGAACGGCTTAGAAGGCGAGCCATTTATCAATACTGACATAGAGCACGTACTGACGCATTCCATAACCTAACTCCTCCATCTTCGACCAAACCCCATCTTTTGCAGGACAATGTCGACAAAACTCCACTTGACTCTGTCGTATGCTTTCTGGAAATCTAGCTTTATTATTGCTGCTTGCTTCTTCTTCAGTTTGATCCACTGGACCGTTTCACACACAATAAGGCCCATCATGTATCTTACGACCCTTGACAAAGGCACTCTGGGTCTCGCCTACTAATCTTGGCATGACTGCTCGCATTCTCCTAACTAGCATCTTCGAAATTACCTTATACACACATCCCACCATGCTAATCGGGCGTAGGTCTTTGATTTCCTTAGCACCAGTAAACTTGGGGGCCAACGCCACCCAAGTGACATTAGCATCTGCCGGTAACCTGGAGAATTGGAAGAAACCCATAACCGTTGCAGTAAAATCAGCACCAATTTCATCCCAACACTTTTTAATAAAGTTCATATTGTAGCCATCACTACCTGGCGCCTTGGATGATTCACAATCTCAAACTGCCTCTCTAACCTCCTCGGGTGTCGATAATCTCTCTAAAGCCAATGCGTCTTCCTCACTGATCATTTTTACCAAACCATCTCTGAATCCCACCTTAGGAGACTTCTCTTGGTGATACAACTCCTTATAAAACCCCCTAATGGCAAGCTTAATCCTAGCTTGATTCCTTATCAATCTTCCGTTAATAACCAGAGCATCGATCCTATTATTCCTCCTTCTCGCAGAAGCTAAATTGTGAAAGTATCTCGTATTCTTATCCATATACCTCGCGTGGCTAGACCTTGACATCTGCTTCCAATGTAATTCTTTCCTCACATACCATTTCTCACAAGATGCCACTAGTGCCCACCTTCTTGCTTCAACCGTACCATCATACTCCCTGTCACCCACCATATCATCTATCTTCTTAATCTCTTTCTCAAATTTCATGATTTTGTTGTCCATGTCACCAAACTTATCTCTATGCCATCTTTTCATCGGAACAGACAAAGCCTTCAGTTTATCCGTGAATCGTACCTCTCCTAACCCTATCCATTCCTCCTTAACCAACCTTAGAAAACCTTCATGTGTAAACCACGAATCCAAACTTCGGAATGGTCTTGGTCCATCCTTAGGTCTCTTATCTTCCACAATTATAGGGCAATGATCTGGCAGACCCCGTGGACCACCTCTTAATCGAGTCTCCGAAAACTCCTCAAGTCATTCTAAGTTAACCAGTGCTCTATCAATACGACTGCAGGACCATCCTCTAAACCATGTAAACTTCTGGTCAGTAATCGGCAAGTCCACCAAATCCATGTCGTTTATCCAATTCTTGAAATCTTCTGCCGACAAAGGTAGGCTTTCATAACCTCGCCTCTCCTCTACTTGTACAATTTCATTAAAGTCCCCCAAGAAGCAGTAGGGACATTGACACAGCCTAGCTACGTAACTCAACTCTTTCCACACAACAAGTTTCTCATCTCGAGTATGAGCACCATAAACCAAGAAAAATGCACAGTTAACATTATTCTCTGAGAAAACCCCCTCAACACACAGCCATCTCTCACCTTTATAACAATTTTTCCTTTTAAACCAAACATCATCCCATATTAACAATATACCTCCAGATGCTCCAATAGACTCTACATACTCCCACCCTGCATCATTTCCCCAAAATTTCAACACATCAAACCTTGTTACTGTCTGCATTTTCGTCTCAACTACACCTAACATGTTCAACCTGTGTTTCCTCCTAAGGTCTTTTACCATCCTACACTTCCCATCACCCCTTAGCCCCCTAACATTCCAAGAACAGAAAATTATTTTAAAACATTATTACACACCTTTTTATGAGTTTTGGGCATGCTTCGTCTTGCCTTAGCCTTCAGTTTTACCATACTTCTTTTTCGCGCAATTTCTTCATTTTGTTCTTGTAGAATAGACATAATGTCGTCCTCTTCATCGTATAGCAATGCTCCAGATTCCTTTGCTAACTCCCAAGTCTTTATGTTTTCTATCCGTTACTCATCCAACCTTGAACAATTATTGTCCCTATCCTCGTCATCCATACCGTTCCCTTCTTCTCGCAAGTAGCCTTCCCTATCACGAATTCTGCCGCCAGAGAGGTTAGTTTCTAGGCTTTTATTGGCTAATTCTTCATTAACCTCACTATTTTCAGAGTTGGCTCCATCAATAAAAGCATCATTGGCCCCTACGTTTGCAGCCCCATCCCCTTGCAGCCCCTCAACCATTATCACTGCTCTATCATCCCATTCATAGTGTGAATCATTACCACAAACCCCTGCCAGCATATCATAGTTCCCTCCTTCTGCTTCTCGGTCACTGCCAGCGATGTCCCTAACCAGCGCACCACCGAAGGCGAGTTGCGTGGCTTCTCCCTACACCGACTTTTGCTGTGGGTTGGATCTGTCCTCGTGAGCAACTCTACCGTCAACAACACTGGTGGCGTGTGTACCCGTCGTCGCCCCAGCCCCTACCACGCTGCCCAGCTGGCGCCTCGAGGCCACCCCTCCGGAGAGTACCAAATAGCAACCTCCAACACAGGCCCCTTCCTCAACAAGCTTGTCGCACGCAACCCCTAGCGCATGAGAATTCACTAGCAACGTGGGCTCAATGGCTGACCCGCTGCTTCTTCCAGATCCGTTGTCAACCCGACCCAGCTTGGAGTGACTATTAATATATAATAAGAATGTAGTTGTAGCCTTTAATTTGTTCGACAAGTGGAATATTCTATGTTCGACACATGAAATTGTGTATGATTAATAAATGTATGTTTTTAATGTTGGATACCAAACAATTTTCAACCCAAAAAAATAATTGGACGAAATTTGATTCAAATTCAAATTAAAAATGATTTTGTTTCAAGACTTTCAACTGCATTCTTATATGTTAACAAAAAGAGAAGATAAGAGAGAGTTACAAGTTTTGATGGGGGAGTATTTAGTATCAGACTTTCTCTTTCGACATCGTAGAGAAAAGAAGAAGAAAAGGACGATGAAAAAATAAAGCACAACGGAAGAAGGAGAAGAGGGTGGCGATGACAACAACCGTCACAAAGAAGGATGCTAGATCGACAAAAAAAAGAGGAATGAGGTGACGGCGGTGATGGAGGCCACCGTTGCCGTTGGATCCGTAGAACTACGTCCACCACAGAACGGCGTCGCAACCGTTCCTTCGCCGGTGGATGCTGCGAATAAAGGATGGTTAGTTCTCTCACTCAGACACACTTTATTTTGTTGTTTGATTTTGTTATAATTAAAGAAGAATCCTTTAAAATCCATTCGTCAGTGAATCACAGCTTCAAATTCTACTGCTCCATGGTAAGAAGTCAATAAAAGCTCTTCTTCATCGTTTTTAATTTTTTGGTATAAATTTTTATGATAATCATTATTTTATATTTCTAATTTTTAATAAGTACAGTTATGTGTTTGGGTCAAATTCAAGAATTAGAATTTAAAGTTTTCATGTGAAAGTCACTATTATGCCAGATCTAAGAAATATATTTACACAAAAGTTACTATTATGGTCTGGAATTTAGAATTTACTCAAGTAAGTTGAGGAATGCTTTTTTTAATTATTACCAGCATCTAATGATATTGCTTAGAACTCTATTATCTACAAAGTTATGTATTTAAAAATTCATTGTTAGTTATTTTTTATCAAAAATATTTTTATATTAAGTAAATTTTCTCTGCCGAGTCATGATAAAATAGCTATTTATAAATAAATTTTAATTAATATATAAATTTTCAAAAAAAGATCTAATAGTAACTAATCATAATGTAAACTGTTTGATTACGTAGTCTTTCTTTCACTTATCAATGTTGATAGAATAGAGTAGGTGCCTTATGGTCTCAATTTTTTGTTGCATACTTACATGGAATTGTGTAATAATAACAAGTAATAAAGTAGGACTTGAAATACTTTAAACTGTCACATCTTGGTTATATTCAAATGCAGAAATGATATACAGTATAAGATGATAATAATATCTTTATACATCTAACTGCAATATCAATATAGATTTAAAGAGAAACTTGGGTTAGTATTCTGCTATGGATAAACTAAAACAGTAATTGATAAAGTTATATAATTTTGGCCTGATAATAATAAGAAAATAAGTTGTATTGTCTATGAAACTTAATCTAATAATTTTTTTATTTAATATATTGTATAAGGAACAGAACATGACATATATTTTGACACCTTCTACCCACTGGAAGATGAAAATTGCAAAAGCATTAATTTTAGTAATTTCATTTATTAGTAACAATCTAAAAGATTTAATTCAATAATTGGAATATGCAAAATAAATTTTTTATTTTGGTTTCTAATTAAAATGAGTGGTTGTTTTCAATCCAATATAAGATAAGGTATCTATTTCATTTATGTGCATTCAATATAATATTTTTTTGTGGTTTCTGTAAAATTTTTTATTATTGGACATACTTTGGGCCAAAGATAAGGAAGATTTTTTACAGCTGCAAGAGCAATAGATGTTCTTATTTTCACTTCACTGAACAACAAGCCCATTAAAAAAAGAAAGAAATGCTTGATAAGTTATGTGAGAATCCCTTTTACTTGAAGCTTCTCAAGAAACATGTAATGAATTACTGTTGTGTATACACCACCATGTAAACACCGCTTCTCTATTTTTTTACTGTTCCAGCATAATAGTATTGTTCTTGCTGATTGTACCTTGCTGTGGACTATTTTTTTCTTAGCCCTCACATGCTTTGTGTTCCAGAGATTAATTAATGTGGATTACGAATCAGAAGTGAAAGATAAATTTCTTTTTATATTTCGTAAAGGATGGAAATATACAAAGTAACTTAATTTCGTCTTTTCATTTCTAGGACTTAAGAAGCTGTATATTTAATGTTCATCTTCCGAATATTACTTGAAATTAACCTTTTTCTTTGTTTTCCAATAATCCAAGTCCTTATGTTGCAGTGAAATTTCTTTTGATCACCTTCTAATTATACTTTAGAGCCATCCTTTGTTTTACTGCTTCTTTCCTAATCCGAGCTCATTCTCGGACTTCTGAAAGGAGGTCGAGCTCTTCCCTTTGTGCATGGGTATTGGTCCTTTCATTGTAGAAAATAACCCATGGTGACTCTTCAGCAATTTCTATAGGGATCATGGCTTCCATTTCGTATGCAAGTCGGAAGGGTGATTCCCCCGTCATGGAATAAGGGTTTGTCCGATATGCCCATAAGACTTGAGAAAATTCGTCTGCCCATGCTCCCTTTGTTTCTTACAATTGGCACTTCAACCCGGTTAGTATGACTTTGTTGGCTGCTTCAACTTGTCCATTGGCCTGGGAATGTTCCACTGATGTGAATTAGTGTTTTATTTTCAAGTCGGCCACCAAATTTCTGAAGGTTGAGATGGTAAACTGGGTTCTATTAAATTCAACTTTTGTCGATATAAATAATTATCGATATTTCTTAATGAGTTAAGAGTTGCTAAAACTTCATCAAATATCTTTTAATTTCTAAGTTACTAATGTCATTTATATTAGTAACTCATATATATTTAACCTTATATATTATTATTATTATTATTGTTATTATTATTATTATTATTATTATTATTATTATTTAACTCAACATATGTTTTCCCTTATTAACCAAAGGCACTTAATCATGAATTATCATCCAATGCCTTTATCTTTTGATTAATGCCATTTATTATGACCGAATGGATTAAGAAAGAGAAAAGGAAAAAGAAATTAAACATGACACATAAATCCCTCCTTTGACACATATCCTTATTCAATATTTCTATTACCCTCTGATCTTCTTTCTTCAACTCATAACCGAATGGAACTTTCAAAAAAAAAAAAGGAGAGACCGAGAGTAACCCTTGAGACAACCATGACCTCCCACGAGTTTTTGGCTTCGATTTCGCGTGATCTGTAATTTCAATAAAAAATCTAATTCAATAAAAGTGTTCGTATCCTCCTCTTCTACGTGTTGGCATTAATTTTGTTCGGTAAAAGTTGACGGAGACGTAACTCCCCTTTCCCTTGGGTTCAACCAATTGGAGTTATAGGAGGCACAGACGATTTCTGACTTTTTTTTCGGTAGCTCGGTCAGAAGGTTTCTCTGAAACTTCGAGTGTTTTTATTTCGTACGAAGGTAGGGTTTTGATAAAATTTCACCTATTAAATTGGTATTGGATAAGTTAATTGATGTCGTGATTATTAGTTGATTGAATTTGACTGAATTTATATTAAATTTTTGTGATATATTGATATTTGTGATAAGTTTGAGGTTCGAAGGCTTTAAGCCAGGAACTGAGTGACGATTGGATTTTTGCCGTTTTATTATTTACAAATGAATTCTCGTTGCAAGTATAGTTTCTAAACCAACAATAATCCTTTCATACAAAAATTTGTTTGTCACAAGTAACAAACCCCTAAATTCTATAAACCGAAGTATTTAAACCTCGGGTCAACTAAATAACTAGATGCCTTATCCCTCTTTATTCCTTGGGTTAAATAGCATCAGAAATGAGTTGGATTGGGCCCACAAGGCTTCTAAAATCGCTGGCCACGTTTGCATTAAGTGGGTCATGTGCCACCATCGGCGCGTCCGTGTACCGTGCGCGTGCGCGCCCCTATGCGCGATGCAACTATGGCAAATCTTATATCGTTTCGAAGCTCCGGATGTTAGCTTTCCAACCCAACTGGAACCGCACCAATTGGACCTCTGTAGCTCAAGTTATGGTCGTTTAAGTGCAAAGAGGTCGGCTTGACAGCTTTCCGGTTCTTTCATTTCTTCATGAGTTCTCCAACTTTTCATGCTTTCTTTCTTCATTCCCTTGATCCAACCTTTGCCTCCTAAACCTTAAATCACTTAACAAACATATCAAGGCATCTAATAGAATTAAGGTTAATTAAATTTAGCTATTTTGAGTCCTAAAAAGCATGTTTTCACATTCAAGCACAATTAAAGGAGAATATACAAAACCATGCTATTTCTTGAATAAATGTGGGTAAAAGTTGATAAAATCCCCAAAAATCAATACAAGATAAACCCTACAAATGGGGTTTGTCAACCTCCCCACACTTAAACCAAGCATGTCCTCATGCTTAAACCAAGAATGAAGTAAGGGTATGACATTTATTCAATGGAAACTAACTAAATGCAATCTACCTATATGCAACTATCTAAATGAATGCAAGTGCTGGGTCAAAATAAATCAATTCCCAAGAAACATATATGCACAAGGGCTAAGGACTAGCAAGTCTAATCCACAATTGAATTGAGTTATTAAATATTTTTATAAACTTGCATGAAAATTATGATCATAGGTGAAAACATGTAATTGAGCATCAAACCCTCACCGGTAGTGTTTGCACTCTATTCACTCAAGTGTTTAGGGTTGATTCTCTCAATTCTCTCCTAATCATGCTTTATAAGATTTGTTTTTCTTCTAACAATCAACAAATATTTCATGCATGCATACATATATCATGAGGTCTTTTGATAGGTTGTAATGGGGTTAGGGTCAAGGTAGGATGCATATTTGGTTAAGTGAGCTTGGAATTTGAATCTTTGATAAGCTTAAACTTCCCACCTAACCTATGACATCCTATACAATTAAGTTCTAATCTAACTACCCATTTTCACCTTTTCACATACTCATGCATTTTCTTTTCATTTCACAACTCATATGCATTGATCTTATTGAGCTTCACCTTGGGGCATTTTGTCCCCTTTTTATTTCTTTCTTTTTCGTTTTCTTTCTTTTTCCATTTTTTTCTATGCTTTTCATATATAGCAAGGGGGTACGGCGAGTCTCTGGATTGCTGCGTGTTCTTAGTCTTGCTTCCATATTTGCTTGTGGTGCATTTATCATGAAAAACAAAAATACAACACCATAAGATGAGAAGATATAAAAGAAAGGAAGCATACATTGTTGGAATGAGGTAAATCACTAGAATTGAGTGAGTGAATTAGTGTGACATTAAGAAATATTAGGTGTGTGAATTCTAAATTGCGCGGTTTAGAAGACACATTAGCATGAAAGCTATGTCACAAAAGAAGCATGCACTTCACTTATCCTAGTGTGCTTGAGATGCTTTAAGTAAGCTTGTAAGGTAAGACAAGCATTAGAGAAGCATGAAAGCATTCAAGTCAAACATATGGATGGATATAATCATGAAATACAATGCATTAAGGTAAATGCTCAACATCATCCATCAAGAGGTTGCCTAATCGAGGAAAAATGATCCAAATCACATGGTGGGCAAATCATGCAATTCAAAAGAATTACAAGTTCGAAGGCAATTCTCATCACTTGGTATTGTCAAAAGGTATGCATGAAAAACTCAAAACCAAGTAGCGAAATATAACCTCAATCATAGGATCCAACAAAGTTTATATACATAATGATGTTAAGATAACATCCCCTTTTTAATACCCAGCAGCAATTAATGGTAAACAAGAATAACAATCCAACACTTACAATGAAAAAGATAGAAAATAAAATGAAAACTAAACTAAAACTAACTAATCGACTAACTAACTAACTAACTAACTAACTAGGTAACTAAAATAATTGGTTATTGATGGTGTTTGGAAGTGTTGGATGAGGGGTAGGAGGAGGGAAGAAGAAAGGAGAAGGGAAGAAATGGAAAGAGGAGAAGAAAAGAAAAGTGGATGGGAGAAAGAACGCCGCGCGTACGCACACATGGCGCGCGCGCGCAGGTGGTGGAATAGAGAGGGAGGCGCGGACGCGTACTCTGCGCTCGCGCGTAGATGGGGATGTGGGCATGGGCGCGGACGCGTACCTTGCGCGTCTGCGTGGATGGCTAGCCAGGCCGGCCGCCTACTGTTGGCCCAGAGTTGGCACAACTCTCTGGTAAAAGTACCAGAAGTGCAAGTGGCCTAATCGACGCGCGCGCGGCATGTGCGCTTGCGCGTGTGTTGCAAATTCAGCATGATGGGCGCGTACGCGCCAGGTGCGCAGACGCGCGGATGGTGTTGGGCCTGGGGCTCAACATTCGCACAGTGAAGGCCTAACTCTCGGGTTTGCTAGCGGGGAGTGGAACTTCCGCATCTACGCATGCGCGCCATGTACGCGGACGCGTAAATGGTCGAAAATGCTTGAAGTGCACATACGCGTCATGTACGCGTATGCGTGAATGGTGCTCTGTTTTTCAAATTTTTTTTTTGTTTTTTGTTTTTGTACCAATCTCAGCATTCTAAACCTCCAAGCATCTACCAAAACACCCTAAAACCTTATTTAACATACTAAACTACCAATTAAACTCAACTATCTAAACAAAACATGAAATTAAACTAATTCTATCAATATGTACAAAAGAGAAAATGAAAGGATTTTACCATGGTGGGTTGTCTCCCACCTAGCACTTTTGTTTATTGTCCTTAAGTTGGACTTATGGGGAGCTCCTCATCAAGGTGGCTTGTGCTTGTATTCATCTTGGAACTCCCACCAATGCTTGGTTCTCCATTGTGCCCCAAGATTCTTCATGGATTGAGCCAAGTCTTGATGGAGTTCTTCACAAGCTTGGGGCTCCCAATGTTGATCCTCATGTGTTCCCGGATCCCATATTTTGTTTTCACACCCATCTCCAAGTTGATTATCATTAATCCATGTGGGTGGTGAGCAAAGTGAATTCTCAAGGAAATGACCAAACATCCTTCTAGACCCAAGCGATCTAGTTCTACACCAACTCTTACAATTAAGCTTTGAGCATGCAACCATAATGAACCTAGAATGATATTTCAAACCACTAACCATCTCCTTTTTACTCTTAAAGCCACAAATATGTCTTAGTTGACCATCCGTCTTAAGCAAACCATATTCAAGGGGAATAATAAAGCTTGAGCATAAGGAATTTACCCACTTGAATGAGAGAATGGATGGTGGTGGCTTGGGGAGAGGTATCTCCAATGTGCTAGCGAGCTTCACTCCCTTGTGTTCTTCCTTGTCAATCTCCACCTCTTCATAAATTTCTTCATTCTCAATCCTTTGTTCATCAACTTCATCTAGCTCGTCTCCATCACTCAAGTCATAAATGGGAGGTTGAGAGAAATCTACCTCCACATCACTTTTAAATTCATTGGGAGAGGATTCTTCAAATTCAAAGGACTCTTCACCGAGAAGATTGGATGCATGATCTTCATCACCAAGGGAACTCAATTCTTGCTTCATTCTCTCCAAGTCTTCATATAGAATATGCCTTGGAGGTTGTGCACATTCCTCCTCAACATCAAATTTACTCTTCTTGGAGGGATTTTCTTTGATTTTAGCTTCCCATGGAAGTTCCGCATCTCCTAAGTCTTCAACCACTTCTTCCTCTTCTTTAATGATCATAGGCTCCTCCAATTGTTCTAATACAAAGTGGCATTCCTCCTTTTCCATCGGAGTTTTCAATCTCTCCTTCATGCTATGTTCTTCTTGAGCCATGGGAGTTCCTTGAGTGTCCAAAAGTTGGGATGCTAACCGGTTTACCACCGCATCCAAGGCGGTCATGAATTGTTGCACATCCCTTGTCATCTCCTCATGTCCTTGAAGAAGAACACCAAGGGTTCCATCCATTAGAGGTTGGAGTGGATAAGAAGATTCATTGTCTTGGAGAAAGGGTTCATTATAGGAAGGTGGTTCTTCTTGGTGAGGTGGTGGTGTGTATTGAAGTGGTTCTTGGGAGTAGCAATCTTGGAATTGTGGTTCCATGTATGGCTCATATGGTTCAAAAGGAGGTTGGTATGGTAGGTAAGGATCATGGTCATATGGAGGTGTTTGTTGAAAATAGGCTTGTGAGTGTGGTTGAGGGTCATGTTGAGGATATGACTCATAGGCATATAGTGGTGGTTCTTGGAAATCACAAGGAGATCCACCATAGCCATTTGATTGATATGCATCAAAGAATGGCTCTTCCTCATAGTGCATTGGTGGGGTTTGTTTCCATGATGATTGATCATAAGCATATGGCTCTTCCCACCTTTGATTGTCCCATCCTTGATACACATCTCCATTATAGTCCTCATCACCTACAACATAGTTGTAATCACACTCATAGCCAAAATGAGAATTCATAATGGAAAGAGAAAACAAAAATCAAAAGATAATGGAAAATAAGAGAAATAAAATTCTACAACTAGCAAATAAAGCAAAAAGCAAGATATTCACACTATTCACATATGTACAATAACCAATAACATAACACCATTGCAATTCCCCAGCAACGGCGCCATTTTGACGATTGGATTTTTGACGGTTTAGAATTCACAAATGAATTCTCGTTGCAAGTATAGTTTCTAAACCAACAATAATCCTTTCATACAAAAATTTGTTTGTCACAAGTAACAAACCCCTAAACTCTATAAACCGAAGTATTTAAACCTCGGGTCGTTCTCCGTAGGAATTACAATGAAGTGTCTTGTTATTGGTTATGGATTGTATTTTGGGGTTTTGGGATAAGAGACATGAAATGTAAATGACAATGAAAATAAACTAACAACTAAAAAGCACTTGGCAAGGTTGTGAGAATTAGAAGTCCTATCCTAGTTATCCTCCTCGATTGTGACCACAATTGTCCATTGCTACCACTTAGTTAACCTCTAATAATGGAGGAAAGTCAAGTGGATGAACTAAACTAAACTAATTGGTAACTAACATATGTTTCCCTCTTCACTCCTTGGGTTAAATAGCATCAGAAATGAGTTGGATTGGGCCCACAAGGCTTCTAAAATCGCTGGCCACGTTTGCATTAAGTGGGTCATGTGCCACCATCGGCGCGTCCGCGTACCGTGCGCGTGCGCGCCCCTATGCGCGATGCAACTATGGCAAATCTTATATCGTTTCGAAGCCCCGGATGTTAGCTTTCCAACCCAACTGGAACTGCACCAATTGGACCTCTGTAGCTCAAGTTATGGTCGTTTAAGTGCAAAGAGGTCGGCTTGACAGCTTTCCGGTTCTTTCATTTCTTCATGAGTTCTCCAACTTTTCATGCTTTCTTTCTTCATTCCCTTGATCCAACCTTTACCTCCTAAACCTTAAATCACTTAACAAACATATCAAGGCATCTAATAGAATCAAGGTGAATTAAATTTAGCTATTTTGAGTCCTAAAAAGCATGTTTTCACATTCAAGCACAATTAAAGGAGAATATACAAAACCATGCTATTTCTTGAATAAATGTGGGTAAAAGTTGATAAAATTCCCAAAGATCAATACAAGATAAACCCTACAAATGGGGTTTGTCACTGAGTTATTCTGATAAATTTAATTTCTCGGTTATGATAGGATAATTTGAGAATGTTGGAGTTTGTTTGTTGGATTTATCAAAAATGGTTCTGAAAATTGAAAATAATTTGAAAAGAGTGTGGAAAATGGTTTGGATAGAACTTGAGAAGGGTGGCAGAGTCCAAGTTTTAGGGGAAGATGCCACCGAAATTTTGTTATAAAACTTAAGACTTTAGTTGAAATTTTATTTAGATGAAAAAGATTGGATTTGAGAAATTGTATTATTTAATTTTCAATTTATTAAGAAAATAGTTATATGTTAGATTTAATTCATTTAAGAAAAGTATATATTTTGAGTTCGATTTATTTAAAAAAGAATTATTTTATGAATTTAAATCATTTAAGAAAAGGATTATGTTTTAAGTTTGATTCAAATATAAAAGGGCTTATGTTTTGAATTTGACTTAAGGATTTCATTCGGAGGAGTATTAGTGATCTCTAAAAGTAATTGAATTTGTATTGAATAATTTTGTTTTACGACGTCTTGGAAAAAGTTAAAGAATTAGCTTTAAGAATGAAAGGGGGATTGGTTTTGGGTTTAAAAGAAAAAGAAAAGATAAATCGGTGCGTATGACTATGAAATGATTTAAAGGTCATGAGCGGGTGACGAAAAGTAATAGTTATAGTGCTAATGTGGAAATGTTAAGCCGTGGGCTTTATATGTGAATGATTGTGTGGGGATGGCCGTGTATATGGAATGGCTTCTAGGAGAAAGGGTCACATGCTTCAGCTGGAAAATCAGCGCCTGCAAGTACTTGTAGAGGTCATGTTCGGCATACTTCAGCTGGAGAATCAGCGCCTGTAAGAGGTTGAAACCTTGCAGAGGTTATGTTATTGGAATGCCTTATCTGACTTGCGAGTCGGATTGCGTCGGATACGGGTCGAAACCGACAAATGAGCTCATTACCTACGATAGGACTAGACATGTATCATCCTTATTGCGCATTTGGATTTTACTTGACTCGATGAAATTGTTTGTTATTGTCTTCTTGTGTTTATGCATTTCTTACTATTATTCTGAATTGTGGTGACTAGATATTTCTCTGTGGTACTTGTTTATTTGGTTGCAAATTAATTGAATTGTGATCATCCTGACTTGACTAACTACCCCCAACCCTACTAAGAACCCCCCAGTTCTTACCTCTTTTCTTCCTCCCCTTCAGATGGAGATCGGAGTTCTGTTTTTCGAGATGGACTCTCCTTATATATATGAGGATATTGTACAATATAGGTTTTATGTAGTAGCTACAGAGATTAGGACCCGTATGTACGTTTTGGATGACCATCCCTTCTATCATCCAATTAACACTCCGCAGTTCAACCCCGATATGCCTTATGAGTTTCCGTTGCAGTGACTTCACCCGGATGCTCCATTTCACCCGTTCCATGACGGGCCGGTACCTCATCAGTACCCTAATCAACCTGCGGATCAGGTGGACCCTGAGCCCGAGCCTATGGATGAGCATATATCAGAGCCTGTACCGAAGGAGGATATTCCTGTAGAGCAGATCTCAGTATCTTCATTTGACCATCTTCTGAGGAGCCGCTTACCGCCTCTATTAGTGGACCGACGAGTGTTGGTCAGACCAGTAGTACGAGTGCCAGTGCCCCTCCGAATATTATCGAAATTTCTGATGATGAAGACGAGGATCCTGAGGAGTGTTCTGACGTGGTTATGATTTCCTTTGACGATGATAGCTGATGCCTGGGAGCTGAGGTTGTGCCTTTTGATAGTTTTTTGTGTTAGTCTCTCACTTTTGATTAGATTCACTGAGAGAATAGGGTGTACATAGTTGACTAGGCTAGTTTCGGGCGCCAGCTTAGGGGCTTCCTATATGGACTAGGGTCCGGAGTGTTGATTTTGTACATAGTAATGGGATGTGAAGGCTTGTACGCTAACTTATGATATATATGACAGTACCTTTATATGTATGTGTGATCTATGATAGAAGTTATATTCACATATAATGTTGGCCTTATGTATGCTTTACTTGATTCCTTATTATGCCTTGTGTATGTTTAATTAGCTGCCCTCGCAAATCTTTTTATAAAGTAAAAATTTTCCCAAAAATTTGATAGTGCGCTAATTCGATTACAGGCTTAATAGTAAATAGTTAAATTTTTGGGTAGGTAAGTGGTGCGCGAAAATGAAACTCGCACAACTGAACCGGAAAATGCACCGGGTCGTCCAAGTAATACCTTGGGTGAGTGAGGGTCGATCCCACGAGGATTGTTGGATTGAGCAATCTGTGGTTATCCTGCAGATCTTAGTCAAGCGAATAGAAAAGATAATGGTTGTTGTAGGCACATAAAATAGAATAATAAAGAAAGCAATAATGAATTAACGTAGAAACAATAATAATGAATTAGTTAAGGCCTCGTAGATGCTTGTTCTTCCAGATTGATACTTCTTACTGACTACTTTAACAATAAGTGATTCATTCAATGGCAAAGCTGTAAATGATTAAGCCAATGGTAGTGTTCTTTAATCTCCTCTGATCCAAACCAAACGCCTGAACAGGTCAGTTAATATGGATGAGGGTGAAACTCACGCAATTCAATCTCAGATGATCCTATTCAAAACGCCACAGACAAGGTCGGATCTTCCGAATCGGAGAATGAAGCTCTAGTATTCTAGCCTTGATGCCACAAAGACTTCAATTACCCATGACTAACGAGATTTCATGTCACATATCCCAATTAGCCCAAATAACTTGTTGGAACCTGTGATGTACTCTCAAACTGTAGCTCAATACTATCCGGGTCAGGATTCGTAAAGAACTCATGTAGAATAAGGGGTCATACTCTCGTTCCACCCCAGATTCATAAAGATAAAGAACGACAATACATCATAGAATAGAATTAAACATATATTAGAGTAGAAGAGTAATAATATTAATCCATAGGAATAAGCAGAGCTCCCATCCTTAACCTAGGAAGTTTAGCCACTCATATTTTATAGAAATAAAGTGTGATAAGTTCGGAGAGGTTGAAGATCCTAAACATGGGTGATCTTCGCCTATATATACTAATCTAATGATTAAAAATTACAAAAATGAAATAAACTAAGCAGAAAGGTGCGAAAATCCACTTCTGGGCCCACTTGTGAGTGTTTGGGCTGAGTTGGAATCTAACTTGGTTGAGTGGGTATTGAACGCCCACTAGGGGGTGTCCATGCTGCCTTGATGCTCCCTTGGTGGCGTTGAACGCCATTTTTGGGCGTTCAACGCTGGCCTTGGTCCTTTTGGGGCGTTCAACGCCAGAAAGGGAGTAAGTTGGGCGTTCAACGCCCGTTTTGGGCAGTCCTTTTCAAAGAAAAATATAAACTATTATATATTGCTGGAAAGCCCTGGAAGTTATCTTTCTAACACCATTAAAAACATGTCAATTGGACTTCTGTAACTCCAGAAATGCTTGTTTGAATGCATGGAGGTCAGGATTTGATAGCATCTGCTATCCTTTCTTTGCCTCTGAATTAGACTTTGCCAAAACTTGCCATTTTCACCCAAAAATCACCTAAAATTATAAGAAAAACACAAGCTCAAACTAGCATCTAAAATATGAATTTTGCACTAAAACCTACTAAAACATACTAAAACTTGATAAAATGTATTGAAAACACTAAGAAAATGAACCTAAAAAGTGTATAAAATATCCGCTCATCAGTAAGTTGGTGACACTCGATTTTTAATATGATCATGACGTAATGAGAATTGGGTCGTTACATGGAACACACTTCAAGAGAGGCATGCGTGAATATTCCCCTTTTGTATAGGACATTGTGGACCAACGTAAAGTTTTGTGCCTCCTTTATAAGTCTTTGGGCCTCTTTTTCATTTTCAGGGAGGACATCAAATTTGATGTAGTTGACTATAGAGGTCATCCATCCGGAATTTTGATTGGAAATAGTCATTATTTCTGAGTTGTCATCTTCCTTTGATTTTGATGGTGCATGTAGAGTTTCTTGGATAAGGCTTCTATTATTGCCCCCTAGCTTGGTGCTGGTTAATTTGGAGAGGGCATGAGCTCGAACGTTTGATTCTCGAGTTATATGCCGGACCTCTCCTTCTGAGAAGTGTGCTAGATGTTCACGTGTTTCGTCTAAGTACTTCTTCATAGTGGGGTCTTTGGTTTGATAGCTACCATTAATCTGTGAGGTTATCACTTGAGAGTCACTGAATACTATCAGCTTTTTTGCCCCCACTTCTTCATATTCTGCTTGGTTATTAGAAGTGGAAAAGTCAAACTTTAGTGAAAGTTTTATCCGAGTTTTTTGTTCGTTTTCTAGGATGATTCCTGCCCCACTTCCAGTTTTATTGGACGACCCGTCTACATATAGGCTCCATATAGTTGGGATTTCTTGAGTTTCAGTATATTCAGCAATGAAGTCGGCAAGATGTTAGGACTTGATGGCTGTCTAGGTTTCATACTTTAGGTCAAACTCAGACAATTCTACAGCCCATTGTAACATCTGCCCACCAGGCCTGTCTTTGGTAGTATGTGTTTCATTGGTTGGTTAGTACGGACCATTATAGTGTGGGCTTGGAAATAAGGTCAAAGCCTTCGAGAGGTGAGGATAAGGCTATATACGAACTTCTCTATCTTTTGATAATTCATCTCTGCCCCCTGTAGGGCTTTGCTGACAAAGTAGATAGGCTGCTACCCTCTTTCGTATTGATGGATCAAAGCTGAAGCTATAGCTCGGCTCTCTACTGCTAAGTATAGTAAGAGTTCTTCTCCCTTAATAGGTCGGGTAAGTATGGAAGGTTGAACCAGAAAGGCTTTGAAGTCTTTGAAGGCTTGCTCGCATTCTGGAGTTCACTCAAAATTCTTCCCTTTTCTGAGAATAGAGTATAAGGATAGTGATTTTAGAGCTGATCCTGCTAGAAATCTGGATAGAGGTTCCAACCTTTCATTTAGTTGTTTAAATTTTTTGAGACAGGTTGGGCTCTTCATGTTGAGTATGGCCTGACACTTGTTTGGGTTCGCTTGTATTCCTCTTTGAGTTAGCAAGAACTCCAAGAATTTTCCTGCTTCTACTGCGAATGTGCATTTCGAAGGGTTTAACCTCATTTCATGCTTTCTTATTGTAGAGAACACCTTAGAGAGATTCGATAGTAATGTTGAGCTCTCTTTAGTTTTGATGAGCATGTCGTCTACATAAACTTCCATAAGTTCTCCCAAGTGGGAAGAGAACACTTTATTCATCAGCCTCTGGTACGTGGCTCCAGCGTTCTTTAACCCAAAAGGCATCACTATGTAGCAATAGTTAGCTTTTGGGGTTATGAATGAAGTTTTCTCCTGGTCCAGCTCGTACATCGGGATTTGGTTGTATCCTAAGTAGGCATCCATGAAAGACAGATACTGATAGTCTGAGGCTGAATCGACCAGAGTGTCGATGCTAGGGAGAGGATATGGATCCTTGGGACAAGCTTTATTGAGGTCGGTGTAATCAACACGCATCCTCCATTTTTTATTTTGTTTTTTCACCAGAACGACATTAGCTAGCCACAATGGATAATTCACCTCCCTTATGAACCCTACTTCCAGCAAGGCTTGCACTTGTTCTTCCACGACCTGTGTCTTTTCTTTCCCAAGATTTCGATGCTTTTGTTGGATAGGTCAGGAACCCGGGTATACGGCGAGATTATGGGACATCAGGTTGGGATCTATGCCAGGCATGTCGGAGTCTTTCCAAGCGAAGAGGTCAGAATTCTTTTTAAGTACGTCGATGAATTGTTCTTTCAGGTCTTCTTCCAAGTTAGCCCCTATATTTGTTATTTTTTTAGGTTGATCTATAATTTTTACTT
>NC_029791.2:35711793-35719387 GCF_000816755.2 Arachis ipaensis
GGATCCCATCAAGCTCGATAGTGTTGACCTCTTTACTCCCAAGACTGCCTTTTAAATTAACACTTTCATTGTAGTATTTACGTGCTAGTTTCTAATCTCCCTTGATGGTGGTAATTCCTTCTGCAGTGGAAAACTTTATACATAGATGGGGTGTGGAGACAACGACTGCAAGTTGGTTCAAAGTTGTCCAACCTATTTAGGCATTGTATGCCGAGGTAACATCAACCACTGATGCGGATTTTTCAATCCATAAAATACAGGCAAATGCACTAGGTCGTATCAAATAGTAACCTTAGGTAAATGATGGTCGATCCCACGAGCATTACCGGATCAAGCAAGCAAAATTAATTGATTAATCTAGTCAGACTAATGATTTAGGATTTTGAAAGCAATTAATCATAAACAGAAATTGAATGAAGTAAAACAGAAACAAACAGTGAGTATAGAAAAAATATATATTTGAGAAAGGTAAGGTTTTAGAGATGTTAGTCGTTCGAATCAATACTTTTCAATTTCCATTCTAATCATGCAATGATTCTCTTATGGCAAATCATTAGTAATCAAACCACAATCCCTTGGTGATTCAATTTTTCTTTAACCTAATTTAATGCTAATTCCTTAGTCACTTAATCAAGAAAAGAGTTGAAGAACGTTTCTGATTTATAAAACCACACAATTTATAAGAGTTTAACCTAGTTGATTCTATGTCACTTATCAATCCAGTTTCAAAACTTACAAATTATGAGAATCGGTTTTCAAGCTTAATTTAATCAATCAAATTTCCAAAAGATTAATAAAATTCAAATCAGAGAAGAATTATTTCCCAACACATTCAAACCCCTTTGAGATGAAGAACGAAAATTGTTTCTTAAAGAGGAATCAATGGCATGAATTATAAATAGAAAAAGTAATTGCATTAATCCATAAACTAACAGAGCTCCTCACCTTAACAAAAATTAGAAACTCATGTTCTTTAGAGAATCCTTAAGAAATTAAAAGTGTAAAATGGTGAAAAAGAAAAGAGACTGACTGAGAGAAAAGAGCCTCTTCTCTATGAGTGATCTCACTTATTTATACTAAAATTCCTACAAATTCAAATTCGAATTCAAATTCTAAAACTAATCTTATCTTAACTAATTTGATTAAGATAAATTCAAAAATTAAATTTAAAAAATTAAATAATATCTTTTTCTAATTAAAAAATAAATTCAAATACAAATTAAATACACGAGACTGCATTGCTGAGGACGTGGGGACCACCTTGGGTGCAAGAACTGGTGCCAAAATGAAGTCCTGGCGTTTGACGCCAAGGTTGCTTCGCGGATTGGTGCTAAACGCCAATGTCACGGCGTTTAGCGCCATGATTCCAGAAAGAAAGTATAACTTATTATATATCGTTGGAAATCTCTATGTGTTGGCTTTCTAATGCCACTAGAACTGCATTATTTGGACCTCGGTAGCTCAATTTATGCTCATTGGAGTATAAAGAGATCAGGGTTGACAGCATCCACGAATTCTCTTTGCACTTGTCTTCAATTCTTAGTTCCTCCTTGTGCTTTTGCTTCTCTTTTCCTAAAATTTCCCTAAAATAATCATGAAACTAAGAAAATCAAAGTACTAATATAATAGTCTTGAAAATCATATAATTACTAAGCAAAAGTCATGAATTTTCTATGAAACATGCCCAAGAAAAGTGCTTAAGATGCTGATGCATCACAACACCAAACTTAAGCTCTTGCTTGTCCTCAAGCAAGTAAAGAATCATGGCATAATCTTCAAAATCTTAAAGCTTGAAATGCAAAGGGTGAATGGTAGCAATTCAAATGATTTTGGTTAGCCATTTCAGTTATGCACAATTCAACACAAATGGTTATAATATTTCGAGACCTCTATTCAGATTAGATTATGGGATCCTTCCTTGAATCATCACCTTGAAGCAAGCTTATTTACTTTCCTTGCACATTTTCTTTTTTGTTGGGCGCTTTGCACCTTGAGCCTAGCTGTGACTTTAAGTGCTTTGTTTTCAAGTATTACCACTTGATACATAAGCACCACAAGCACTTGATTGGGGGATCTTTGAACTGATTTTTCTTTTGATATTCCCCATCAGTGGTGCTCAGAGCCTTTGGCTTTCTCTTTCTTTGGGGGTGGGGTGCTTTAAACCTTGAGCCTAGCCGTGACTCTAAGTGCTTTGTTTTCAAGTACCACTTGATATATAAGCACCATAGGCACTTGACTCGGATGCTCTTTGAGCTTATTTTTCTTTCAAATTCCTTAGTCAGTGGTGCCCAGTGCCTTTGCCTTCCCTTCCACCCCTTTATTATTATTATTCATTAGAATTTGTTTCTCCAAGGCTTTCTTAATGATACAAATCCCATTATAGTCCTCTAAACTGAGACCTTCAGCAATTTGACTCAGTAAGTGTTGAACAATTCAGTTAGTTTGGCCTTTCAAACTCATATTGTCATGCTCTCTATATTCAACACCTTATTTTTTTTGTCTCTTTCTTAGCACATGATCCTTGCTTGCTTTTATGAAGCAAGCACAATTATAATTGTGGATTGTGATGAACAAGTCATGATAGGCACTTTCAAAGAATCATAAATGCATTATATAAGATAAAACAGGAAAATATAAATGCACATAATTAAAAAGAAAGGAGGCAAATAGAATTCAACGACCTTAGTTATCATTTCCATCCTCTTCGTTATCTTCCTTTTTGTCCTCTTCTTCTCCTTTTAGGCTATGTAGAACATAGCCTCCAATACCAAACTTAGAGTGGTTGCTCATCCTCAAGCAATAAAGAATAACAGTGGTGATGGACTAAGGAATAATTATGTTTATCTAGTAAAAGCAATTGAGTTATGCAAAAGCTTATCCGAGTAAAACAAACAAAATTAAAAACTAAACAAAAGTAAAACCAAAACAATGTAACATAAATGAGTTGCTAATGTGTTTGCATGGGGAATGTGACAACACCAAATTTGGTGTGAGAACACCAAACTTAGTGTGATATCATCTATGTGAACCAGGCCAAGTACCTAGTGAGATATGAGGTTGGTGTAGCACACCAAACTTATTATATAAACACATACACAACCCTGATAAGAGCAATAGTCTTGATGATGTTGAAGCTTGCAGAGATTCTCTGAATTCCTGAGTAGATCACAAGTACTGCACACACAAACAAACTCAAGTGATAGTTATTGTGGAAAAACAATTATGAAATAAAAGAAAATAAATTAAAATAAAATAAAATAAAGGATACTAAGCATTAGGTTGCCTCCCAACAAGCGCTTCTTTAACGTCACTAGCTTGACGATTGTTCCTTGCTAGGGTTGATAGTGCTTCATCTCTTCTCCTCTCACCTTGAATTTCCCTCCTGTGTCTTCATATGTTAGCTCAAGATGCTCAAAGAAAAGAACTCTACTCACTGTGTATGGCAACAGTGGGTGGTGAGATAGCACTACTTTGTCTCTGGGTGAAAAGTCTTCAATGGGAATTTTCTTGTTCCACCACCCTCTAGGCACTTTCTTCTTTGGAGCCTCCTCCTTGTTTGATGCACACCCAACACCAAACTTAGGGTATGTTGGGAGGTTTGTTGATTGCAAAGGGAGGTTTTAGTTGCAAGCTCTTGTTAGTTTCAATTGAATTGCCAGCTTGTTGTACCTCCTTCTTCTCTTCTATTCTGCTTAGGCATGAAGGTGGGATCTTTGGGGGTGATTCATGATGAGCGGATATTTTATACGCTTTTTGGCATCATTTTCATATAGTTTTTGTTATGTTTTATTTAAGTTTTATTATGTTTTCATAGGTTTTAGTGCAAAATTCATATTTTTGGATTCTACTTTGAGTTTGTGTGTTTTATGATGATTTCAAGTACTTTCTGGGTAAAATTGAGGAGCTTTGGAAGAAGTCTGATTCAGAGACAGAGAAAGGACTGTAGATGTTATCAGGATCTGACCTCCGTGCACTCGAAGGAGATTTTCTGGAGCTACAAAAGTCTAAATGGCACAACCTCAATGGATATGGAAAGCTAACATCCAGGGCTTTCCAGAAATATATAATAATCTATACTTTGCTCTGGAAATGAAGGTCCAAAACTGGCGTTCAACGCCAGTACTCCACCCACTTCCTGGCGTTAGACGCCCAAAAGGGAGCAACTGGTGTCCAACGCCCAAACAGGAGCCCAAGGCTGGCGTTCAATGCCCCTAAGGAGTCCTAGCACGTGGAGACACTCCAAGCTCAGCCCAAACACTCACGAAGTGGGCCCCAGAATTAAATTTTTGCACTATAAGACTAGTTTATCTTATTTTCTACAATCCTTAGTTATTAGATTAGTATATATAGAACAAGGATCACCCTTGTTCAGGACTTTTATGCCATATTTTTGAATTACATTGTTTCTTTGTATAGTATAAGTCACTAACCTTTTAAGGTTAATGTTATGAGCTCTGCTGATTCTGATGAATTAATAATATCACTATTCTACTTCAATCTATGCTTGATTCTATTCCAAGATGTATCTTCGTTCTTTATCCTAATGGATTGGGAGTGTAACTTGACCGTCATCCCAATTCCACATGGGTTCTTGCGAGTCTTTGACGGGATAGTATTGAACCACCAGCTTGACTATACATCTCTTAGACGGTAGTCCACGACTTCGTTGGTGACTTCTCGAGACATCAGTTCAGCCGAGGTGCGGGGCGATTAGGTCCTTTGTGGTATAGGCTAGAACCAAAAGAGTGGCGTTTTCTGATTCGGAAGATCCGACCTTGTCTGTGGTGTTTTGAGTAGGATCACCAAGGGAACGGACTGCTAGAGCTTCACCCTCATTCATATTGGATGACCGCTGACCCAATGTTTGATCTAAAGCAGAGGAGATTAATGACCGCTGACCTGGCGTTAATCATATACATCCTGCCATGGAATGAATCAATCAGAAGTTAGAGTAGATGGTGAGAAAAGTTGATCCAGAAGGAAGAAGACTCTTCGAAGCCTCAACCATTCTCACACCATTGATTTCACACTTATCTAGTAACGTCTTATTTATTTATCTACTTTATGCATTTTCTCATGACAACTATCTTTTCTATCCGCCTAACTAAGATCTGCAAGGAATCCACTGCTTGCTCAAACCAACAATCTCTGTAGGATCGACCCTCACTCACCTGAGGTATCACTTGGATGACCCGGTATACTTGCTGGTCTATCTGTGCGAAACGTGCAGAGTCAGTTTCGTGCACCAATTCCTTAGGTTCTTCCTTCAAGTTCGGATCTTTGGCTTCAACCTTGATGCAATCCTCTTAATCACTTGAATGATGCAAGGTTTTAAAGACATGAAATACTTGATGTTCATCATGCACCCTCAGCAATAACTCACCCTTTTTAACATCAATAATGGCTCTTCTAGTGGCTAAGAAAGGTTTTCCTAGAATGATTGAGGCATGCTCATGTTTTTTCATATTAAGAATGACAAAATCCACTGGAAGGAAGAATTTTTCCACTTTAACCAAGACATTTTCAATTACTCCATGTGCATGCTTGATTGATTTGTCCGCCATTTGTAGGGCCATTTTGGTGGGCTTTAACTCTTGAATTTGCAACCTCTTCATCACAGATAAAGACATTGGATTAATACTTAACCCCAAATCACATAAAGCTCTGTCAAAGGTAGAATTGCTAATAGTGCAAGAAATTTGAAAACTCTCTGGATCTTTTTTCTTTGTTGGCAAATTCCTCTAAATAATGGCACTGCACTCCTTGGTCATCACCACTGTTTGGCCTCCCTTCAAGGATTTCTTCTTGGACAACAAATCCTTCATAAATTTTTCATATAAGGGCATTTATTCAAGAGTTTTTATGAATAGAATGTTGATGTGTAAAGTCTTGAATATCTCTAAGAATTTAGAATATTGCTTCTCTTTGTTTTCCCTTTGGAGCCTTTGAAGATATGGAATTCTTGACTTATACTCAGGTACTAGAAATCTCTCTTTTGGTGTGGCTTTTGTGGCTTGAATAGGTTGCTAGAGAGTAGGATGCACGTGCTTTTCTTGAAGATTAATATCCTTTGGAGCTTTCTTTCTTGATCCAACAGTGAACTCCTCCTTCTTGGTTTCTTCCATCTCTTCTTCTCCTACCACCTTTTCACTTCCCAAGTAAATAGCCTTGCACTCCTCCCTTGGGCTTGGAATTGTGTCACTAGGGAGAATATTTGTGGCTTTCTCCAACTGTTGAGAAATTTGGCCTACTTGCACCTCTAAATTCCTAATTGAAGCACCTTGATTCTTGAAATTAGTTCTTGTTTCCTCCCTGAAGCTTCTAGTTTCTTTCATGAATGCTAGTTGTTCTGAGATAATTTTTCTAGGGCAAGCTCAAGATTAGAAAGCCTCTGTGAATTTTGCTAGATTGGTTGTGAGGTGGACGGTGATTGGTGATTATGGTTCAAAGAAGGGTTACTTGTGTTGTGATTGAAGGTATGCTGTTGGTTGTTGTTAAACTAATCGGGTAGGTGGGTGTTGTTAAACTGGTTTGGTCTCTGATTTTGATTTTTTCACCCAAAGTTTGGGTGGTTTCTCCATCTTGGGTTAAAGGTGTTGGAGTCGGGGTCATTCTGAGGTTGTCTTGAAGGATTGCCCATGTAATTCACTTGCTCTAGAGATGGTTGTCCATACTCCATGCCTTCACCTGTAGAATTTATCTCGAGAGTTCACTGCTAACCCTTGCATTCCTCTTAGATGCTGAGTGATTGTATTTATTTGCTAGGACAATTTTATTCTGATCCAAGAGTGTATCCAAAGCACCTAACTCAATGACTCCTTTTCTTGATGATCTTTCAGAAGAGTAGAGATATTGATTGTTGGCCATCATCTCATCAATTCTTGTGCTTCTTAAGTGGACTTCTTCATATATAAAGAACCTCCAGCCGAATTGTCCAGTGACATCCGTGAGGTGGGAATGATCCATCATAACGCCAATTGTCTTGACCGTATCACAAATCTGCAGAAAATTGGATATAAACAGATTCGGATCCTCCTGTGGGCTTTCATTGAATTAGCAATTCTGTTGAACCAATGTGATAAGGTGTGGCTTCAACTCCAAATTATTGGCTCTAACACTAGGCGTGATGATGCTACTTCCACAACTCCCTGGGTTGGGATTAATGTAAGACCCGAGAGTCTTCCTAGGTGGGTTGACATTGTCATTCACGTTATCAGCCATGTGTGGTTCTGAGAATTCTTCCTCAACCACTCTTCAGTCTCTTCTTCGACTCTTTGGTTTCTAGTTTGTTGTCTCTACTGCTAAAGAGTTCTTTCAATCTCAGGATCGTAATGAAGCGGTTCCTTATTCCTGTTATTCTGCATAGATAAAAACAACAAGAAAATCAAATTGGAACTCCCTTTAGAGTACCGAAGGGAATTTTCAGAGGAAAAATAAAATGAAAAGTAAATATATAAAAAAATTTCAAAAGAAATAAAATAAAGAAAAATAATTAAAAAACGAAAAGAAAAAAATCCTAAATCTGAATCCTAATTTTTAAAAAGATTAGAAAATTCAAAATTCAAAAAGGACACCAAACTTAAATTCTAATTAT
>NC_029791.2:35720545-35787385 GCF_000816755.2 Arachis ipaensis
TCTATATAATCAAATAATTCGTAGTTGTCAATCTCAATTAATTTCCGGCAACGGTGTAAAAAATTTTATGCGGATTTTTCAATCTACAGCAAGTGCACCAGTGCACCGGATCGTATCAAGTAGTAATTTCAGGTGAATGAGGGTCGATCCCACGAGTATTAACGTATTGAGCAACCAAAATCAATTAATTAATCTTGTCAGACTAACGATTTAGGATTTTGAAAGCAATAACAGAAATTCATCTATATAATCAAATAATTCGTAGTTGTCAATCTCAATTAATTTCCGGCAACGGTGTAAAAAATTTTATGCGGATTTTTCAATCTACAAAATACCGGCAAGTGCACCGGATCGTATCAAGTAGTAATTTCAGGTGAATGAGGGTCGATCCCACGAGTATTAACGTATTGAGCAACCAAAATCAATTAATTAATCTTGTCAGACTAACGATTTAGGATTTTGAAAGCAATTAATCATAAACAGAAATTGAATGAAGTAAAAAGAAGCAAACAATGAGTACAGAAAAAATATATATTTAAGAAAGTTAAGGTTTCAGAGATATTAATCGTCTGAATCAATACTTTTTAATTTCTATTCTAATCATACAACGATTCTTTTATGGCAAATCATTAGTAATTAAATCCCAATCCCTTGATGATTCAATTTCTCTTCAACCTAATTTAATGTTAAATCCCTTAGTCACTTAATCAAGAAAAGAGTGGAAGAACGTTTCTGATTTATAAAACCACACAATTTATAAGAGTTTAACCCAGTTGATTCTATGTCACTTATCAATCCAGTTTTAAAACTTACAAATTAAGAGAATCGGTTTTCAAGCTTAATTTAATCAATCAATTTTTCAAAATATTAATAAAATTCAAATCAGAGAAGAATTATTTTCCAACACATTCAAACCCTTTTGAGATGAAGAATAAAAACTGTTTTTTAAAGAGGAATCAATAGCATGAATTAGAAATAGAAAAAGTAATTGCATTAATCCATACACTAACAGAGTTCCTCACCTTAACCTAGGAGAATTAGAAACTCATGTTCTTCAGAGAATCCTTAAGAAATTAAAAGTGTAAAGTGGTGAAAAAGCAAAGAAAGTGACTGAGAGAAAAGAGCCCCTTCTCTATGAGTGATCTCACTTATTTATACTAAAATTCCTACTAATTCAAGTTCGAATTCAAATTCTAAAACTAATCTTATCTTAACCAAAGTGGTTAAGATAACTTCCTAATTTAAATTTAAAAAACTTAAATAATATCTTTTTCTAATTAAAAAATAAATTCAAATACAAATTAAATACACAAGACTGCATTGTTGAGGACGTGGGGACAACGGGTACAGGAACCTGCGCCAACTTGAAGTCCTGGTGTTTGGCGCCAAGGTTGCTTCGCGGACTGGTGCTAAACGTCAATGTCACGGCATTTAGTGCCATGATTCTAGAAAGAAAGTATGACTTGTTATATATCGTTAAAAAGTTCTAGAAGTTGGCTTTCGAATGCCGCTTGAACCACATTATTTGGATCTTAGTAGCTCAAGTTATACTCATTGGAGTATAAAGAGGTCAAGGTTGACAGCATCCACGAATTCTCTTTGCACTTGTCTTCAATTCTTGGTTCCTCCTTGTGTTTTTTCTTCTCTTTTCCAAAAATTTTCCTAAAAGAATCATAAAACCAAGAAAATCAAAGTACTAATAGAATAGTCTTGAAAATCATACAATTACTAAGCAAAAGTCATGAATTTTCTATGAGAAATGCCCAAAAAAAGTGCTTAAGATGCGGATGCATCAACCACAATGTAATCAATGCTCAAGGTCTTTGACTTTGTACCCTTTCCAAAAGTGGTATATAAAGAAATGTACCCAAGAGGTCGGATTAACGTATCCCCAGTCTGAAGAAGTTATCTGGGTATGCCTTCAGATCCTTTTCTTCCAACCTAAGTTTGTTAAAAGCGAGTTTGAACTGAATATTGTCCGTGCTACCTTGATCTATTAAGGTTCTATGAAGGTTTGCGTTGGTGAGGATCATTGTTATGACCATAGAATCATCGTATTCAGGTGTTATCCCTTGAGCATCTTCTTTAGTAAACAAGATTGTGGGCAAGTCGGGAAGTCTGCTGTCTTTCCCGACTTGGTACACCTCTTTTAAATGCCTTTTTCGTGATGATTTTGATATTCCTCGTCCGCAAATTCCCATTAATTATATGTATGTGTCGCTCAGGAGTTTGAGGTGGGCATTCTTGTCGTCCCCTTTCTTCATCTCTTTTCCTTTTTCTCGAGTCGTCCGACCTATCAGCAAAGTACATGTCTAGTCGGCCTTCTCTAGCCAACTTTTCTATGACATTCTTTAAATCATAACAGTCGTTAGTAGAATGCCCATAAATTTTGTGGTACTCGCAATATTCTGTTCGACTTCCTGCCTTCTTATGCTTAATTGGACGAGGAGGTGAAAGCTTTTCAGTATGGCATATCTCTCTGTAAACATCCACTAGAGAGACCCGGAGGGTAGTATAATTGTGGTATCTTTGAGGCTTCTTTTGTAAAACCCGGTCAAACCGTAATTAATTAAATAACAAATTAAATAGGAACATAGATGGTTAGAAAATTTAGCAATCGGAATTTGATAATTTAAATATGATATTTGAATTCAGTAACTTTTTTTGAGTCGGAAAATATAGTTTTCTGCATAAAAACGCGCACTGAAATTTTGACCGGCAGTACCGACTGAGATCTATCTGGTACTGCAGCTGAGAAAAATAATTATAAGTGAATAAGGTTAAGAAATTAGGATTTATAATTAGGGAAGGTAGAAATATTTAAAATGCGATTTAAAACTCTAATCTTAAAGGTTTTAGCCTAAAATTGGGCCAATGGACTAAAATAAGTGAACCGGGCCCAAATAAGCCCAAGACCCAACTTATATAAACATTATTTTTAAGCATTTCAGCTCATTAACCCTAAATAAAGGGGTTTGGGGCGCAGCTATGGAGAAGATGAGAAGAAGAGAGAAAATCCTAACTCCATCAAACTTCAAATCATCATAACTTTTGATCCGGAACTCCGATTGACGAGCCGTTTATGGCCACACGTCGCTCTTCTCATCCTCTACAATTATATTTAAGTTTTGTGGTGAGTATTTCATTCACCTCTGTCCAGTTTTCGAAATTCTCCACTGTTACACGTTTTTGGGTAGTTAGTGTTAAAATCTTGTAATTTTGGTTATTTATGGATACTCTAACATGGATTCTAAGTGGGTTCTATCCTTATTTCATATGGGATAAGGTAAGAAGTACTCAAACCCTTGTAATTTATCAATTTCATGAACCCTAGGTTGATTATAAGTGTGAAAATTGATTATGTTAGAGTATTGGGTGATTTTGGTGCACAATTAGAAGATTGATATTGCTTGAGGAGCTTTGGTGAGGCTTGGAGCTAAGGGTTGGTGGAGACTCCCAAAAAGAAGGTCAATTATTTTGGCTACAAGAGGTACCGTGTGATGTGATGAGAATTCCTAGGCTAGATGCCCCTAGGATTAAGTTTGGATTGTGTAAATGGTTGGTACTAATAGGCATTATTGATATGAAATGTGAATTAATGATTGGGTTGAGAATTGTGTGAATTTGTATGTTTGTTGTGTTGAGAATTTGATGAATTGGATAATGAATGTTGGTTTGTGGAATATGCATTTATATTGTGAATTTGGGCTGGAGGCCGAGAATCTTAGGTCGGGGGCCGGAAAGAGGTAAGGAAGGTAAGTTGATGTGTGTACTGTGTGATGATATAAGAGATTGGATGGATTTTAGATATTGAATGTGTGAATCATTGATTTGATTATTGAATAATAAGGTTTGAGGAATTGAAGTGTGGAATTTGATAGTTTTAGGTGAAATTGTGTAGATGAGGTAGATTTAGTTTTGGTTGAGTGTAATTATGTGGATGTGGTTGGGTTGTGGTCATTTGGATGAGTGAAAATAAATTTGGCTTGTGAATATCGGAGAAATTGGTGACTTCTATTTTTGGGTAAAAACTGATTTTTGACCAACTTTGGTGGTTCGTAACTTGGTTCACGGAGTTTGGAATTCCTCAAAATTGGATGTTTATGAAAGTTTATTCAACGATCTTTCCAACAGTTCAGAAATAGTTGAAAAAGACATTTTGTAGAAGAAGTTATGTGTGTTGGATGTTTGGGGTTGAAAATATAATTCTGCAGCTTTTTAACTTAGTAAAATTTTTGGTAAAACGTGCATCGACGCTTACGCATGGCCGACGCGCAAGCGTCACTCATGATTTTTACCCTCTCACGCGTGCGCCTGGCCGATGCGTATGCGTCGATGTATTGATGCAAGTGTCCAGTAGAAATTCCAGAGAGTTGCGCTGGTATTGTGCTGGTTTTGTGCGAGGAGCACAAAACGCACCCACACGTATGCGTCACTGACGCGCACGCATCGCGCTACCTTTCTGCTTCCCATGTGTGCATATAGACGAAGTGCACGCGCCACTATAACTTTTCTACTTCCCACGCGTGCGCATGGGCGATGCGTACGCGTGACCCCGTTTTCACCCCAAAGCTGATTTTGAGTTTTCAAAGCCGAATTTCAGACTTCTAAGTCTCCATTTTCACCCTTTATGTCCTAAATACTTATAGTATACCCAGCAATGGGAAGAGGCTAGAAGATGTGGTACCTTGTGGACAAAGTAAGGGGTGAATTAATGATGAATGATGAGTAATGATGGTTGTATGAGTTACTGAGGGTGATGATGGAAGTGCGGTGTATGCCGTGAGCCGAATGGGTGTATTTAATAATGATTATTGGCTGGTTATGGGTTATGTTATGAGCCGGATGGCAATGATAAATATTGATTTATGGCTGGAAATGAAAATATGACTTTGAATGATTGTTTTATCTTGAGATCTCTTTCTCGAAAATGCGACCCCAGAGAGATGAAGAAAGGTGAGGATCCCCTTCCTTGTACCTCCTGGTATTGTAAAATCGCCCCCAGTGAAATGGTGGAGGTTAGGATCCCCTCCTTGGTTCCTCCTGGGCATATGAGAGCGTACCTCCTGGGTAGATGCAAGGGTTGTGGTTGTGCCCCAGTTGCTCCAGGTTGGTTAGTATAGAGGCTCCCCGGGTGGACACAAGGGTTGTGGTTTCACCCCACTTGCTCCGGGTATGAGATGGGGAAGAAGGATTTCGATAAATGAGTTTAATTATGGAGCTTTAAATGAATGTATGTTTGAGATGCCTGGGTAGTAGCAAGGGTGGTGGTTCATCCCACTTGCTCCAGATCAGAGAATGTGACTCCTGGGTAATAGCGGCAGTAGTGGTGATTCCACTCGCTCCAGGATGAGCTTTTAAATACATGCCTGGGTAGATGCAGTGGCATTAATCCACTTGCTTCGGGATGTGGTGAAAAATACCTACCTGGGTAGATGCAGTGGTATTGATCCACTTGCTCCAGGATGTGGTGAGATATACCTGCCTGGGTAGATGCAGTGGCATTGATTCCACTTGCTCTGGGTTTGGTTTGCAACTCCTGGGGTAGATGCAGTAGTTAGCCCCCACTTGCTCCTAGTTGAGGTTGATTCAAGATTTGTGAAATTATCTGAGTTTCAGATTTTCTTGGATAGATGCAGTAGGTCAGCTCCACTTACTCCAGGTTGAGATCCGAGATTCTGTTGACCATATGTCGTAAGTATGGCCGGACACTATGAAAGTTCCAGATGAGCTCGCCCCAGTGGATACACACCAGTGTGGGTGTTGTGTGATTATGATTATGATTGTGAATAACTCGAGTTGGGGATGCACGACAGAGGGACAGTCCAATGGTTAGCTACCAGGACTTGTCGGGTTGGCTTTATAACCGATAGATGAGACTCATCAGCCATAGGGCAAGCATACATGATTTGCATATGTTTGAATTGTTTGGGTTTGCCTATTTGTTTGGATTGCTATATCACATATGCTATGTTACCTGACTATATGCTATCTGTTCTACTCGTACCTTAATTGTGTATTACTTGTTTGTATTGATTGTGTTTGTACAACTGAGAGGTCCCTCATGCTAGTATCGGTTGACGCCGAGGGCTGTTCTTGATGAAATAGAATAATGATATGATTAATTTAAAATGATGATTATTGAATGAGATAATTTGAGTTTCCTGGGTAGATGCAGTGAAGTGATTTCACTTGCTCTAGGTAGAGAATGAGATATTTTGAGCTCCCTGGGTAGACGCAGTGAAGTGATTTCACTTGCTCCAGGTGAGGATATGAAGTATTAATATAGAATTGTTGAGATAAAATAACTGGTGATTGTTTGACTTATGATTTTGATTCTGATTTGTTGGGGATTTAGAAAGTTGGAAAACATGAGGAAGTTGAATTTGATTTATGACAGCTGCCTATTTATGGATTCCGACGAGAACGTAGGATGAATATTTGGTGAAAGGAAGTTTAGGATGCTTAGTGAGTTTTTATTGCAATGCATTGTATTTATTTGGCACTTTTACCGTACTGGGAACCCATGGGTCAGTCGTTCTCATTCCGTATATATCTCTTGTTTTTCAGATACAGGTCCAGGTGCTCAGAAATGAGCTGTGGTTCATCTGAGTGATGGCGAAGATCTTTATATTCTCCACTTTATATTTTGCTTAGAATCTCTCCACCTTTATTTTGAAAACATTTATTATGTATTGAACTCTTCTAAACTTGCCTATAGAGGCTCTTATGTTTCTTCTGGGAGAGATTAGAAGATACTATTGTCAACTACTTTCATACTGTACCCTAGCCGGCCTAAACTTCGCAGGTCGCGACTAGTGGCTATTTACTTATGTTATATATCTATATATTGCCCTTCTCTTATTCTCCTTTATGCCTTTATCTATATATCGTTTTTGATTTCACGCTTTAACTTTTAGTTGTCAATGCATGAGTGATACAACTTCGCGATTTTATTTTTACTCTTTTCAGGCATCTCGATTAATACTCCCTTCAATTATACTTATAATTATGTATTAAAAATCCACCTTGAGAGTCGTACCACCTTATTATCATTGACTTATGACTCGAGCATAAGGATTTGAATAGTAGGGTGTTACATTATGGTATCAGAGCAGTTCGTCCTTGTGAGCCTGAGGGATGGAACTACTTATGCTTCAATGCATACTTTGAGTTTGTGCCAATGCTAGTTAGGGTATCTAACCGATACATCTAGCATGAAGTCCTGAGTGTACCTTTTGGTAATTTGAAGCACTTAACTTGAGATATTGAGTCTGATCACCTTGATATCGCTTGTCTAGTGTGGACAAGACCCGAAGGGTGTCTCATGGACATCAATGAAGTGATCGGAAAGAGGAATTCCAGGAATTTTGACAGTGGTATGAGTGATACGTGTTGGTTTTGGAATTGCTGAGTGACATACTTAGAGGCGAATGGTTGAAAATGATTGGTTTAATTAGGCTTGAATCGATTGGATCTTGGTGATTGAGAAGACAGAAGACTTGTAAATAGTGACGAACAGATTTTTTGCCAGTAAAGAATTTCACAAATAAACTCTCGTTGCAAGTATAGTTTCTAAACCAGCAAAGAATCCTTTCGTACAAAAGTTTGGTTGTCACAAGTAACAAAACTCCTAAAAAGTAATAACCGAAGTATTTAAACCTCGGGTCATCTCTCAAGGAATTGCAGGGAGGTGTAGTTATTATTGGTTATGGAAAAGTATCTTTTTGGGTTTTTGAAAGTTTTGAACAAGGAATGTAAATGACAAGAAAGTAAACTAATGATCATAAAAACCCTTGCAAGGTATGAGAACTGGACATCCTATCCTAGTTATCCTTATCAATTGTGATGAGAATTGTCTATTGCTCCCACTTAGTCAACCTCTAACTATGAAGGTATGTCAAGTGGATAAATTAATTTGATTTCTCAGGTCCTAGTCAATTCCTAAGGAAAGACTAGAGTTATTGGAATTCAAATCAACTAGCAAAGATAACAATTATCAATCAACAAAGGATTTTGATAACTCAAGCGTCTCCAATCACTCAACCAAAGCTAAGAATGTAAAAAGATAAATTAAAATCATAAATATGAAATACCTCAAATTGTATTAAATAAAGGAATCAAATCTAACATGGAGTTAATAAACAAAATAGTAACATAAAGTAATCAATAGGGAAAATAGATAAACTAGAAAGATAGAATAAACAAGTGTAGAAGAAAAACTAAATTAAAATAAGAGAAGCTAATCCTAAAATCCTAAAACCTAAGAGAGAGGAGAGGGCCTCTCTCTCTAGAAACTATATCTAAACCTAAAATTGTGAATAATGGAATGTGTGAATGTTTCTTGAGTCTTTGCTTCTCCCCTGGCTTTAGTCTGCGTTTTTGGGCCGAAAACTGGGTTCAAACTCAGCCCAAAATCGCCCCCAGCATTTTCTGCGATTTCTGCAGGTCACTCATGTCACGCGTACGCATCGGTCACGCGTACGCGTCGCTGGCCATCTTCGCGTCTCACGCGTACGCATCAGGCACGCGCACACGTCGCTGTGCAAACTCGTTTCCACGCGTACGCGTCAGGTACGCGGACGCGTCACTGTGAATTTCTCCAAATCGCGCGCACGCGTGAGCCATGCGTGCGCATCGCATCTCGCTGGTTGTCTCCTTTATTTCTTGTGCTCCTTCTATTTTTGCATGCTTCCTTTCCATCCTCTAAGCCATTCCTGCCCTATAAAGCCTGAAAACACTAAACTCATGGATCACGGCATCGAATGATACGAAAGGACATTAAAAATACACAATTTAAAGGCTTAGGAAGCAAGTTTTCAATCATAGAGCATAATTAGGAAGGAATTGTAAAATCATGCAAATAGTGTGAATAAGTGAGTAAAGAGTTGATGAAAACCACTCAAATTAGCACAAGATAAACCATGAAATAATGGTTTATCAAACTCCCCACATTTAAACATTAGCATGTCCTCATGCTAAGCTCAAGGAGACAAAGAGAATGAAAATGGAAAGTAAGACTCATGTAATGCAATGCAATGCAACCTGTATATCAATGCAACTATATGCTAAGATGTTTCTATCTACTTGGTCAAAGGTAAACAAGTTCTCCAAGACAAACATAAATCAAATTCTACTAATTCAAATCAAACAATTAGAAGCAATTAAACTTGTAAGAAGATAGCTCATGAAATCAGGAAACATAGAATCAAGCAGTGAACCCTCACTGGTAGTGTATGTGCACTCTAATGTCTCAAGTGTATAGGGTAGTCCACTCTAGTCTTCTCTAGTCATATTTTCTAAAACTTTGTTCTTCATCTAACCAATCAAAAATTATTTAATGCACCAATGCAAACATCATGAGGTCTTTTCAAGGTTGTAATAGGACTAAGGTAAGGGTGAGTATATATGTATGGCCAAGTGAGCTATAAATTGAATCTTTGAGTAACCTAAGCTATCACCTAACATACATACACTCTATATAACTCTAGAATCATGCCTAGCTACCCATAATTTTCCACTTTTGCATCACATACTCATGTACCAAATTTTCTTTAATTTTATCACATATGCATTGATCTTTTATTAAATTTAACATTGGGGTAATTTTGTCCCTTTATTTATTTATTTTTTTATATTATATTATATATATATATATATATATATATTATTTTTTTCTCTTTTTCTTTATTTTTTCTTTTTTTTTGATTAAAAATATAAAAGTGAACATAACATATCAATGCACATGAATTCTTAATTTTTCTGGTCTTACATGAGTAGGTACCCAAATTCCTAATATTTTGTCAATGAAACATAGTACCATTTCATCAACCCAAGTTTCCACAGTTCCCCACACTTAATTTATACATAATCTCTAACTTAAGCTAACCAAAGATTCATTTGGGTAATTAATTGTATTTCCACTTAAGGCTAGTGCTGTGGTAAAATATAGGACAAATGGGGATTAAAAGGCTCAAGGTGGCTAACAAAGGTGATTGAAAAGGGTAGGCTATTTGGGATAAGTGAGCTAATAACAAATGATGGCCTCAATCATATGCAAGCATGTAAATACACTAAACAATGGACATATAGAATGGAACAAAATCTAGATTGCAATTATAGAGAAGAAAACACACAAGAAAATATATTATGGTTAAATAATGTAACCATATAAATAAGCTCAAAACTCACGGGTTGTGTGTTCTTAGCTATAATTCATGTTCCAATTACAATCTTCAAACAAATTTAACACAAAATTTTAATTTGAATTAGTGAAATTTCTCAAAAATAGGGTCTTAAAAAGAAACTTATTATTTTTCAACCGAGTAGAACATACATGCAAACACTTATTACTATGCAATATATTCTATATGACAAAAGAAAAAGTTAAATTGTTGGTGTTAAGAGAGAAAAGTTACTTCTGGAAGTCAGGTACTGACCGACCTCCCCACACTTAAAGCTTGGCACCGTCTTCGATGCTATCAGTCAGGAGCAAAGGGGGTTGGTAACAGCATCTCCACAGGCAGGGTCGTTATGGCTCCCGGTGCTGGTAGGTAAAGTGGAGTCCGGAGTGTCTGGGTCTTCCTCAGGTGGATGGTTGCCAACAATCAGCTCCTTGAGGTATGTAAATTGGCGCTTGTTACGGCGCTCCATTCGCTTTGTCTGCCGGTCTAGCCGATCCAACCTCTGAAGTGTCTGAAGGAGTAGCTGATTTGTTGAAGGTGCTTGTGCTTTTCGTTCCTCTCCTCACCGGTGACTTGTTAGAGGCTCTCTCTGTACCCTTCCTGGTGGCCATTCTGAAAAGGGAGAAGAGAAAGGGGCATGAATTCAAAGGGATAGAGCAAGGAAGAGGGCAGTATGAGTGATAATCATGCCAAGGTAAAGAAGAATGTTGTTAACACATGGTCGCAACTCCATGTAATTAGGACATCAATGGAAATATAGCATGAATCATTAAGGTAATTAAATAAAAGATGTTTATTAGCATGACGGCAAAGGCGTGAGTAGCGTAGATCAAGCATTAAAAGCCAAAATGTATTATCACTCGTAACAAACTAACAATAACGTTTGTATTGACAATTATATTTAATTAATAAAATATTGGAAGAGTTTTGTGAAAAACAGGCATTAGAATAGAAGGATAGAATAATTAAGAATGCACAATGCCATACGGGCTTTTCACAAACACTTGGTATGCATGTAAGATATGTTAGGGAAGGTAGGAATTTCAACATGCATGTAATCCAAAAATTAATATTAATCATTAAATCACTCTTGATGATATCCACAAGCTCAAGTATAATAATATAAGACCCAAATAAAGCTCCAATACCAACATAAAAATGCATGAAGAAAAAGAAAAGAATGAAAAAGAAACTATAAATAACTAAGCATGAAAGAGAAAAATTTTTGAAGAAAGAAAAGTAATTAAACGCAATAAGAAGAATGAAGGAAGAAAGGAGAAGGGGATGAAAAGTCGGAACGTGATGCGCGCGCGCAAGGCACGTGTGCGCGTGAGAACTGTCGGCCCGTTTGGTTGATGTCCATATCCATCAGAGACATGGACACGGTGACACACGTTCAGTGTTTGTTGTATGAGACACAAAAAAGTGAGAGACACGGTTACACACAAGAGTACATGAAATACGTGTATTTTGTGTCTCTTCCAAATGGTGAGACACGGATTTTTAAGGGTGGACACAAATTATATCATTTTTTTTGGACAATTTCACCCTTACTAATTTTATAAAATTTTTAACACTACCCTCCTTCCTACTTCATCTCCTCCCACTTCATCTTTTTCAGTGAACCTGAACTCCTCCATCTCCTCACCTCCATCTTTCTCTTTTTCTTCATCATAGTCTATTTCTCTTCCAAGATAGCTACATATTTTTCTCTTCCTCCTCTTCATTTTTGTCTATTCCCCTAATCTCTTTTTTTTATTCTTCTTCTTCTTCACTTATTCCTCTGTCTCTTCTACTTCTTGTTGTATTTACCTTTGTTTATGCCCAAATCCGCCATTGTTACTATTCTATATCACATCTATAATCGTCTTTAATGTTGTTAACTTCTAGATCTGCCATTCTTCTTCTCCTTTTCTCAATTTGTTTCCGCCTTTCTCTCTCTTATTCAAGAGTTTCATCATTTTTGAAATCAAGGTTACAACAATGGCTACTGACTTTGCTGGTAGATCTTTAAACTGAAGATGGAAGATAGACCTTGGCGTTGTTGGAGGCAAATGGTTAAGATTGTTTGTTGATGGAGTGTTTTTTGCTTTTTTAGAAACAAATTATATTTTATTGGAGGCTGGTTAGGACCATTTGTTAAATATCTTAGGTTATTTTATTTGATTAATTTCTTTTATTAGTTCAAGAGTTGTTAATGGTAGTAGAAAAGTGGAGGTGGTTGTTTAAACAGTAGCAGAGAAAAAATGGTGATGGTGGTAGTGATATTTTGTGGTAAGGACAATATTGACATTTTATAAATAGTTAATTTATTGTTGTGTCTTGTGCTTACTTATCAAATAAATTAAAAAAAATACGTGTATCACTGTGTCTATGTCTTCAATATCTATGTATTTATGTCTATGTCTCAAACTACCATAAACCAAATGCAGCCTGTATTCGCCATGCGACGCGTACGTGAAGAACGAAATTCTCGCGCGATCTAGAATTTTCACAAATAAATTCGTGTTGTAAGTATAGCTTCTAGACCGACAAGAATTCCTTTCGTACAAAAGTTTTGGTTGTCACAAGTAACAAACCCCTTTAAAATTAATAACCGAAGTATTTAAACCTCGGGTCGTCTTCTCAAGGAATTGCAGGGAGGTATAATTTATTATTGGTTATGCAAAGGTATATTTTTGGGGTTTTGAAATAAGGAACAAGTAATTTAAATAACAAGAAAAATAAATTAATAATTAATAAAATCTCTTGGCAGGGTATGAGAATTGAAAGTTCTATCCTAGTTATCCTTATCAGGAGTGATGAGAATTGGATTTTAATCCCACTTAGTTAAGTCATGTGGACTAATTAATTTAATCCTCAAGTCCTAGTCAATCCCTGTGGGAAGACTAGCTTCAGAGCAATCCAAATCAATTAGTAATCTGCTAATTTCAATCATTGCTAAGTTTGACAACTCAAGTGTTACCAATTACTTAACCAAAGCCAAAAGGAAGAAAATATCTAAATTAAATTAAAAGCATCCATATAAATAAAGCAAAGCAAATTCAAATCTAAAATACCTCAAATTATACTAAATACAACATTCAAATCTAAACACAAAGAGTTCATAAACAAAATTTGAGAAAATAAATAAAAAGAACATTAAACCTAGAAATTGAGAAGAGATAATCCTAAATCCTTTAAGAGGAATCCTAATCCTAAATCCTAAGAGAGAGGAGAGAACCTCTCTCTCTAAAAACTACATCTAAAATATGAAAAGTGAATAATGGAAGACATGTTCATGAATGGATGCATTCCCCCACTTTATAGCCTCTAATCTGTGTTTTCTAGGCCGAAAACTGAGTCAAAAATAGCTCAGAAATCGCTCCCAGCGATTTCTGGTACGTACACGTCGCGGGAAAGTGACGCGGAAGTGTCGTCCACATGTTTGCACGGATTAGGTTTTCGCCAGGTCACGTGTCCGCGTGATCCATGCGTTCCTGTCGCTTGGCTTCGAGGCAGCTATGGAAAATTATATATCGTTGCGAAGCTCCGGACGTTAGCTTTCCAACGCAACTAGAACTGAATCATTTGGACCTCTGTAGCTCAAGTTATGGTCGATTTAGTACTAAGAGGTCAGGCTGGACATCTTTAGTAGTTCCTTCAGTTTCTTGTATTCCTTCCACTTTTGTATGCTTCCTTCCATCCTCTAAACCATTCATGCCCTATAATCTTTGAAAACACTTAACACACATATCATGGCATCGAATGGTATAAAGGGAGGATTAAAATTAATAAAATTAAGGTCAAAGAAATATGTTTTCAATCATAGCACAAAATCAGGAAGGAAAATATAAAACATGCAATTAGTATGAATAAGTGGGTAAAGAGTTGATAAAAATCACTCAATTGAGCACAAGATAAACCATAAAATAGTGGTTTATCAACCTCCCCACACTTAAACATTAGCATGTCCTCATGCTAAGCTCAAGAGAAGCTATAAAAGAGTGAAGAGGAATGGTAGAATGTATGAAATGCAACCTATCTATATGAATGCAACTACATGCTAAATGCTTTTACTTACTTGGTCAAGAGTAAATAAGCTCTTCAAGTAAAAAATAATTCAAATTTCACTTATTCAAATCATATAATAAAAGACAGGTAAACTTGTGAGAAGATAGCTCATGAAAGCAGGGAACATAGAATCAAGCACTGAACCCTTACTGGTAGTGTATATTACTCTAATCGCTCAGGTGTTTGAGGTTCGATTCTCTCAATTCTCTACTAATCTTGCTTTCTAAGACTTGATCTTCATCTAACAATCAACAAAAATTTAATGCATAAATACACATATCAAGAGGTCTTTCAAGGGTTGTAATGGGGTTAGAGTCAAGGTAGGATTGTATTTGGCCAAGTGGATTAAAATCTAAATCCTTAATTAACTTAAACTTTTCCCACCTAACTTAAGACAATCCATGTAATCAAAATACAAAACCTAACTGTCCATTAACCATGTTTTCCACATGTTCATGCATTCTAATTTCAAGTACATTACATATGCATTGCTTTCACCACTTACTTTGGGACATTTTGTCCCCTTTTATTTATTTGCTATTTTTCTTTTCTTTTTCTTCTTATCTTTTTTTTTGTCCTTTCTTTTAAATCTGAAATATGCCTATTTCTCTCTTTTTTTTCCTCAATGCATATGATTTATTGAATGCATGAACATGTCCTAAATATTTCTTTCACATTTTCATAAAGATATATAATACCCAATTCTTAAACCAAACGTTTCCAAACCCACTTTTCCCACACTTAAGTCGTAAGCACTCTCACTAGTCTAAGCTAACCAAGGATTCAAATTAAGGACATTATTATTTTCCGCTTAGAGTTAGTGATGAGCTAAAGTAAAGAACAAAGGGGGTAAAATAGGCTCAAAATTGGTTTGCAATGGATAATGAAAAGGTTAAGGCCATATGGGTATGTAAGCTCAGTGAAACAAAGGCCTCAATCATATAAGTGCATGCATACATTAAACAATGGAAATATAGAATCAAGCAAGACAAAGATCACAATTTTAGAGAGAAAAACACACACAAAAAATAAAATATTGGTTAATAAGATGCAACCAATCAAGTAGGCTCAAAATCTCACTGGTTTTGTGTGTTCGAGCTCTAAAACCATGTTCCAAATTAAAATATCTTCACACAAGTTTTTCAAAAAGTTTAATTCAAATTAGTGAAATGCTATAAAAGATTTCTTGAAAAAGAAAATATTCCTTCAACCAAGTGGTAAAATATGCACAAAATCAAGAAAATATGCAATCAAACATGCAAATGCAATAATGAGCAAACAAAGAAAATAAAACATTGGTGTTGAGAAGAAGGTGACTAACCCACGGAAGTCAGTATCGACCTCCCCACACTTAAAGATTGCACTGTCCTCGGTGCATGCTAAGATGTGCAAGTGGACGGGCTACTACAACTAATGCTTTTCTCCAAAGATTGTGCAGATGGACTTGTCTGTCGCCCATGTAAAGGTTTTCCGTTTCCCTTCCTCGGTGGCCATCCTGAAAGAAGAGGAAAAAGAAGAAATTTAACCCAGGAATAAAGATAAGAAAACAAATAAAATAAGGTTGGGTTAGTGCCAAATGATGAGAGTCTCAATTACATGGTAGCTACAACATGCAAGTAAAAAAATAGTAGAAGCACATGGCAAATTAAGAGTGCAAAAATTTGCAACAATGGGGAAGAGAGTATGGGTAATGCAAGAAAATATAATTCATGTTAGTGCAAAAGTAATACAAGTATCATAAAAGACTAGCATTGACTTAAATAATATTACCCAATCAAAATAAAATAAGTCATGCAGCACCAGAATAACTCAAGAAAAGATGCAACAGTTGAATAAGAAAATTTTAACACCAATGGAAAAACAATAAATTTAGAAAAGAAAATAAAAATATGCACAAAATTAAAATATAATGAATGAAAGTATGCAAATGAATTAAATAAAATAGGATGAAAGTGAAAAAGGATGAGAAGTTAAAGAGATAAAGTAAGAAAGAAAGAATAAAGAAGGAAAGATAGAAGAAATTAGGATTAGAAAAGAAAAGATAAGATAATTGGCGCTGATTTGGATAAGTTGTGCGGCGCAGGCGACGCAGACGCGTGGGTGTGCGATAAATGCAGGTGACGCGGACGCGTGGGTCACGCGATCGCGCGACCTGATTTGTGCGATTGGCGCGAGTGCAGCCTCGCATTCGCACAACTCTCTGTTTCAAACTCATTTTGCCAAAATTCTGGGTGACGCGTTCGCGTGGTTGACGTGATTGCGTGAATGGCCATATTTTGAAAACGACGCGGATGCGTAGGGCACGCATTCGCATGTTAAGGCTAGTGCTTCTAGCACGAGTCCAGCCCTACTCCATCATAACTCTCTGCCATACACCTCTTTACGTCGATTTTGCAGGGCCACGTGGTTGCATGGGTGACACGGACGTGTGGGGAGGCTATTTTGCAAACGACGCGAACGTGTCGGCGATGCGGTCGCGTGGGCATGTTTGTGCCTAAGGCACGCCTCCAGCCACGCTTTCGCGTGACTCTCTGTCCAATTCTCTTTTGTTCCCAACGCACTGGTGATGCAGACGCGTTAGCGATGCTTACGCGTCGCGTGCGTTTTTTTTTATGCAATATGCAGACATTATAAATGAATACTAAGAAAAATAAAATAAAATAAAACTAAGAATAAAAAAAAATAAAATAAAACTAAGACTGAAAAAGAACGATCATACCATGGTGGGTTGTCTCCCACCTAGCACTTTTAGTTAAAGTCCTTAAGTTGGACGTTTGGTGAGCTCCTTGTTATGGTGGCTTGTGTTTGAATTGATCCAAAAATCTCCACCATTGTTTGGAATGCCAACAGCCTCCAGGGACCCAAACTAGGCATGTAAAGCCCTTGAGCAGTTTTAGACAGGTTCTGAGGTTCCCGGGGTGTTGAATGTCAGAATAGATTCCAGGATCCCAAACATTGCTTTTGCACCCGCCTTTTTATAGACTTATATTTTTCCAGCCGGGTGGTTTGGAAGTTGTATTCTCACCAAGATGACCAAACGCCTTCCAAAACCCATTCAATTGAAGATGATACCAATCCTTGCACTTCAAATTGAAACGTGGAACCTTATTGAATCTTGCACACCAGCTCTGAGTACGAGCCATTTTCCTCTTACTCTTAAAGCCGCAGAGAGCTCTAAGCTGGCCATCTATTTCAAGCAAACCATATTCAAGTGGAAAAGTAAAGATAAAGGTTAAGGATTTTACCCATTTGAAGTTTGTATTGGGCGGTAATGGCCTTGGGATAGGTGTTTCCAGTGGTTCTGCAAGCTCTACTCCCTTGTGTTCTTCTTTGACAATTTCCACCTCTTTGCAAGCCTCTTCAATTTTAACCGCTTCCTCTTGGTAGCTTTCTTCCAGTTTAATCTTTTCTGCATTGCCTACCAAGAGCATGGGAGGCTGTGCTTCTTCTTCTTTAATCTCTATGTCAAGTCCAATGGGAGAAGATTCAAATGTAGATAAGAATTCATTAATGATTGAATCCATCTCTTGATCATCCCCTTCAAAGTCCTCAACCATGATATGCTTTGGAGGTTGTACACCCTCCTCAACATCAATTACAAACGTCTTAGAAGGAGGCTCGATGACTTGAGTTTCCCATGGAGGTTCTGCATCTCCTAAATCTTCAACCAATTCTTCTTCTTTGATAATTACAGCTTCCTCTACTTGTTCCAGTACAAAGTCATGCTCCGTACTGTCCACTGGAGTTTCTAGTATCTCCTTCATACTACGTTCTTCATTAGATTGTCCACATGGAGCCATATGGTTTCTTGAGTGTCTGAATGTCGGGAAGGTAATCGATTTATCGCTTGATTCAATTGGTGAAGGGTTGCATGAAATTTTTCAAATGTTTCCTTGAGACGCTCCCTTGATTCTTGGGTTGATGGATATGGACATGGTGTATATTGAGGTGGTGGTTGTTGGGAGTAATTGGGGTGGAATTGGTGTGGATATGGGTTAGGGTCGTACGGAGGTAAATGGTGGTATGTGACTTGTGAGTGTGGTGGTTCAAAGCTGTGTTGAGGAGGTGGTTCATAGGCGTATGGCGGGGCTTATCGGTAATTACAAGGGGGTCCACCAAAACTATTGTCTCGACATGCATTCTGGAATGGTCGTGTCCATGGTATCTTGGAGGGTGTTGTTGCCGAAAGGGTTGATCAGATCCTCGTGGCTCCATCCATCTTTGATTGTGCTGACCTTGATGCATGTTCCTGTTATAGCTTCCATTCCTTACAACAGCATTGGTGCACGAAATTACAATCACACTCTGTAACTCCGCACAACTAACCAGCACGTGTACTGGGTCGTCCAAGTAATACCTTACGTGAGTAAGGGTCGAATCCCATGGAGATTGTTGGTTTTAAGAAAGCTATAGTTATCTTGTAATTCTTAGTCAGGATATCAATAATTCTCAGTTTTAATTTGTAATAAATAAAAAGCATGGATTAAATAGTACTTGTTACGCAGTAATGGAGAATATGTTGGAGTTTTGGAGATGCTTTGTCTTCTGAATCTCTGCTTTCCCCCTGTCTTCTTCACGCACGCAAGGCTCCTCCTATGGCAAGCTGTGTGTTGGTGGATCACCGTTGTCAATGGCTACCATCCGTCCTCTCAGTGAAAATAGTGCGCTGTCACCGCACGGCTAATCATCTGTAGGTTCTCGATCATACTGGAATAGGATTTACTATCCTTTTGCGTCTGTCACTACGCCCAGCACTCGCGAGTTTGAAGCTCGTCATAGTAATCTAATCCCTGAATCCTACTCGAAATACCACAGATAAGGTTTAGACTTTCCGGATTCTCACGAATGCTGCCAATGGGTTCTAGCTTATACCACGAAGACTCTGATTAAGGAATCCACGAGATACTCATTCAGTCTAATGTAGAACGGAAGTGGTTGTTAGGCACGCGTTCATAGGTTGAGAATGGTGATGAGTGTCACAAGTCATCACATTCATCATATTGAAGTGCGAATGAATATCTTAGATAGAAACAAGCGTGTTTGAATAGAAAACAGAAGTACTTGCATTAATTCATCGAGACACAGCAGAGCTCCTCACCCCCAACAATGGAGTTTAGAGACTCATGCCGTCAAAGGGTACAAAGTTCAGATCTAAAAATGTCATGAGGTACAAAATAAATCTCTAAAATTTGTTTAAATACTAGACTAGTAACCTAGGTTTACAGAAAATGAGTAAACTATGACAGATAGTGCAGAAATCCACTTCTGGGGCCCACTTGATGTGTGCTGGGGCTGAGACTTGAGCTTTACACGTGCCTAGGCTATTTCTGGAGTTAAACGCCAGTTAGTAACCTGTTTTGGGCGTTGAACTCCAACTTGTAACCTGTTTCTGGCGTTTTACGCCAGAATAGGGAAGAGAACTGGCGTTGAACGCCAGTTTGCGTCGTCTAAACTTGAGCAAAGTATAGACTATTATATATTTCTGGAAATCCCTGGATGTCTACTTTCCAACGCAATTGGGAGTGCGCCAATTGGATTTCTGTAGCTCCAAAAAATCTACTTTGAGTGTAGGGAGGTCAGAATCCAACAGCATCAGCAGTCCTTTTTCAGCCTGAATCAGATTTTTGCTCAGCTCCCTCAATTTCAGCCAGAAAATACCTGAAATCACAGAAAAACACACAAACTCATAGTAAAGTCCAGAAATATGAATTTTGCCTAGAAACTAATGAAAATATACTAAAAACAAATTAAATTATACTAAAAACTTCCTAAAAACAATGCCAAAAAGCATATAAATTATCCGGTCATCACAACACCAAACTTAAATTGTTGCTTGTCCCCAAGCAACTGAAAATCAAATAGGATGAAAAAAAGAGAATATTCTATAAATTCCAACTATCAATGAAACTTAGCTCCAATCAGATGAGCGGGACTAGTAGCTTTTTGCCTCTTGAATAATTTTGGCATCTCACTTTATCCATTGGAGTTCAGAATGATTGGCATCTATAGGAACTTAGAATTTAGATAGTGTTATTGACTCTCCTAGTTCAGTATGTTGATTCTTGAACACAGCTACTTTATGAGTCTTGGCTGTGGCCCTAAGCACTCTGTTTTCCAGTATTACCACTGGATACATACATGCCACAGACACATAATTGGGTGAACCTTTTTAGATTGTGACTCAGCTTTACTAAAGTCCCCAATTAGAGGTGTCCAGAGTTCTTAAGCACACTCTGTTTTTGCTTTGGACCTCGACTTTAACCGCCCTGTCTCAAGTTTTCACTTGACACCTTCACGCCACAAGCACATGGTTAGGGACAGCTTGGTTTAGCCGCTTAGGCCAGGATTTTATTCCTTTAGGCCCTCCTATCCACTGATGCTCAAAGCCTTGGATCCTTTTTATTACCCTTGCCTTTTGGTTTTAAGGGCTATTGGCTTTTCCTGCTTGCTTTTTTTTTTATTTTTTTTTCGCAAGCTTTTGTGTTCGCTGCTTTTTCTTGCTTCAAGAATCAATTTTATGATTTTTCAGATTATCAATAACATTTCTCCTTTTTCATCATTCTTTCAAGAGCCAACATATTTAACATTCATAAACAACAATTTCAAAAGACATATGCACTGTTCAAGCATTCATTCAGAAAACAAAAAGTATTGTCACCACATCAAAATAATTAAACTAATTTCAAAGATGAATTTTGAAATTCATGTACTTCTTGTTCTTTTGTAATTAAAACATTTTTCATTTAAGAAAGGTGATGGATTCATAGGATACTCATAGCTTTAAGGCATAAACTCTAATTTTTATTTATTATTAAATGGAAATAATATAAATTAGACATAAAAGCAGACATTTAGCAATAAAAGAAGAGAAACTAAGGACATAGGGACAATCGACTCTAAATTTAATACTCAAATACTCTAAAAATAGATAAAAGGTTATCACAGAGTTAGGACTCAACAACCTTTGCTTTGGGAGGTAGATGCCTCTTTAGTCTGTGGAGTGCTTGGTCCTTCAAGAGATAGCTTCTGGCGCTTTAATTCCTTCAGTTCACGCCCATGCTCTTCTTGTTCCCTCAGCAGTTTGCAGAGCATGCTATTCTGATTTTGCTGTTCTTCTTTCAGTTGATCCACAGCTTCTTGCAACTTGGTAACAGATGCTTCTAGGTGCTCCCAGTATTCTATTTGAGGGATTTCTGGGGGGAACTCCTATGCTCTCCTCTTGATGGGGTCGTCCTGCACTTGTTGTCCTTCCATTGACTTTTTAGTGATGGGTTGCTCAACTGATACATACTCATCTACTCCCATCTTTACCCCAGCGTCTTTACACAGCATGGAGATTAGGCTTGGATAGGCCAATTTGGTATCTTTGGAGTTCTTGTTTGCAATTGTGTAAAGCTCACAAGAAATTAGCTGATGGACTTCCACTTTGTTCCCTAACATAATGCAATGAATCATTACTGCTCTTTTGAGGGTGACTTCAGAGCGGTTGCTAGTGGGCAATATAGAATGCCAAATGAGGTCCAGCCAGCCTCTAGCGACTGGTTTGAGATCTCCTCTCTTGAGCTGGTTTGGGACACCCTTTGTTTTGGTCATCCACTTGGTCCCAGGGAGGCATATGTCCTCTAGGATTTTGTCCAAGCTCTTATTCGCTCTCATCATTCTCCTATTAAAGGAGTGCGGGTCATCTTGCAGTTGAGGCAGCTTGAAGATCTCCCTTATTTTGTCAGGATGGGTGTGAACAATCTTCCCTCTGACCAGAGTTCGATAGTCATAGAATGCGGTTCCAGCTATTCTTTGCCTGTCTGTTTGCCACAAATTAGAGTAAAATTCCTGAACCATGTTTCTTCCCACCTTTATCTCAGGATTAGCTAGGATTTCCCAGCTCCTGTTTCGAATTTGCTCTTGGATCTCCGGATATTCGTCTTCTTTCAGATCGAATTTAACTTCCGGGATCACTGACCTTAGACCCATTATTTTGTAGTAATGGTCTGAATGTTCTTTGGTTAAGAACTTTCCTTGATTCCAAAGTGGTTTTGGAATATTCTCTTTCTTGCCTCTTGAGGTGGTTTGTTTTCCCTTAGGAGCCATGATCTTGGTGGGTATTGGTTTAGTAATCACGGATAAATACACCAAACTTAGAGGTTTGCTTGTCCTCAAGCAAAAGAAAGGAAAGGAGAGGGATAGAGGGAGAGCCAAGGTCGAATTGTGGAAGAGAGGGGGAGGCCGAACGAGTATTTAAAGGGAAGGAGGGTGGGTTTTCGAAAACTTTTGAAAAAGATATGATAGAAAATAAAATTTGGAAAAGATAAGTGTGATAGAAAAAGATGTAATTTAAAATTAAAAGAGATATGAAAGATATTTCAAAAAGATAGATTTGTTCTAAAAATGTTGTGAGGATTCGAAAAAGATATTGATAAATATGAAAGAAATTTGAAAAAGATAGATTTGTTTTGAAAAAGATTTGAGAAGAGATTGAAGAGGATTTGAGAAAGATTTAATCCTAGGACTTAAAATGTTTTTTGATATTTAAAAAAAAAGTTTGAAAATTGAAAGTATGGGAATATGTTTATGCAAGAAAATATGGATGGAAATATGAAAATTTTAAAAAATTCAAGTTGGGAACAAAATTTTCCTCCCCCCACAATCCTGGTGTTAAATGCCTAAACACTGCTTGTTTTGGGCGTTTAACGCCCATCTGTAGCCTCTTTTGAGCGTTTAATGCCCAGCTGTTGCTTCTGGCTGGCATTAAACGCCATAAATCTCTTGTTACTGGGTGTTTTTCTAAACGCCCAGGACGCTGCAAAATTGGCGTTAAACGTCTAGAATGGTACCCATTCTGGCGTTTAACGCCCAGAAAGGTACCATTACTGGCGTTTAACGCCCAGAAAGGCACCATTACTGGCGTTTTCTTGCCAGTGAGCTCTTTTTCCCTGTTTTGTGCTCTGAATCCTTCTATAACCCTGTGAACTTATGCAATTGATTCCTTACCTTGAAGACTTAAAATTGACTTTGCATAATAAATAAAATGAAGAATAGAATAAAATAAAATAAATTAACAGAAAAATTTTTGCCAATGGCTGGGTTGCCTCCCAGCAAGCACTTCTTTATTGTCTTTAGCTGGACCTTGCTGAGCTTTTAATCTAGCTTCAGCCTTGAGCACTCTTGCTCAATATTACCTTCAAGATAATGCTTGATTCTTTGTCCATTAACAATGAATTTCTTATCAGAATCAATGTCTTGAAGCTCCACATAGCCATATGGTGACACACTTGTAATCACATATGGTCCCCTCCACCGGGATTTTAGTTTCCCGGGGAATAGCCGGAGCCTAGAGTTAAACAGCAGAACCTTCTGTCCTGGTTCAAAGACTCTAGATGACAGCCTTCTATCATGCCACCTTTTTGCTTTCTCTTTGTAAAGCTTTGCATTTTCGAAAGCAGTGAGTCTGAATTCCTCTAGCTCATTTAGCTAGAGCAATCTTTTTTCTCCAGCTAATCTAGCATCAAAGTTTAGGAATCTGGTTGCCCAGTAGGCCTTATGTTCCAGTTCTACGGGCAGATGACAGGCCTTACCATATACAAGCTGGTATGGAGAGGTCCCTATAGGAGTCTTGAATGCTGTTCTATAAGCCCACAGAGCATCATCTAAGCTTCTCGCCCAATCCTGTCTACGGGTACTTACAGTCCGTTCCAGGATTCTTTTTAGTTCTCTATTAGAGACTTCAGCTTGTCCGTTTGTCTGTGGATGGTATGGGGTTGCCACCTTGTGACTAATTCCATACCGGACCATAATGGAGTATAGCTGTTTGTTGCAGAAGTGAGTGCCCGCATCACTAATTATTGCTCTGGGAACCCCAAACCTGCTGAAGATATGTTTCTGGAGAAACTTCAGCACTGTCTTAGTATCATTAGTGGGTGTGGCAATGGCCTCCACCCATTTGGATACATAGTCAACTGCTACCAGAATATAAGTGTTTGAGTATGATGGTGGGATACGTCTCATGAAGTCAATACCCCATACATCAAACAACTCAATCTCCAAGATCCCTTGTTGAGGCATGGCGTAACCATGAGGCAGATTGCCAGTTCTCTGGCAGCTGTCACAGTTACGTACAAACTCTCGGGAATCTCTATAGAGGGTAGGCCAGTAGAAGCCACATTGGAGGACCTTGGTGGCAGTTCGCTCACCTCCGAAGTGGCCTCCATATTATGATCCCTGGCAATGCCATAAGATCTTCTGTGCTTCTTCTCTAGGCATACACCTACGGATTATTCCGTCTGCACATCTCTTAAAGAGATAGGGTTCATCCCACAAGTAGTACTTTGTATCAGTAATTAATTTTTTCTTTTGTTGCCTGCTGTACTCCTTGGGTATGAACCTTGCAGCTTTATAGTTTGCAATGTCTGCAAACCATGGTGTTTCCTGTATGGCAAACAAGTGCTCATCCGGAAAGGTCTCAGAGATCTCAATAGCGGGGAAGGACGCCCCTTCTACTGATTCTATCCGGGACAGATGGTCAGCCACTTGGTTTTCTATCCCTTTTCTGTCTTTTATTTCTATATCAAACTCTTGCAGAAGCAACACCCATCTTATGAGCCTGGGTTTTGAATCCTGGTTTGTAAGGAGATATTTAAGAGCAGCATGGTCAGTGTACACAATCACTTTTGATCCTACTAAGTATGATCTAAACTTGTCAATGGCATAAACCACTGCAAGCAATTCTTTTTCTGTGGTTATGTAATTTTTCTGGGCATCATTTAAAACACGGCTAGCATAATAAATGACATGCAGGAGTTTGTCATGCCTCTGCCCCAGTACTGCACCAATGGCATGGTCACTGGCATCACACATTAGTTCAAATGGTAATGTCCAGTCTGGTGCATAAATTACTGGTGCTGTGACCAGCTTAGCTTTCAGAGCTTCAAATGCCTGCAGACACTCTGTGTCAAACACAAATGGCGTGTCAGCAGCTAGCAGGTTGCTTAGAGGTTTTGCAATTTTTGAAAAATCCTTTATAAACCTCCTATAAAATCCTGCATGCCCTAGAAAGCTTCTGATTACCTTAACATTGGCAGGTGGTGGTAATTTTTTAATTACCTCTACCTTAGCTTGATCCACCTCTATTCCCTTGTTCGAAATCTTGTGCCCAAGGACAATCCTTTCAGTCACCATAAAGTGACATTTTTCCCAGTTTAAAACCAGGTTAGTCTCTTGGCATCTTTTCAGAACCAGTGTCAGGTGATCAAGGCAGGAGCTGAATGAGTCTCCATATACTGAGAAGTTATCCATGAAGACTTCCAGAAATTTTTCCACCATATCAGAGAAAATAGAGAGCATGCATCTCTGAAAGGTTGCAGGTGCATTACACAGCCCAAATGACATCCTTCTGTATGCAAATACTCCAGATGGACATGTGAATGCTGTTTTCTCTTGATCCTGGGGATCTAATGCGATTTGGTTGTAGCCTGAATAGCCATCCAAAAAGCAGTAATAATCATGACATGCTAGTCTTTCTAGCATCTGGTCTATGAATGGTAAAGGAAAATGATCCTTTCTGGTGGCTGTATTGAGCCTTCTGTAGTCAATACACATGCACCACTCTGTAACTATTCTTGTAGGAACCAGTTCATTTTTTTTCATTATGAACCACTGTCATGCCTCCTTTTTTGGGGACAACTTGGACAGGACTCACCTAGGGGCTATCAGAAATAGGATAAATAATCCCAGCCTCCAGTAACTTGGTGACCTCTTTCTGCACCACTTCCTTCATGGCTGGATTTAGCCGCCTCTATGGTTGAACCACTGGCTTAGCATCATTCTCCAATAGGATCTTGTGCATGCATCTAGCTGGGCTTATGCCCTTAAGGTCACTTATGGACCACCCAAGAGCTGTCTTGTGTGTCCTTAGCACTTGAATTAGTGCTTCCTCTTCCTGTGGATTTAAGGCAGAGCTTATGATCACCGGAAAAGTGTCACCTTCTCCCAGAAACGCATATTTCAGGGATGGTGGTAGTGGTTTGAGCTCGGGTTTAGGAGGTTTTTCCTCTTCCTGAGAAATTTTCAGAGGCTCTTTTATTTCCTCTGAATCCTCCAAATCAGGTTGAGCATTTTTAAAGATGTCTTCTAGCTCTGATTCGAGACTCTCAGCCATGTTGATCTCCTCTACTAAAGAGTCAATAAGATCAACTTTCATGCAGTCTTTTGGTTTATCTGGATGCTGCATGGCTTTGACAGCATTTAACTTGAACTCATCCTCATTGACCCTCAGGGTCACTTCCCCCTTTTGGACATCAATGAGAGTTTGTCCAGTTGCTAGGAAAGGTCTTCCTAGAATGAGAGTAGCACTCTTATGTTCCTCCATTTCCAACACCACAAAGTCAGTGGGAAAGGCGAATGGCCCAACCCTGACAATCATGTCTTCAATCACGCCTGATGGGTATTTAATGGAGCCATCAGCAAGTTGAAGACATATCCTAGTTGGTTTGACTTCTTCAGTTAAACCAAGCTTTCTGATAGTGGATGCAGGTATTAGGTTGATGCTTTCTCCAAGATCGCATAAAGCTGTCTTGGTGCAATTACCCTCTAATACGTATGGTATCAGAAAGCTCCCGGGATCTTTAAGCTTTTCTAGGAAGCTTTTCAGAATGACTGCACTACATTCTTCAGTGAGGAGAACTCTTTCAGGTTCTCTCCAATCCTTCTTATGACTCAAGATATCTTTCATGAACTTGGCATAAGAGGGTATTTGCTCAAGTGCCTCTGCAAACGGAATCTTTATTTCAAGAGTCCTGAGATAGTCTGCAAAGCGAGCAAATTGCTTATCCTGCTCCTCTTGGTGGAGTTTTTGAGGATAAGGCATCTTGGATTTGTATTCCTCAACCTTGGTTGCTGCAGGTTTATTTCCTACAGAAGTGGTTGAAGAAGTCGTTTTAGAAAGGTTGCTATCAGCACTTGTATGTGTCTGATTCCTCACTGGCGTTTGAACGCCAAGATTGGAAGCTGAATTGGCGTTTAACGCCCAATTCCTACCTGTTTCTGGCGTTTGAACACCAGAACTGAGCTCCCTTTGGGAGTTTGATGCCAACTCCTTGCCTGTTTCTGGCGTTTGGACGCCAGAACTAAGCATGGGTTGGGCGTTTAACGCCAATTTTTCACCATTTTCTGGCGTTTGAATGCCAGAATTATTCCTCTCTGGGCTCTTACTATTTTCAGAGGGGTTTTGGGTGGCAGTTTGTTCATCTTCTGTCAGCTGTTCTTTTCTTAGCTTCCTGCTGCTTTGAAGTGAGGTATTTAATGCTTTCCCACTTCTTAATTGGACTGCTTGGCACTCTTCTATTATCTGTTTTGATAACTGCTGTTTTGTTTGCCTCAATTGTACTTCTATATTCATGTTGGCCATTCTTGTGTCTTGCAGCATCTCCTTGAATTCGGCCAGCTATTTTGTTAGAATATCCAATTGCTGATTGAATTCAGTAACTTGTTCTGCAGGACTGAGTTCAGCAGTTACTATTTTAGCTTCTTCTTTCATGGAAGACTCACTTCTTAAGTACAGATGCTGATTTCTGGCAACTATATCAATGAGCTCTTGAGCCTCTTCAATTGTCTTTCTCATATGTATAGACCCACCAGCTGAGTGGTCTAGAGAAATCTGAGCTCTTTCTGTAAGCCCATAGTAAAAGATGTCTAACTGCACCCACTCTGAAAACATTTCAGAGGGACCTTTCCTTAGCATCTCTCTGTACCTCTCCCAGGCATCATAAAGGGATTCATTATCTCCTTGTTTAAAGCCTTGGATGTCCAGCCTTAGCTGTGTCATCCTTTTTGGAGGGAAATACTGATTCAGGAATTTTTCAGACAGCTGTTTCCATGTCCTTATGCTGGCCTTGGGTTGGTTATTTAACCACCTCTTAGCTTGATCTTTTACAGCAAATGAAAACAGTAATAGTCTGTAGACATCCTGATCTACCTCTTTATCATGTACTGTATCAGCAATTTGTAAAAACTGTGCCAGAAACTCTGTAGGTTCTTCCTGTGGAAGACCGGAATATTGGCAACTTTGCTGCACCATGATAATGAGCTGAGGATTCAACTCAAAACTACTGACTCCGATGGAGGGTATACAGATACTACTCCCATATGAAGCAGTAGTGGGGTTGGCATATGACCCCAGAGTCCTTCTGGACTGTTCATTTCCACTTAAGTCCATGATGGAAATAAAATAGAGTAAAATAATTGAAAAATAAAATATGGATTTCGAAAATTAAAAGGAAAGAAAAATAAAAAGAAATTTGAATGTTGAATTGACTAATTAATTGAGAAGATTTGAAAATTTTTTGAATATGATTTTCGAAAAAGATTTAAATTTTGAATTTTTAAAACTAAGATAAGATAAAATAGAAAGTTTTTAAAATAAAAATCTGAATTTTTGAAAAAAAATTTCGAAAATCAATTAACTTAAAGAGAAAAGATATTTTTGAATTTGATGAGGAAAGAGAAAAACACACAAAAGACACACAATTTAAAATTTTCAGATCTAATGCTCCTTGTTTTCGAGAATTTTGGAAGGAAAACACCAAGGAACACCAAACTTAAAAATTTTAAGATCAAAACACAAGGAGAACTCAAGAACACTTTGAAGACTCACAATAACAACAAGAACATGAAAATAGAACACTAAACTTAAAATTTTTAGAAAACCAAAATAAAATTTTCGAAAACTAAAGAAAGATTAACAAGAAAACACCAAACTTAAAGTTTGGCACAAGATTTAATCAAAGAAAAATTATATAAAAAAGAAGATAGCCAATTACCAAGAACATAAGCACAACGCTCTAGCCAATTGAGCTATAAATTTAATGTGTTTTTGAAAAGGTTTTTGAAAATATGTTAATTAGAAAAATTTTTGAAAAATCTTTTTGAAATTTTCGAAAATCACAAGAAAAGAAACAAGGAATGACACAAAAACAAGAAAAAATAAAGATCAAACAAGGAAACTAACAAGAACAACTCGAGAAATTGCAAGAACAACAAGAACATGCAATTGACACCAAACTTAAAAATTGACACTAAACTCACAGAAAAACTAAAAATTACTAAAGAAAAATAATATTTTTGAAAGATTTTTGAAAAGAAAATAAAAGACTCTGACCCAAAAGACAAAATTTTCCTAATCTAAGCAAAAAAATTCAACGTCAGTTGTTCAAATTCAAACAATCCCCGGCAACGGTGCCAAAAACTTGGTGCACGAAATTACAATCACACTCTGTAACTCCACACAACTAACCAGCAAGTGCGTTGGGTCGTCCAAGTAATACCTTACGTGAGTAAGGGTCGAATCCCACAGAGATTGTTGGTTTGAAGCAAGCTATAGTTATCTTGTAACTCTTAGTCAGGATATCAATAATTCTCAGTTTTAATTTGTAATAAATAAAAAGCATGGATTAAATAGTACTTGTTACGCAGTAATGGAGAATATGTTGGAGTTTTGGAGATGCTTTGTCTTCTGAATCTCTGCTTTCCCCCTGTCTTCTTCTTCACACACGCAAGGCTCCTTCTATGGCAAGCTGTGTGTTGGTGGATCACCGTTGTCAATGGATACCATCCGTCCTCTCAGTGAAAACAGTCCAAGTGCACTGTCACTGCACGGCTAATCATCTGTAGGTTCTCGATCATACTGGAATAGGATTTACTATCCTTTTGTGTCTGTCACTACGCCCAGCATTCGCGAGTTTGAAGCTCGTCACAGTCATCCAATCCTTAAATCCTACTCAGAATACCATAGACAAGGTTTAGACTTTCCGGATTCTCACGAATTCTACCAATGGGTTCTAGCTTATACCACGAAGACTCTGATTAAGGAATCCATGAGATACTCATTCAGTCTAATATAGAATGGAAGTGGTTGTCAGGCACGCGTTCATAGGTTGAGAATGGTGATGAGTGTCATGGGTCATCACATTCATCATATTGAAGTGCGAATGAATATCTTAGATAGAAACAAGCGTGTTTGAATGGAAAACAGAAGTACTTGCATTAATTCATCGAGACACAGCAGAGCTCCTCACCCCCAACAATGGAGTTTAGAGACTCATGCCATTAAAGGGTACAAAGTTTAGATCTAAAAATGTCATGAGGTACAAAATAAATCTCTAAAAGTTGTTTAAATATTAGACTAGTAACCTAGGTTTACAGAAAATGAGTAAACTATGACAGATAGTGCAGAAATCCACTTCTGGGGCCCACTTGGTGTGTGCTGAGGCTGAGACTTGAGCTTTACACATGCCTAGGCTATTTCTGGAGTTAAACGCGAGTTAGTAACCTGTTTTGGGCGTTGAACTCCAACTTGTAACCTGTTTCTGGCGTTTTACGTAAGAATAGGGCAGAGAACCGGCGTTGAACGCCAGTTTGCGTCATCTAAACTTTAGCAAAGTATGAACTATTATATATTGCTGGAAAGCCCTGGATGTCTACTTTCCAATGCAATTAGGAGCGTGCTAATTGGATTTATGTAGCTCCAGAAAATCCACTTTGAGTGCAGGGAGGTCAGAATCCAACAGCATCAGCAGTCCTTTTTCAGCCTGAATCAGATTTTTGCTCAGCTCCCTCAATTTCAGCCAGAAAATACCTGAAATCACAGAAAAACACACAAACTCATAGTAAAGTCCAGAAATATGAATTTTGCCTAGAAACTAATGAAAATATACTAAAAACAAATTAAATTATACTAAAAACTTCCTAAAAACAATGCCAAAAAACGTATAAATTATCCGCTCATCAAGCATTAGAACCAAACTCAAAGCAATAGGGGTGAGAACTCATAGTAGTTAATAAAAATTAAAAACAAAAATAAATAAACAAGCAAAATAAAATAAAATAAAATATTAAAATTAAAAAGGGTTTGAAATTTAAATTTTGAATTTGAAAATTAAATTTTGAATTTTGAAATTTAAAATTTGAAAATTGAAATTTGGATTTTAAATTTTGAATTTTGAATTTTGAAAAAGTCAACAATTTAAGATAAAGATTTGAAAAAGGGTTAAATTTTGAAATTTGAATTTTTAATTTTTGAATTTAAATATTGAAATTTGAAATTTGATTTTTGAAATAAGATAAGATAAAATTTTGAAAAAGATATGATTTTTGAAAAAGATTTGAATTTTGAAATTTAAAACTAAGATAAGATAAGATAAAAATTTTAAAATAAAAATCTGAAATTTTTTTTAAATAAAAACAAATAAACAAGCAAAAAGCAAATATTTACAATAACCACTAATAAGGCACACGTTTGCAATTCCCCGGCAACGGCGCCATTTTGAAGAACGAAATTCTCGCGCGATCTAGAATTTTCACAAATAAATTCGCATTGTAAGTATAGCTTCTAGACCGACAAGAATTCCTTTCTTACAAAAGTTTTGGTTGTCATAAGTAACAAATCCCTTTATAATTAATAACCGAAGTATTTAAACCTCGGGTCGTCTTCTCAAGGAATTGCAGGGAGGTATGATTTATTATTGGTTATGCAAAGGTATATTTTTGGGGTTTTGAAATAAGGAACAAGTAATTTAAATAACAAGAAAAATAAATTAATAATTAATAAAATCTCTTAGCAAGGTATGAGAATTGAAAGTTCTATCCTAGTTATCGTTATCAGGATTGATGAGAATTGGATTTTAATCCCGCTTAGTTATGTCAAGTGGACTAATTAATTTAATCCTCAAGTCCTAGTCAATCCCTGTGGGAAGACTAGCTTCAAAGCGATCCAAATCAATCAGTAATCTGTCAATTTCAATCACTGCTGAGTTTGACAACTCAAGTGTTACCAATTACTTAACCAAAGCCAAAAGGAAGAAAATATCTAAATTAAATTAAAAGCATCCATATAAATAAAGCAAAGCAAAGTCAAATCTGAAATACCTCAAATTATACTAAATAAAACATTCAAATCTAAACACAAAGAGTTCATAAACAAAATTTGAGAAAATAAATAAAAAGAACATTAAACCTGAAAATTGAGAAGAGATAATCCTAAATCCTTTAAGAGGAATCCTAATCCTAAATCCTAAGAGAGAGGAGAGAACCTCTCTCTCTAAAAACTACATCTAAAATATGAAAAGAGAATAATGGAAGACATGTTCATGAATGGATGCATTCTCCCACTTTATAGCCTCTAATTTGTGTTTTCTGGGCCGAAAACTGGGTTAAAAACAGCCCAAAAATCGCCTCCAGCGATTTCTGGTACGTACAAGTTGCGGGAAAGTGACGTGGAAGCGTCGTCCACGTGTTTGCGCGGATTGGGTTTTCGCCAGGTTACGTGTCCGCGTGATTCACGCGTTTGTATCGCTTGGCTTCAAGGCAGCTATGGCAAATTATATATCGTTGCGAAGCCCCAAACGTTAGCTTTCCAACGCAACTGGAACTGCATCATTTGGACCTCTGTAGCTCAAGTTATGGTTGATTTAGTACTAAGAGGTCAGGCTGGACAGATTTAGCAGTTTCTTCAGTTTGTTGTATTCCTTCCACTTTTACATGCTTCCTTTCCATCCTCTAAACCATTCCTGCCCTATAATCTCTGAAAACACTTAACACACATATCACAGCATCGAATGGTATAAAGGGAGGATTAAAATTAATAAAATTAAGGTCAAAGAAACATATTTTCAATCATAGCACAAAATCAGGAAGGAAAATATAAAACATGCGATTAGTATGAATAAATGGGTAAAGAGTTGATAAAAACCACTCAATTTTGCACAAGATAAACCATAAAATAGTGGTTTATCAGTACGCGTCGCCCACGCATACGCGTGGGTGGTCTGGAAGCAAGAGGACGCGCACGCGTCAGAGACACGTACGCGTGATAACCCACGCGGCTCCAACACCATGGCATCATAACTCTGTTCAAGCACCTATTTACGCTGATTTGCAACCCCACGCGTACGCGTCAGGGACGCTTACGCGTGTATTGACAAAAACATAGGGGACGCGTACGCGTGCAGCACACGTACGCGTGGGTTGTCCTGTGCACCTGGCACGCCTCCCGCACATCTCTCGCGCAACTCTCTGTTCATTGGCGCATATACATGTGACGCGTGCGTGTCATAGACGCTTGCGCATCGATCCCCTCTTTTTTTTTTTATGAAAAATGCAGAATGCAGCATGCATATGCTGATGCAAACATTATGAATGGCACTAATAAAAGTAAAATAAAATAATACTGGGAATAAAAGTAACGATTATACCATGGTAGGTTGTCTCCCACCTAGCACTTTTAGTTAAAGTCCTTAAGTTAGACATTTGGTGGGCTCCTTGTCATGGCGGCTTGTGCTTAAACTCATCCCGGAATCTCCACCAATGTTTGCAATTCCAATAGCCTCCGGGGTCCCAAACTAGAAACTTAAAGCCTTCGAGCAAGTTAAAGCAAGTGACAAGTTCCTAAGAGTGTTGATTGCTATACTGAATTCCGGGGTCCCAAACCTTACTTTTGCACCCGTCTTTGCCGTGATCATCATTGTTCCAACCAGGTGGCATGCAATTGAAAATCTCACTGAGACATCCAAACAGTTTCCTAAACCCTTTCAATTGAGAATTGTACCAACCTTTGTACTTCAATTTGGGGCATGCAACCATATTGAACCTTGCATGACAATTCCTACCACTAACCATCTCCCGCTTGCTCTTATAGCCACGAAGAGCTCTAAGTTGCCCATCCGTCTCAAGCAAAGCATATTCAAGTGGTCTAATTAAGCTTAGAGATGAGAGATTTACCCACTTGAATGAAGGGATGGATGGTGATGGCTTTGGGGGAGAAGTCTCCAACAACTTTGGCAAGGTGATTTCCGGCTCAATTCCCTTGTGCTCTTCTTTGATAACTTCCACCTCTTTGCAAGCTTCTTCAATATCAACTTCTTCCTCTTGGCAGCTTTCTTCCAATTCGATCTCTTCTTCATTTTTCACCAAAGGCATGGGAGGTTGTGCTTCTTCTTCTTTAATCTCCATGTCAAGTCCAATGGGAGAGGATTCAAATGTAGATAAGAATTCATCAATGATTGAATCCATCTCTTGATCATCCCCTTCAAAGTCTTCAACCATGATATGCCTTGGAGGTTGTACACCCTCCTCAACATCAACATCAAACACCTTGGAAGGAGGCTCTATGACTGGATTTTCCCATGGAGGTTCCGCATCTCCTAAATCTTCAACCACTTCTTCCTCTGCAACTATTATGGCTTTCTCCACTTGTTCCAATACAAAGCCACGTTCCTCATTGTCCACCGGAGTTTCTAGTGTCTCCTTCATGCTACGCTCTTCTTTAGATTCTCCATATCCAGCCATGGGAGTACTTTGAGTGTTCAAATATTGGGAAGCTAATCGGTTTACTACCTCGGTCAAGGCAGCCGTGAATTCTAGTACTCCCCGTTCCATCTCTCTTTGCCCTTGAAGAAGAACACCAAGAGTGTCACGCATTGAGGATTGAGGTGGAGATGAGGGCTCATTACTTGGGAGGAAAGGTTCATGATAAGAGGGTGGTTCATCATAATAAGGATGTGGTGGTTCAACACTCTCCATCTTTTCCACTTGTTGCTCAACACACTCATCCGTGGGAATGCTTTGTTCATTGCATGAGTCTTTTGGGCCAAACTTTTGATGCATGGTTGCTTGAAGTTGATCCATTGCTTCCTTGAGACGATCTCTTGACTCTTGTCCAGCTTGGCTATCATAAGTAGGATCATAGTGCTCTTGGATTGATGGATATGGAGATGGTGTATATGGAGGTGGTGGTCCTTGGGAGTAATTGGGTTGGAATTGGGGTGGTTCCATATATGGTTCGTATGGCTCATAAGGTGGTTGATATGGTGGATAAGGGTTAGGGTCATGTGAGGGTGTTTGGTAGTAGGGGGCTTGTGGGTGTGGTGGTCCAAAGGTATGTTATGGAGGTGGTTCATAAGCATAGGGTGGGGCTTGTTGGTAACTACAAGGGGGTCCACCGTATCCATTGTCTTGATATGCACCTCGGAATGGCTCTTGACCATAGTAATTTGGTGGAGGTTGGTTGTCACGAAAGGGTCCACCATAACTATTGTCCTGTTATGCATCATAGAATGGTTGTTGGTTATAGCTCATTGAAGGGGGTTGTTGCCAAGAGGGTTGATCAAATCCTTGTGGCTTCTCCCATCTTTGATTGTTCCAACCTTGATGCCTGTTCTCATTATAGCTTCCATTCCCTACAACAACATTGGAACCAAACTCATAGCGACAGGGGTGAGAATTCATAGTAGCAGGTAAAAAAATAAAAACTAACAAAAATAAGAGAAAATAAACTCCTAAACTAGGAACACTAACAAAGAAACAAAAAAGCAAATATTTACAATAACCAATAATAAGGCACACGTTTGCAATTCCCCGGCAATGGCGCCATTTTGACGAACGGATTTTTTGCCAGTAAAGAATTTCACAAATAAACTCTCGTTGCAAGTATAGTTTCTAAACTAGCAAAGAATTCTTTCGTACAAAAGTTTGGTTGTCACAAGTAACAAAGCCCCTAAAAAGTAATAACCGAAATATTTAAACCTCGGGTTGTCTCTCAAGGAATTGCGGGGATGTGTAGTTATTATTGGTTATGGGAAAGTATCTTTTTGGGTTTTTGAAAGGTTTGAACAAGGAATGTAAATGACAAGAAAGTAAACTAATGATCATGAAAACCCTTGCAAGGTATGAGAACTGGACGTCCTATCCTAGTTATCCTTATCAATTGTGATGAGAATTGTCTATTGCTCCCACTTAGTCAACCTCTAACTATGAAGGTATGTCAAGTGGATAAATTAATTTGATTCCTCAGGTCCTAGTCAATTCCTAAGGAAAGATTAGAGTTATTGGAATTCAAATCAACTAGCAAAGATAACAATTATCAATCAACAAAGGAGTTTGATAACTCAAGCGTCTCCAATCACTCAACCAAAGCTAAGTATGTAAAAAGCTAAATTAAAATCATAAATATGAAATACCTCAAATTTCATTAAATAAAGGAATCAAATCTAACATGGAGTTCATAAACCAAATAGTAACATAAAGTAATCAATAGGGAAAATAGATAAACTAGAAAGACAGAATAAACAAGTGTAGAAGAGAAACTAAATTAAAATAAGAGAAGCTAATCCTAAAATCCTAAAACCTAAGAGAGAGGAGAGAGCCTTGATGACAAGTCATCTTAGCCTAGTTTTACTAGTCTTTTTCTTTGTGTTTATTAGGTTTTATGCACTTTCTTGCATTGTAAGTAAGTAATTTGGAGTGCAATTGCATGTTTTGTTAAATCAATCAACCACCCTTTAATTGATACAAAAGCATGAGGTTTAAGCTAAATTTAATTGATAATTAATTTATTTATAAACCTTGTGAATTTGGTGATACTTTGATTGGTTGATTTGATTACTTGTAGGTGAAGAAAGAAGAAAACAAGAAAAGCGTGGCATAAGGAACGTGTCCAAAGGAAGCAAAAAGCGTGCCCAAGGGAAGAAAAAGCGTGGCAACATTGAGGAAGAAGGAAAGCTAAGTTGAGAAAGTAAACCGAGCCTCACAAGGAAAAATGGGAGAAAGCAAGGCACGAAGCTCAGTTCACTTAGTTAACTGAGCACTAAAGAAAGCAAGGAAATAACATAAAGCTCAGTTCACTAAGTGAGCTTTATCGGGCTCCTTCAAGAATTAATTCAAAGCAAAATCCCCATGAATGAAGCCACCAAGTTTCGAACTCATGAACTAAAGGAAGCAAGGAACGCTCCTTGCAAGGAAAATGAGAAGAAAATAGCCAAAAAGCTTCCTCCAAGGTTCGAACAAGGAACCTCACACTACCAAGCTTGCAAGGAAATTAAGCCAAGATGCTTTGGCCAAGATTCGAACCTGGGAACTCCTTGGAACACAAGGGAGGAGTGCTACTTTGGTTCAAAGAAAATGAGCCAAGATGGCTCTCCCAAGGTTCGAACCAAGGAGCTTCATGAAAGGCAAGGAGGGAGCGTCCACTCTTCCAAGGAAATTTGCATCCATTTGCTTCCACCAGGATTCGAACCTGGGAGCTTGAAGTCCAAAGCAAGGCGCCACAAATGGGGAGCTTAGTTGGTTTTCCTAACTGAGCGCTACTCTCCCCCCATCACCCATATTTTGGCGCAACAAGAAGCGCACCAAGGGGAGGTCTTGCGCACAAATTGACACGGACAAGGGGCTGTGACACGCACGCTTGACACACCAAAGGCAAGCACATAGCTCAGTTCAAAATTCCAACTGAGCTCTAGTGTAACGCAACATGGACAAGGCTGGACACGCACCAAATCAAGCAAGAAAGGCAACATTGGGCGCTCAGTTTGGTTTTCCAACTGAGCCGTCCCTGGGAGGTGGACCTTGGACCAAATATCCACCAAAAATCCAATTTAATTTTTCTTCACAAATTTTAGAGCCCACCCAAATTCTTAGATCTAAATTAGGAAGGGTATAAATAGGTGATAGTTTGATTTAGAGAAGACCTTTTATCTTTTGCTTCTTTGAGAATTTTCATTTTTTTGTAATTTTGAGCTTTTTACTTTGAATTTAGATCTTAGAGAATTTGGAAGGAGAATTGATCTCTCTTCTTCCTTGTTCTTGCTTGAGCACTCTTTACTTCTTGTTTTGGATCTTGGGTGGAGAATTGAAGAAATTCTGTTTCAATCTCACCTTGAGATTTCTTTGTTTATCTTTATGCATAATTCAAATTCTGTTTACTGCTTCTTCTCTTCTACTACTTCTGCAACTTACTTTTCTATTTCTTTTGCAATTGTTCTTGTTGGATCAAGGAAGGATTTGAGATCTAGACTTGTTTTCTAGTCTCTTCCACTCCTGAGATCTTCAACATTCTTTTAATTGCTGCAATTAAGCATCAGTTATTTTCTGTTTTTAAATTCTTCAAGCATTTTTACTTTTCTATTTGAGATCTACTTCAATTCAATTCACTATTTACTCTTCTGTTTGTTGCAATTTACTTCTGCTTGTTTAAAATTCTGTATTCTTAACTCCCAATCCCTTTTATAGTTCAAGCAATTTACATTTCTTGCACTTTAAGATTTTGTCATTTACATTTCTTGCAATATAAGTTTCTGCACTTTACATTACTTGCACTTTAAGATTTAGCACCTTTACTTTCTATTCTCTTTAATTTACTGCAATTCTTCCCTCTCCCTTTACATTTCAAGCAATTTAGCTTCTGTCAATTACAAACCACTCAAACCAATACTTGATTCGCTTGACTAAATCAACCACTAAACTAAAAATTGCTCAATCCTTCAATCCCTGTGGGATCAACCTCATTCATGTGAGTTATTATTACTTGATGCGACCCGGTACACTTGTCGGTTAGTTTGGGTGTTGGAATTCGTTTTCCAAAATAACCCATCAAGTTTTTGGCGCCGTTGCCGGGGATTGATTAGATTGACAATGATTAAGTGAAGTGGAGATCTAGATTAAGTATTTTTTTCTTTTTTGTTTCTTTAACTCTTTACTAACACACTAACTGTTTGAATTTTTGCTTAAGCTAACCAAAATTTCATTCCTACAATGGATTGAAGTATTACTGTTTCTCTGGTTGTCTGTGACTTTTATATTTTGTTTGTATGTCAGGGACAAGGAGAGCTATACCTAGCTTTCGTGAAGAAGACAAAAGAACTCTCAGAAGGTTGAGAAGAGCTGAAAGAGGGAAAAATATTGTTGGAGAAGATGATTCAGAAGAAGAGTTCCAAGACATGGAGGAACACTCAATAAATCCACCAAATCCACCAGGAGGAGAAGCCAACAACAACAATAATCCACCTCAGAGAAGAGTTTTGGCTTCCTATACATTTACAAATCCTAGACATTGTGGGAGTAGCATTCTTACTCCAAATGTTAATGCAAATAACTTTGAACTGAAGCCACAACTCATCACCTTGGTTCAAAATAATTGTTCTTATGGAGGAGGACCACTTGAAGACCCTAACCAACACTTGTCTACCTTCTTGAGGATTTGTGACACTGTCAAAACCAATGGTGTGCATCCTGACAGCTACAAGCTACTGCTATTTCCATTTTCTCTCAGAGACAAAGCTACTCAATGGTTGGAATCCTTCCCAAGGGACAGCATCGACAATTGGGAAGATCTAGTGAGCAAGTTCCTTGCCAAATTTTACCCACCTCAAAGGATCATTAGGTTGAAGACTGAGGTACAAACATTCACACAAATGGACGCTGAACCCATCTATAAGGCATGGGAGAGATACAAGGATCTAATCAGGAAGTGCCCTCCTAAAATGTTCACTGAATGGGATAAGTTGCAGAATTTTTATGAAGGCTTGACATTGAAATCCCAGGAAGCATTGGATCACTCAGTTGGAGGCTCTTTGTAACTCATGAAAACTGCAGAGGAAGCCCAAAATCTCATTGATATGGTGGCTAACAACCAGTATTTCTTTGCTCACCAAAGGCAACGCCAACCATCACAAAGGAAAGGAGTGATGGAGTTGGAAGGAGTGGACTCAATCCTAGCTCAAAACAAAATGATGCAGCAGCAAATCCAACAATAATTTGAGCAAATGGCCAAAAGGATTGATAGCCTACAAGTTGTAGCAGTCAACACAAGCCAATCATCACCCACATGGGGAACAAATGAAGAAACTCAAGAGGATCAACAGCAAGAACAAGTCCAGTATATGCATAATCAAAATTCTGGGACAAATGAGGTTTATGGTGACACTTACAATCTCCCATGGAAGAACCACCCCAACCTCAGATGGGGAGACAATCACAATCAAACTCAACAACCATGGCAAAGAAACTCAAACCAAAACAGCTGAAAAAACACAAACCAAAACAACCATCAGAATAACAACCAAAACCCATACAGAAAACCACAAAATACTTACCCCAACCCCAACCATCATCCAGCCAATACCCAAGCCACCAATCAAAACACTTATCCTCAACCCTCAACACCCCACAACTAACCAATCTCACAAGACTCTCAGAGGATCACTAACTTGGAGCTCTTAATGGATAAAACGATGAAGCACCAGGAAATGACAACAAAGAACCAGGAAGCTTCCATGAAGAATATGGAGAGGCAGATTGGACAGCTTTCCAAGCAAATTGCTATTGAGAGACCTTTGAGCTCACTTCCAAGTGACACCATTCCTAATCCAAAAGAGGAATGCAAAGCTATACAACTAAGGAGTGGAAAGACTTTGGTAAAAAATGAAGAAGTGACCAAGAAGCCAAAGGAAAATGACAAAAAGCAGGGTGAAAAAGAGGAAGCCAAGGATGAGGATGCAACAGCAAGCAAGCAAACTTCAAAAATTTCAAGAAAAGGAAAGGAAGCAATTGAAGAGCCAACTAAGGACTACAGGCAGGGAGTGAATTTCACACCTCCATTACCATATCCCCAAAGATTCAACAAGGAGACCAAGGACCAAAACTTCCCAAAATTTTTTGAAATCTTCAAGAAATTGGAGATCAACATACCCCTGGCTGAGGCACTTGAGCAAATGCCCCTATATGCCAAGTTTTTGAAGGAACTTATAAACAAGAAGAGAAGCTGGCACAAAAAGGAGACCATTATGCTTACTGAAGAATGCAGAGCTTTAATACAGAAAGGACTTCTCCCTAAACTTAAAGATCCTGGAAGTTTTTTTCTACCTTGTGCCATTGGTAGTATGACCATCAACAAGGCAATGTGTGACTTAGGGGCTAGTATTAATCTGATGCCTTCCTCTCTAGTGGAGAAGCTATGCATAGAAGAAGTAAAACCAGTACAGATGTCTTTAGAATTGGTGGATAAGTCAGTGATATGTCCTAGGGGTGTGATTGAGAACCTTCTAGTCAAGGTAGACAAATTCATATTCCCTGCTGATTTTGTGGTCTTAGGGTCAGATGAGGAGGACGGTGACTCCATTATACTGGGAAGACCATTCTTGGCCACTGCTAGAGCCATTATAGATGTAGAGCAAGGAGAGTTAACCCTCAGAATGCACAATGAAAGCGTCACTCTGAATGTATTACTAGAAATGCAGCTCACAGATGAAACAAAAGAGTGCATGGAAACTAACAAGGAGGACTCACAGTGGAAGGAAGGAATTAACAAGACAATCAGTAGTCACTTTCCGAAACAAGAAATAGATAACACAGCAGGACAAAAAGAGAAAGAGATTGTACAGAGTGATGAATAAACTCAAGAAGATATTGAAGTGTTGGCTACTAAGGAGAAAAATCCCAAAGTGAAGCCCACTTGCAAGGAGAAAGGATCAACAAAAAGAGAGAAGAAAAACAAGAACAAAACCAAGAAGGGTTGGAAGAACAAAAAGATTCCAACAGAAGGGCTCTCCAAGGGGGATGAAGTACAGTTGATTTATCAACAACTGGGAGCAAGCCAACAGACTAATGATTATTATACGGTCAGCAAAATACTCTCACTGGAGCATGCTGAAATTGAGCATCAAGGAACAAAAAAGAAGCTCACAATCAGGGGGGACAAGCTGAGACATTACAGTCATCAACCACCATAAAAGAAGGGTTCAATGTCAAGCTAATGACAATAAAAGAGCGCTCCATGGGAGGCAACCCATGATTTAAGATTCTTGTTCGTTTTAAATTCAATAAATTATGATCACCTTAAGTATGGTTTTGAATTTTTCTAGACATACTTGAAAGATGCATTATTTGAAATACATGCCAGACTTCTAAGTTTGGTGTGCTTGACAGCACACAAAAATCAGCTCTTCAAGCATTCTTAGATCATATGCTTAGTCATTTTGATGAAGTATATGACCAAACACTAAGTTTGGTGTCTGCATATGTACCAAACTTGAGAAGAGATCAACTTTTGTTCAGAAAATCAGAAACATGCACAGATGAATCATGCATTGTTTTATTTTAGGAATTCATGTTAGAAAATGGATTAAAACTTAGGATGAAAGTATCAATGTGATAAATGACTACATTTGACATTAATCCCTTAGCAAGAGACAAGTTTGGTGTGCACCAAGCCTTGGTTCACTAAGTAAGGGACACAATTGATCTTTTATGACCAAGAAACATAATAAATAAGCTAAGCATTCACCACTACACCACTGTGTTCTACCCTAAACCTCACCATCTTTGTTGATTTAATTTGATAGGAGAGAGAAGATTGAGAAGAGGACAAGAAAAAGAAGGACCACGGGCATGACAAGCCAAGTGAGAAGTGATAACATGTGCCTAGAGAAGCGTGCACCTTGGAAAGCAAAATTTGCATGCATGCACCATTGGACACCGAAAAGCATGCAACCAATAAAAAGATAATCCTCGTCAAGCTCTAACAATACATGCAGGCCATTCATTTCATGAATCTTTCACATTGTTCAACTCAATCCTCACCCTTCATCACCATAACCGAACCCACTCCTCTCTTGTGGTCTTGTTGGGAAACTTGGAAACCTTGTCCATAAATAGCCTCCAACACAACATGGAGTACACTTTCATACAGCATATAATTTCCTCTTCCCCGTCACAACAAGACCGAACATCACTCCAAACACAACCCTACCTATCTCTTATTCTTACCCAGATTCAATGGCTCCTTCAAGTTCAAGGAGAAGACCAGGAAAGGAACCAATGGTGACCGAACCTCCATCCTATGACACAAAGAGGTTTAAATCCAAATTTCATGAAGCAAGATACCATAGGCTCATGAAAACAAAGCTTATCATTCTTGAAATGGGGTTCGAGCTGAGGGAGGGAGAATACCCCATCATGCGACAAATCACCAAAGAAAGAAGATGGGATCTTCTGTGCCATCCTCTCATTGAGATTAGTGCTGTTATGATAAGGGAGATTTATGCCAATACTGTTAAAGAGAGCGAAGATAGCCCCCTTACAAAAGTTATGTCAGAGGTGTTGAGGTGGATTTTAGTCCACCATCAATTACAAGAGCTCTAAAGTTGAGAACCATAACTTATGAGGAGCTTAGCTATGAAGACAGATTGCATGGTGATAATGACCCTGATGAAATACTAGAAGGATTATGTATTGAAGGAAGAGACTGGGAAAGAGATTCAAAGGGAATTCCAAGTTGTTTGAAGAGATTTGATCTCACCCCTGAGGCAAAGGGATGGTATGAGGTAGTAAGGGGATCAATACTCCCTACTGCGAATACCTCATCGGTCATAATCAAGAGAGCTCTCTTGACATACTGCATCCTATATGGAGGGGAAATCAACCTTGCCCAACTCATATCAGACAGTATCCAGGAGATGGCCGAAGATACATACAAATCGGGTAGGCTTGGGCACCCAAGCACGATTCTGAGATTGTGTAACAAAGCTGAAGTGCTCTTCAAAGATGAAGACACAGAGAAGGTGAGAGGAACCAGAGGAATTACAAAGAGAAAAATGGAGGGTCTTAATGAAGAGGAGGAGGAAGATCAAAAGGAAGAAAGAACTCACAGAAGAAGAAGGTCACAGAAGAGGGACGAACAAGCTCCTGGTATCATAGACATGAGTCAATTGCAGGAAGCTCTTGAGGAGATATCACAACAAAATGTGAGAACACAAGAGCAATATTCAAAGCAACAGGAGCTATATTTGCAACAACAAGAGCAATATCTAGAGCACCGGGAGCAATATTTGAAGGATAGAGAGCAAAATGAAGCTTGGCAGCATCGAATGGAGGAAAGACAAGAGAGCTGGTAGCAACAAATGATGACCCAACAACAAGAATTCCAAGCCAAGATTCTTGAAGGGCAGAAGGAACAAACAGCAAATCTTAAGGAATCATATGACAAAATGTTCCTGACTCAAGCCAAGTATAGAGAATATACTCACAACTTGTATCAGTGGAAGAATATTCATCATACTATTGGAGAGGCTAGACATGTGCAACAATCAGAGTGTAATGAAAACATGCAAGCAAGGTTGGAGTACTTAACCCACAGCATACCAGCACTAAATCCACAAATCAAACCATTCGAGCAGTGCCAAGAACTTAGAGACTGCCAGAAAGCAAAGTCTCATCGTTATACCAAGGTAATACTTCAAAGATTGGAGGAAGTTGGGCTTTCAAGACTCACAGATCCTATATGGGATAGAAGATGTCCTCGTGAAGAAGCTCGTGACTACTCCAAGCTTGGGAAAAGAAAGAAGAACAAAGGAGAATCAAACAAGGGCCAGGAGCATAACAACTAAAAGGTGGTAAAGTTATTTCATAATTTCAAATTAAATAAGGAAGATGTGTATCTGAAACATGATACACCTCCAAGTACCTTCTTTTTGTTCTGCATAATTTTTGCTAGAATAAGCTATCTGCATAATCTTGTCATCTTTCATTAGCTTGAGTACTTTGTTTTGTTCCCTTGATGTTTGAATAAAAGAGAGATGTTTGATTTAGAAAAGTAAGTGTTCAATGTTGCAAAAGTTAGAATGGAAGTTAGTGGTGGTATATGTTTGATTCAATTGATAACTCAAACAATAATTGCTACAAAATAACATGTTACTTGAAGCCTAAGCTAGTTTGCTGCTATGAAGTCTTGTATTATTGAAAATCCCTTGAAGATGAATCAAAGCAAAAAGAAAAAGAAAAAGAAAAGCCAAAAGGTGGCAAAGAAATAAACAATAAGGCTAGACACCAATAGCTTGGACCCTAGGACACATGCCTGTGGTGTTTTTGTACTAGGATATGCTTGGACAAGTAAGTTCTAAGGAGTATTTCAAAACTTGGCCACTTAGATCAATTGATTTGGGATTGCCAACTGAAAGTCCACAATAAAGAGCAACCTAGCTACAAAACACTTAGTTATCCAAAGAGATGCTGGGCATCAATGATCCTAGGAGAAAAAAGGTGAGCCATATGTCTGTGGTGAAGGAATGTTGAGAATAAACTAAGCCAAAGGCTACTACAACATTTGCCACCAAGCCTTCAATGAGTAATAAGCTCTCTAAGCAAAAGAAAGAAAAAAAATTAACAAGGGAAACAAGCAAAAAGTAAGGCATTATAGCAGCAACCTTAGTGAACCCTTAAGGAAACATTGTTTGTTTTGACAGCAAGAAATAAATGAGCCACTTTTGATCTGCATGAAATCCCATTAACCAAGTTCAACTATCTGCTTAATAAGGACATGTATACTTCTCTATTTTATTCTATCTTCTCTTATGTTTTATGCTTGCTTAGGGACAAGCAAGTTTTAAGTTTGGTGTTGTGATGACAAGTCATCTTAGCCTAGTTTTACTAGTCTTTTTCTGTGTTTATTAGGTTTTATGAACTTTCTTGCATTGTAAGTAAGTAATTTGGAGTGGAATTGCATGTTTTGTTAAATCAATCAACCACCCTTTAATTGATACAAAAGAATGAGGTTTAAGCTAAATTTAATTGATAATTAATTGATTTATAAACCTTGTGAATTTGGTGATACTTTGATTGGTTGATTTGATTACTTGTAGGTGAAGAAAGAAGAAAATAAGAAAAGCGTGGCATAAGGAACGTGTCCAAAGGAAGCAAAAAGCGTGGTAACATTGAGGAAGAAGGAAAGCTAAGTTGAGAAAGTAAACCGAGCCTCACAAGAAAAATGGGAGAAAGCAAGGCACCAAGCTCAGTTCACTTAGTTAACTGAGCACTAAAGAAAGCAAGGAAATGACATAAAGCTCAGTTCACTAAGTGAGCTTTATCGGGCTCCTTCAAGAATTAATTCAAAGCAAAATCCCCATGAATGAAGCCACCAAGTTTCGAACTCATGAACTAAAGGAAGCAAGGAACGCTCCTTGCAAGGAAAATGAGAAGAAAATAGCCAAAAAGCTTCCTCCAAGGTTCGAACAAGGAACCTCACACTACCAAGCTTGCAAGGAAATTAAGCCAAGATTCTTTGGCCAAGATTCGAATCTGGGAACTCCTTGGAACACAAGGGAGGAGCGCTACTTTGGTGCAAAGAAAATGAGCCAAGATGGCTCTCCCAAGGTTCGAACCAAGGAGCTTCATGAAAGGCAAGGAGGGAGCGTCCACTCTTCCAAGGAAATTTGCATCCATTTGCTTTCACCAGGATTTGAACCTGGGAGCTTGAAGTCCAAAGCAAGGCACCACAAATGGGGAGCTAAGTTGGTTTTCCCAACTGAGCGCTACTCTCCCCCCATCACCCACATTTTGGCGCAACAAGAAGCACACCAAGGGGAGGTCTTGCGCACAAATTGACACGGACAAGGGGTTGTGACATGCACGCTTGACACACCAAAGGCAAGCACATAGCTCAGTTCAAAATTCCAACTGACCTCTAGTGTAATGCAACATGGACAAGGCTGGACGCGCACCAAATCAAGCAAGAAAGGCAACATTGGGCGCTCAATTTGGTTTTCCAACTGAGCCGTCCCTGGGAGGTGGACCTTGGACCAAAAATCCACCAAAAATCCAATTTAATTTTTCTTCACCAAATTTTAGAACCCATCCAAATTCTTAGATCTAAATTAGGAAGGGTATAAATAGGTGATATTTTGATTTAGAGAAGACCTTTTATCTTTTGCTTCTTTGAGAATTTTCATTTTTTTTGTAATTTTGAGCTTTTTACTTTGAATTTGGATCTTAGAGAATTTAGAAGGAGAATTGATCTCTCTTCTTCCTTGTTCTTGCTTGAGCACTCTTTACTTCTTGTTTTGGATCTTGGGTGGAGAATTGAAGAAATTCTGTTTCAATCTCACCTTGAGATTTCTTTGTTTATCTTTCTACATAATTCAAATTCTGTTTACTGCTTCTTCTCTTCTACTACTTCTGTAACTTACTTTTCTATTTCTTTTGCAATTGTTCTTGTTGGATCAAAGAAGGATTTGAGATCTAGACTTGTTTTCTAGTCTCTTCCACTCCTGAGATCTTCAACATTCTTTTAATTGCTACAATTAAGCATCAGTCATTTTCTGTTTTTAAATTCTTCAAGCATTTTTACTTTTCTATTTGAGATCTACTTCAATTCAATTCACTATTTACTCTTCTGTTTGTTGCAATTTACTTCTGGTTGTTTAAATTCTGTATTCTCAACTCCCAATCCCTTTAATAATTCAAGCAATTTACATTTCTTGCACTTTAAGATTTCGTCATTTACATTTCTTGTAATCTAAGTTTCTGCACTTTACATTACTTGCACTTTAAGATTTAGCACCTTTACTTTCTCTCTTTAATTTACTGCAATTCTTCCCTCTCCCTTTACATTTCAAGCAATTTAGCTTCTGTCAATTACAAACCACTCAAACCAATACTTGATTCGCTTGACTAAATCAACCACTAAACTAAAAATTGCTCAATCCTTCAATTCCTGTGGGATCGACCTCACTCATGTGAGTTATTATTACTTGATGCGACCCGGTACACTTGCCGGTTAGTTTGGGTGTTGGAATTCGTTTTCCAAAATAACCCATCAAGCCTCTCTTTCTAAAAACTACATCTAAACCTAAAATTGTGAATAATGGAATGTGTGAATGTATCTTGAGTCTCTGCTTGTCCCCTGGCTTTAGTCTACGTTTCTGGGCCAAAAACTGGGTCCAAACTCAGCCCAAAATCGCCCCCAGCGTTTTCTACAATTTCTGCAGGTCGCGCATGTCACGCGTACGCGTCGGTCACGCGTATGCGTCGCTGGCCATCTTCGCGTCTCACGCGTACGCGTCAGGCATTCGCATGCGTCGCTGTGCAAACTCGTTTCCATGCGTCTTACGCACACGCGTCGCATCTCGCTGGTTGTCTCCTTTATTTTTTGTGCTCCTTCCATTTTTGCAAGCTTCCTTTCCATCCTCTAAGTCATTCCTGCCCTGTAAAGCCTGAAAACACTGAACACACAGATCACGGCATCGAATGGTACGAAAGGACATTAAAAATACACAATTTAAAGGCTTAGGAAGCAAGTTTTCAATCATTGAGCATAATTAGGAAGGAATTGTAAAATCATGCAAATAGTGTGAATAAGTGAGTAAAGAGTTGATAAAAACCACTCAAATTAGTACAAGATAAACCATGAAATAGTGGTTTATTAAATAGCATTGATATATTTTAGATTCGAGCAAATGTGTAGGAATGAGAATGAAAGTTTGTTAAAATCGGGCACTTGTGTAGAAATTAGAGGATGTGATTGAGTCTCATGATGAGCGTAAGCATTATTTTTGTCAGGTTGAGAAAGCTTAGAAGTGGGCCTAGGTTTTATGATTTGATAGGAAAATATGACATGGATTCATGATTGGATTCTTGGTGGTTAATAATCAGAGTTACGCAGCGAAAGCTTGCTGGAGCGTTAACATAGTATGGTAATAATAAGGAATAGTAGGATATGATTAGAAATGCTTTATGCTTTGAGTACTTAAAGGGTTAGTGAACTAATGAAGATAATGATTCTAGATAATTGGGATAAATTGTGGCTATGAACTTTGATGGTCCACCATTATCAAGGGTCGAATCCCAGGTCCCCAGCAACGGCGCCAATGTTCTGAGGGTCACCTCAAACATTGTTTTGGGCCAGGACGTGAGATCCGGACTTTCGGTGAGGTAGCGTCCGACTTGTTTTTTGGGCCGAGGTGTCGCCGTCCAAGTTCCTCGTGAGGAGGTGGGGGTGGTGCTTGCAAGAAACTCCCATGCTTAAGTTAGCAAGGGCTTTAGGCAGGTTTTTAGTAGATTAGAATGTGTATATATCTGAGGAGTGTCAATGTATTTTTAATAGAGTGTTAACCACCTTTGTTGGAGTAGTTCCACTTTTATTGGTAGATGATCGTTCCCTTTACCTTGGAAATTATTGAGATCTATCTTTTAGGGGTGACTAGAAATACGTGGAGAGATTTACGGAGACAGTTACTTGCTTTGGCAAGTAGAGCTAGACTCCTTTGCAATGTTCGACCTCTTTAAGAGGTCGGGTACGGGTTGAATACCTCCTTCCTAGACTGGGCCTCTTATCTTTATTGGACCAGACCTTTATAAATTTGGGACATGGTATGAATAGTCACCATTATGCCAGATCTAAGAAACAGTAACTAATTATAATGCAAACTATTTGATTATGTAGTCCTTCTTTCACTAATCAATGTTGATAGAATAGAGTAGGTGCCTTATGGTCTCAATTTTTTATTGCATACTTGCATGAAATTGTGTAATGCTAATAAGTAATAAATTAGGACTTGAAATACTTTAAACTATCACATCTTAGTTACTATTCAAATGTAGAAATGACATACAGTATAAGATGATAATCATGATATCTTGATGCATCTAACTACAATATCAACATAGATTTAAGGAGAAACTTGGGTTAGTGTTCTGCCATGGAACAACTAAAATAGTAATTGATAAAGTTATATAATTTTGGGCTGATAATAGTAAGAAAATGGGTTGCACTGTCTATTGAACTTGATCTAATAATTTTCTTATTTAATATGTTGTATAAGGAATAGAATATGGCATATATTTTAGCACCTTCTACCCAATGGAGGATGAAAATTGCAAAATCATTGATTTTAATAATTTCATCTATTAGCAACAATCTAGAAGAATTGATTTTCAATAATTGGAATATGCAAAATAAATCTTTTATTTTGGTTTCTAATTGAAATGAGTGGTTGTGTTCTTAGTCCAATATAAAATTAGGTATCTACTGCATTTATGTGCATTCAATATAATATTTTTTTGTGATTTCTATAAAATTTCTATTACTGAACATGCTCTAGGCCTAAGATAAGGAAGATTTTGTACAGTTGCAAGAACAATAGATGTTCTAATTTTCACTCCACTGAACAACAAGCCCATTAAGAAAAAGAAAAAAAATACTTGACAAGTTCTATGAGAACCCCTTTTACTTGAAGCTTCTCAAGGAACATGTAATGAATTACGGCTGTCTATGCACCACCATGTAAACACCGCTTTTCTGTTCCTTTACTGTTCCAGTATAATAGTATTGTTCTTGCTGATTTTACCTTGCTGTGGACTATTTTTTTCTAAGCCCTCACATGCTTTCTGTTCCAGGGATTAATTAATGTGGGTTACGAATCAGAAGTGGAAGATGAATTTCTTTCTATATTTCAAAAGGGATGGAGAGGTACAAAGTAACTTAATTTTGTCTTCTCATTTCTAGGACTTAAGAAGCTATTCATTTAATGTTCATCTTCTGAATATTACTTGAAATTAACATTTTTTTTTGTTTTCCAATAATCCAAGTCCTTATGTTGCTGTTTCTCTGGATAAGGTTGTGGATGTTGATAGAAATCTAGGAGATAAAAAGTTGGTTACTGATGGATTTCAAGAAGCCATAGACATGTTAGAATCATTGACATTAGATTTTGAGGCCAGTGGGTTTGAGCAATAGGTAAGGTTTATATTATATAATGATTGAAACTAGATATTCTTGAAATATACTGAACCCAGTTCAATTTAACTAGATATTCTTAAAATTTATTGAATCCGTTTCCAGGAGGGAGCACAATGCATAAAATTTACTTAATTCTAAAATTTTGGTTGCATTCTCACTCAATAACAATTTTACATCATATATTATAGGGACTTTTGATTTTTTTTAAATACACAGAATGTGAATACAAGTGATCTCAAATCCAACCGTTTGATGAGTTTTGTGCTCATTGCAATGTTGGCATGTTGTGCAGGTAGTTGGAGATGGTCTTTTGATGTCTAATAAAAAACATATTGAGAAAGCAGTACTAGAATATGCGTGTAATGTTCTTTTTCTTAAGGTAACTGATTATAAGAAATGAACAGACCACTACGGTTGCAACGCTTTCTTTCATTCAAACTTCAATTTCATGGTAACGGCTACTACCTCTATTGTTAAATTTATTTTTTATTTGATATTTTGCTATTTTTTCTTTTTATTCTTTCCCTCCCTTTAAATATTATGAGATAGAAGTACAAGTATGAACATACTATTTTTTAAAATTTATATATGATCTTTGATGCAATTTTTGTTCCTCCTATAAGTTTGTGACTTAAAAATCCTTTGATTAAAAAGAGATTAGAACATGAAATTAAGAAAGAAAAAACTCAAACAGATAATGGTATATAGATAAAATTTAATTTTCATTTGATAGTTGTTTATTTAATATTTATTCCTTTTTGTTGTTGGATAGCTTACCGTGTTTGTCTTCTATTAACTATATTGTTGATTTTTTTCCCTATTTCGTATCTTATGTCATTTTTTAAAGAACATCTGAGGTTGTGATTGACCTGCAATTGCAAATAAAATTTTTAGTCTCTATAATTCTTTATTGTAGTCTCCAATGGAGTCTTTGATTATGCCAACAATGTCCTCCAGGTAACACTATCCTTTTTAATTTCCTTTTGTTTCCCTCTGCATTTATATTGTTATTAGAGGAATGAAAAGATTGCTGCCCAGGAGGGTGGATATTGATTCTATATAATGAAATTTATTTATGCCTCATTTAACATGATCGATAACATTTTTATCCAGTTCAATAATATATGTAATGGTATACAGACCTTTTCAATTTTACCGTACTTCCATCCTCATCATCATAGAGTTCATGAGGAAGTTCAATAATATTTATTTGGGTTTGATGCCTGTAATTAGGAACCCTTAATCTATAACATATTGAGAAGAAAGAATAAACATTTATGTGTTATATCCATTTCATTTTAATTAATTGGATCCAATACTAAAATATATTTATGTATTCTGAATTTGCACCCACCATCACATTGTTAGGGATTCTTTCATTTGGCACGTCAATCCTCTCACCACTAACACTTTACATATGCCAATATAAATTTTTTTGAAAGATGTTTCGAGTTCTTAATTTATCAGCTAGAATTGATTTCAATAAAAATGATTTGGTTTTGGAAATTCTATAAGAGATAATTTTGGAGCAATGAAGATCATCAAGTAATGCAAAAAAATTCTTTGTTCTTTTTGTTTGGGTATATAGTAACACAGATTACAATGTTAAAGTATTTGATTATCATATCTTGAAGGTTTATGTTATTTTTGTAAAAATTTTAATGAACATGGAGCAATTTATTTTTTATCTGAAACTTAATCATGTGATACTTTGATGAGATGGTTTAAAACAAACAAAACTATGGAGAAGTTTCTTGGACTATTAGGAGTCCAAGAGGAATAGCAGAAAATTGGAGATGCTACTGCTCTTGAAGTTAGAGTTGCTTCTCTTGAAATGCTACCGCTCTTGAAGTTGGGTGTTTTTTTTATAATTTAAAGAAATTTAGTAAAAGCTATTTATAACAACAATGATTTTTCTCAGAGGCTATAGCTTTTTTCTTTTCTAAACATAAAATGTCGTTTAAAAGTATATGCATATCTTAAGTTGAGGAAGTGTTTCATAAAATGCTGGAGTAAAATAGCATCACACTTAAAATAAGCATAGTCATTATTGTCTGTTGACATCTTATATAATTTAGTAGCTTTGACTTTTATAGATTTTTTATTACTTCAAATTTGGTTTCGCTTTTGGTTTTGCTAAGTAATTTGAAAACTTAATTCCTTTTTTAAGGAACAACTTCCTTAACAAAGCTCAAGGTGTGAAATCTGCTACAAGGTGCTCTAGCTGAAGTTGCACCTGCCAAAGCGGTATGAATGATTTATCTGCCTTAATCGCTATTTTTTTAACCTTTTTTTTTGTTAATATTAGATCATTTTTGTCTCTTCTTTAATTTATTCAGTTTAATTCTTGGATGGCACTCTTTAAAATTTAACTAAGTTTATATGTATTTAACTAATTTTGTTCTTCCTTTTCCTTTGATAACTAACTTTTGTATATTTGTTTTTGAGTTTCTTTTAAAAATGAGTTTCCTACCATATATAAATATTGAAACTCAAAGGAACATAGATAATGCAAATGGTAAAAGTCATGTATTACATGTATTATTTTGTGAATATGCAGCAATAATATTAATAATAGTTCATAAATTATCTGCTTTAATTTTCTTTTTCTTCTGCTATAGATGCATGATGAATGTATCTTTCTAATTTTTATTTTGTTTTGTGATTTTTATTAACTCAGTATATACCACTGTTGCAGTTTTATGTTATGGTTTGTTGGCACTTCTTTGATCATTGAACCATGCTCTTGACTGTTTTCTGTAAGTCTGTAACTATAACAACTTGAAAATTATATAGATTTCCTTTCTCTATTTTGTAAAATAAACATTTTTAGTTAACTAATTTAAAAATAGGTCACTACGTGTAAAACAAATATTTTTTACTTTTTTAGTTAACTAATTGATTGTTAGCATTTTATTAGAGAGGAGATCATGAACTTGAATTCTATAGTGACTCTATTAGCCTGTGTACTAAAGAGTTCAATTGTATCTTTTTTATGTGCCCTTGATGTTATGAACTTGGATGTAGATGCTCGATTGCGGTTTAGAAGTATAGAGAAGAAGGCAGAGATAATAACATATGTATTCATCATAATTTGTGTTATTGTTGAAGTTCAAATGTTATTGCTTGGAGAGCCAATAGCACTTTTGTCTTTGCTGCACTATGAAGCTTTTGAATGATTATTATTTTCATATATTCATGCTTTTTGTTTAATTACTCATGTTGCAAATAAAGCAAAATTTTTTGGTTTTTAATTGAAATGATTGGTTGTGCTCTTAGTCTAATATAAATTGTCTGTCACCAACAACCACAATTTCACCAATTTTTTTCATAGATTCTAATTTTTAGTATTCTTGAATCTTTGAATTAAATTTGAAATTCAGATATTTCAAGGAATTACAATATGAGGGAACAAAAAACATGAGAAAAATGAGTATGATTAATTTACATATGATCACTGAAGATAAAGTATGATCATCTATCTATATGTATATTATTATTATTATTATTATTATTATTATTATTATTATTACTATCCTTAAAGATCAAGAAAAATGAAAGATATTTTATTGAAAGATGTTTCATTTCAAATTTCACTATTTAAATATCCTCATGCCAACTTAACATGCATTCCTTATTATATATAGTTTATAATGATTTGAATTGATCTATGATCTAGCTATTTACTTTTTTTTTGTGATGTTATGTAATTGTCTTTCCTTAAATACTTATATTGGGATCTGCCAAAAATGGTGATGAAAGAAATTAAAAAAATGGTTACCAAACTTTAATTTTAGTGTGACTATTGAATTTTGATTTTTTAGATTTGAAGTATCATGCTTAGAGGCTTATATATGATGTTGCCTTTAGGTTCTAATTGCTTTTGCTTGACCCTATTAGCTTAGAAATGATGCTTGAAGCCCATCAAAATGTAATAGTCAAGTTTAACATCGTCCTTTAACTCTACCATATATCTTTTCATTTTATTTTTGTTTTAGAATTTTGAATTTTTTTTAAATCTTATTGTTTTTTATGAGATTTTTTTGTTGCAAACTGCTACATTTGGATGTAAATGTATTTTCATGATTTTATACTATTTTAGTATATTATTGAGATTATTAACCAATGCTGTTGAAGGTAAGTGAAAATGATGTGCCAGTGACTTTGGTATATGATAATATGGCTGATTGATTCATGAATTACTTCTTATAGGGACAAGATTTAGGACATATTTGTTTGAACTTCAAAAAGTGATATTGGATAGTTTTTAACTCAAGTTATTATGCATTTATGATCACTTTCAAGCTGCAGGATTTACAATGTGAATGTCAAAAGTAAATCCCTCTCTTGCTAAGGAGCCACTACAAGAACTCATGAAGATGATAGCCAATCTAAAAATCGAACAAGAAGATTTGAAGTTGAAAGTAAAGTGCAGTATAAAATAGTAGAAAATGATGTTTTTCGAGTAAATCATTCGTTATAGGAGAGGGTTTATGCAAACCTGAGTGTTAAAGTTGGAAATAAGAGAACTTAAGTGATAAAGCATGGATTATGCAAAAATCTAAATGTCGTCAAGTTATTGTTACACAAAAAATGATGTTTTTCGAGCAAATCATTCGTTATAGGAGAGGGTTTATGCAAACCTGAGTGTTAAAGTTGGAAACAAGAGAACTTAAGTGATAAAGTATGGATTATGCAAAAATCTAAACGTGGTCAAGTTATTGTTACACAAAATATTTTAATATTTAAAAATATTTTGCTTTTACTATATGTTTCTTTTTCTTATAGTACTTTCTTGAGTTTGTGAGAAATGTAATATCATCATTTTTAGCATAAATTCAGTATCTCAGTTGATGAAAATTTAAAAAAAAATTCTTAGTTTTAGTTTATGTTCCGAGGGTTACCTGAAACTGTAGGTCGATCTCGGACGAGATCTTCTGTGTTGGTCAGTGATGATGTGTCCGGCTTGTGGGTGGTGGCCGGAGCTGTCGCGTCCGACTTGTTGAACTGGCGATGCTGCTGATCCTTCACCACCGGAGGGTGGGGGGTACCTGCAAGGGACTCCGATGCTTAAGTTAGCAAGGGTATTAAGCAGGTTTTTAGTAGAATCAGAGTATGAGTTATACCTGGGTGCTCCAGTGTATTTATAATGGTGTGGAGTGACCTTTTTAGATAAGATAAGTTAGTTATCTTATCTTATCTTTATCTTTTGGTGAGGTCAGCTTATCTTCAAGGGAACCGTCCTTCTCTCTGTCGGCTTAAGCTGCCTTTGGATTTGGGTCGTGTTCCTTGATTTGGGCCCTTTTTTGGGCTTTCCTGATGATTTGGCTAAACTCTTTGAGAAGAGTTCGGATTGTCCTGACCTGAAGAGGTCGTTCGACTTGTTAGTAGAACATCCTGGGTCGAGCTGTACGACCCGGGATATGAACAGTGCCCCTGCTCGAGCTCGGTCTTTCTTTGAGGTCGAGTCTTAGTTTCAGGACTTCGATCCTTCTCGAGTGAAGCCGAACTCGAGCATTTTGTCGATTTTATCTTTGTAGAGTTCTCTTTTGAATGCAGAACGCTTCTGTTCCGTTTCCTCTAGAAGCGCGCGCTTTTTCATTTAGTACTCTTGGTCTTGGGAATATGCGAGGGTTTAATATCCTCATTAATTGGTTTTTAATTGCCCCGTTTCTCTTAGCCTCTCCATTTTGAATTTTCCACACTCAGGAAAAATGGTTTCTCTTCTCCGTAACCTCCCTTTTCTTTCTCTCTACAAAATTTTTGCCTGAAGTTTGTAGTTTTTTTACTTTTCTTCCTGTGACATTGCTTGGCGATTATTAGTACTTTCTTTATTGCGAAAGGGCAACTCCTGCTTCCATCCTTCCATTTTCAACTTCGCCGAAGCTTTCTGCTTTTTCCAGGTTGGTTTTTCTTTCCTCTTTTTACTTCCTTTGTCGCCTTGCTTTCGGTAAAGTTTTGATTTTGTTGTGATGCATGTTGTCACTAAGGCCTTTGCTTTCCTCGAAAGATTGTACCTTTGATGTCTTTTTGCCAGGTTTGTATATGTGATGACTTTGGGTATGAACAGTAACTTTGCCTCTGAACCTTTGTAGAAAGTAACGATTTTTTGGTGGCTCGCTTTGATTTTCTTTGTGTTGTTTTGCTTTTTCTGGGAATTTATTTCTCTATAAAAAAGGTGGAATTTTTGATGACTTCTTCTTGATATGTTTTGCTATTTGCTTGCTGATAAGCTGAGATTGCGAATTTGAAAGGTGGCTATTTCGGTTTCGTTTGATTTGTAGCTTTCTGGGGATATTTGCTTTTTAAGAAAGGGTTTCTCTCTGTCTTTGATGCGAGTTTTGTTGGGATGCTAGTTTCGTAGGTTTTCCTGAATCCTTGTTCCTTGACTGCCTCCAAAGGATGTCCCTAGACCTTTTGTGTGGGTCCTGGAGTTTTCCTTTTGTTGTTTGTGCTGTCTGAATCATACTAGCCGAGTTGTTTTGTCTTTTGTCTGAGATATTTTTTGGTAATCCAATCTTCTTTTCTTATTTGTAGGACTAGTTGGCCATGTCTTCCCGAAAAAATATTGTAGAGACGTCCTCTAAGGTCCCTGAGGGGATGTCCGATTGGCTGGACTCTCTTGTCTTAATGTGTGTTTCTGTGGTGGATGCTGAGTTTTGTGTAGAGCTGAGAAAACATCATAGGATTTGTGGTAGCGGTGCCCGGGAGAGGGATTATGACCTTGTAGCGCCTGACTCTGACGAGAGGGTTTGTTTTCCAACCTCGATCGAGGGGGAACGTCCCTTCTTCTATGCCTATGAATATTTCTTCAGCCAGTTGAACATTACCTTTCCTTTTACTGCTTTTGAGACCGACTTGTTGTGGTCGTGTAACGTTGCCCCGTCCCAGATTCATCCGAATTCCTAGGGTTTTGTCAAGATCTTTCAGCTACTTTGTCAAGAGTTAGGCGTCAAACCTTCTTAGACTCTTTTCCTCTATCTTTTTGTTTCGGCCAAGCCTGGGGCTTCTTCCAAAAAGAAAGCTTCTTGGGTTTCTTTTAGATATACCCAGGGACATAAAGTTTTTACCATGTACGATGAGTCCTTTAAGGACTTTAAGAACTATTTCTTTAAAGTTCGAGCTATTGAGGGGGCCCGCCCCTTTTTCCTTGATGAGAATGATGAGCCTGCTTTTCCTCTAGAATGGCAAAAGAATGTGACAGTGTCTCGTTATACTTGGGAGATGCTTGACGAGGTTGAGTGGGCTTTTGTAATTGTTCTTGAAGATATATGGGGGGAACCTCCCCACCTTGATACCAAAAGGTTTCTGGGGGACCCGTCCCTGGTCCAAACTGCGTTGGGTACTGTCTGACTTGTTTTTATCCTTGTTTTTAGCGTTGCTTCCTCTTTTACGATTGTAACCCATTACTGTGGTTGATTCTGTTTTCAAAGATGTCTAAAAATAATGACTCCATGAAGGCCTTCAAAAAGGCAAGGAAGGCTGCTGCTGCAAAAAACATATCGGCCAAGGTGGCAGGAGAGGAATCTTCTTAGGTTCAGGTGAAGCCGCCCGTGCCGAGTTCACCTGGGCCGAGGAGGGTGATCCCTACTCCCTGGGTTCGTCTGGCTGACCCTCCATAGACTTCAGCTGCTGCTTCTGGTGCTCCTCCTCCGAAAAAGCAAAAAATATCTGAGCCCTTTAACCTTGATGCCCTTGATTTTAATACCGTCGAGTTTGTCGACCAGCAGATTGCCCCCTATGGGGGTCTTTCAATGGATGATGTGTCCATTCTTCATCACCTAGAGTTCATAACTAGAAGTAGTGTGAAGATGGCTCATATGGGTGCGGCTCTTTTTCAAACTGCTCAGGGTATCCCGGTTCATGCTACAAAATCTTTCATGATGGAGGCTAAGTCGGAGTTTGATAGAATAAAAGGTTTGAAGGAGGAGCTGGAGGTAAAGTTGGCGAAGGTGGAGAAAGAATTAGAGGGTGAAAAGGCTAGTTCTGTGGCCTTGGCGGCTTGTGTGAAGTTGGCTGAAGACACAGCTTTGAAGCACAAGGAGAGCTATGTTTCGGCCTACAGAGAAGTGGTGCGTCTCAGGGGTGATTTGGAGACTGCTCGAGATGATTATACCGAGCTCCAGGGTCACCTTGTGGGCAGCGTGACTGCTACTTATGAGAACTTAAAGGAGCAGGTTTGGGTTCTTGCACCCGAGCTCGACCTTACTCTCTTTAGTCTTGACAATGTTATGAGGGACGGTAAGATTGTCCCTGACGACCCTGATGATGATGATGTTGAACCTCCTCCTGCGCCTGCTGCCAAGGCTTCTGTCGTGCCGACTTCTCTAGCTCCTTTAGCCGGAATTGAGTTAGAACTTGACTGTCAAATCTTGAACCAGGAGGATGGGACAGTGGATGCTGTGCCTCTCCAAACTCGTCCTCCTTCGCCCCATGTTGATGCAGCTTCTGGGAAACCTCTCGATCCTCTTTAGTTATTCTTGATATATTTGCGTATGGCCCTGCCTGCGGGCTTTTGAACTTTTTATTTTTGTAAATGGTGTTTGCTGACTGTTGACACTCTTTTAGTTGCTTGTTTAGCAACTTTCTTTTTGAAAAACAAAGTAATTTCCAAGTTTTTGGGGCTGATTTTGGTGGCCTCTGAAGCTTGCTATTATTATAACTAGTAGTTTTTATATCATGTCTGTCTGCACTCGTCCTGGTACCTTTCTAGGTTTTGGCAGTGTTGGAATTTTTTGTTGTCGGACCTCTTTGGGTTGGCTTGATTCCTTTGCCTGATGTTATTTCCAGCAATTCATTTTGTTTGGACTTTTGTTCAGGTCTCTATTAGGAATTTTTCTTTGTATAACGCTGAGGTCACCGATTTCGTTATGTCGGTTTTGTCCAAGCTGTTGTTAGTAACCCTCTTTTTTGGACCTTGTTTAGGTCTCTTTCAGGGATTACTTTTGTAGTTTTATGTTTTAGGCCGACTTCATCACGTCGGGCCCTTCTAAGTTATTTTGTAATCCTCTTTCTTGGACCTTGTTCAGGTCTCTTTCAGGGATTACTTCTATAACTTTTATGTTTTGGGCCGACTTCGTCATGTCGGGCCCTTCTAAGTTATTTTGTAATCCTCTTTCTTGGACCTTGTTCAGGTCTCTTTCAGGGATTACTTCTATAACTTTTATGTTTTGGGCCGACTTCGTCATGTCGGGCCCTTCTAAGTTATAGTAATCCTCTTTTATAGGGCTGGCCAGACCTCTTTCCAGAGATTTACTTATAACTTTGGTTATTTGCGACTGGTCCGACTTCTTAACGTCGGCCAATCTTTAAGTTATTTTTTAGCAATCCATTTTATTAAGACCTCGTCAGGTCCTTTCTATGGATCACTTTCGATAACTTCTTGCATTATTCTGTTTTCATCTTTGCTGATTTGTAGAAATTGGGTTTAATCCTCGTTTGGTCGACCTTTTGATGAATTTGGTTTTCATCTCTGTTAGTCTTTACCGTGATCGTGTAGTGAATTTGATTTTCACTTTCTGCCGATCTGTTGCTTTGTAATCGGACGATGAATGTTTCAAATTAATGCGGCTTGAGAATTTGTAGAATATCTAAACATATTTTATTCAAAGGAAAATGTAAATATATACATGCGGGAGTTTTTATCCTTTAAGTCGGATAATTTGTAGATCTTGGCTTGGTGCCTCATTAAAAAACCTTTTCAGGAAAAAGAGTGCACCTTATGCTAAGATCCTTTATCATCCCTAACTATAGTACCTTCTTAGGTTGCAGGCGTGCCATGGCCTAGAAAGCTCTCGTCCATCGAGTTCGGACAGTCTGTAGTAGCCTTTTCCAAGTACTTCTATGACTCGGTAGGGTCCTTTCCAGTTTGCTGCCAGCTTTCCTTCTCTAGGTCGAGTTGTTTCGATATCATTTCAGATTAGGATGAGGTCGTTCTCAGTGAAACCTCGTGGCACTACCTTTTGATTATATCTCGAAGCCATTCGACGTTTTAATGCCTCTTCCTTGATCCGAGATCTTTCTTGGACTTCTGGAAGTAGGTCGATTTCTTCCCTTTGAAGTTGGGAGTTGGCTTCTTCATTATAGTGGATTACTCTAGGCAACCTTTCTTCAATTTCCATTGGGATCATTACCTCTATTCCGTACGCCAATCGGAAGGGTGATTCCTTTGTGGTGGAGTGTGGCGTTGTTCGATATGCCCATAGGACTTGTGGGAGCTCTTCCGCCCAGGCTCCTTTTGCGTCCTGTAATCTTCGTTTTAGCCCAGCCAATATGACTTTGTTAGCGGCTTCTGCTTGTCCATTGGCTTGGGGGTGTTCTACGGAAGTGAACTAGTATTTTATGTTCAAGTCGGCCACTAACTTTCTGAAGCCTGTATCTGTGAATTGGGTGCCATTGTCTGTGGTGATGGAGTATGGAACCCCAAACCTTGTGACGATATTCCTATATAGGAATTTTTGACTTCTTTGAGCAGTGGCGTTGGCTAGGGGTTCTGCCTCAATCCACTTTGTGAAATAGTCTACCCCTACTATGAGGAATTTTACTTGTTCCGATCCCTGAGGGAAGGGTCCGAGAAGGTCGAGTCCCCATTTTGCAAATGGCCATGGTGAGGTCACGCTGATGAGTTCCTCTGGTGGGGCGATGTAAAAGTTGGCATGTTTATGGCATTGTAGACATGTCTTTACAAACTCTGTAGCTTCCTTTTGTAGGGTTGGCCAATAAAATCCTGCCCGGAGTACTTTTTTGGTGAGAGCTTGTGCTCCGAGATGATTGCCACAAATGCCACTGTGTACTTCTTCTAGAACTTCCTTTGTGTTGGAAGTCGGCACACATTTTAACAATGGTATTGAAATCCCTCTCTTGTATAGAGTATTGTTTATGATGGTGTAATGTTGTGCCTCTCATTTTAGCCTCTTTGCCTCCTTTTCGTCTGTAGGAAGTATTTCTGTTTTGAGGTAGTTAATTATGGGAGTCATCCATCCTTGATCCTGACCTGTTATGGCTAGGACTTTTTCTTCTTCCGAGATTGATGGACTCTACAGTATTTCTTGGATGAGGCTTCTATTGTTGCCCCCTGGTTTGGTGCTGGCTAGCTTTGAGAGTGCGTCAGCTCGGGCATTCTGTTCTCGGGGTATGTGACGGACCTCGTATTCTCCAAGTTGTCCGAGCTGTTCCCTGGTTCTGTCTAAGTACTTTATCATGGTGGGGTCTTTGGCTTGGTAGCTTCCTGCTATTTGTGAAGTGACTACTTGTGAGTCGCTGAAGATGGTAAGCTTTTGAGCACCAACCTCCCTAGCCAGCTTCAAACCAGCTAGTAGTGCCTCATATTCCGCTTGATTGTTTGAGGCAGGGAACCCGAATTTGAGGGAGAGTTCAATTTGAGTCCCTTGGTTGCTTTCAATTATCACACCCGTGCCACTTCCATTTTTATTTGAGGAACCGTCCACGTAGAGATTCCATTCTGTGGGGTTTTCCAAGGTGTCTGTAAATTCTGCAATGAAGTCGGCCAAGTATTTTGATTTAATGGCTGTCCGAGCTTCATATTGAAGGTCAAATTCGGACAACTCGACGGCCCATTGCAAGATTCTACCTGCTAAGTCCGTTTTCTGCAAAATCCTCTTTATAGGCTGGTTGGTCCGAATCCTATTGGTGTGAGCTTGGAAGTATGGACGAAGTCGCCGAGATGTTAGTATCAGGGCGTAGGCAAATTGTTCTATTTTTTGGTAGTTCAGCTCGGATCCTTGTAATGCTTTACTGATGAAGTATACGGGTTGTTGCCCACTGTCGTCTTCTCGAACTAGTACTGAGGCTACTGCCCAACTTCCTACCGCGAGATACAGTATGAGTGGTTCTCCTTTCCGTGGCCAAGTTAGGATAGGTGGTTGTCCGAGGAACCTCTTGAAATCTTGAAAGGCTTGCTCGCACTCGGTTGTCCATTCAAACTTTTTTCCTTTCCTTAGAGTGGCGTAGAAGGGGAGAGATCTTATTGCCGATCCGGCTAAAAATCTGGACAAGGCTGCCAACCTCCCGTTGAGTTTTTGTACCTCTTTGACACAAGTCAGGCTCTTCATGTCAAGTATAGCCCGGCATTTATCCGGATTTACCTCGATTACTCTTTGTGTTAGCATAAAACCCAAGAATTTTCCAGCTTCTACTGCGAAGGTACATTTTGCAGGATTGAGTCGCACGCCATGCCTTCTTATAGTGTCGAACACTTGGGTTAAGTCAAATAATAGCGTCTCTTCACTTTGTGTCTTTATTAACATGTCGTCCACATAGACTTTTATGATTTTTCCGATATGATCCGAAAAGACCTTATTCATTAACCTTTGATAAGTAGCTCCCGTATTTTTAAGACCAAAAGGCATTACGATGTAGCAGTAGTTTGCTTTTAGGGTTAGGAATGAGGTTTTTTCTTGGTTGGGTGGATGCATTGAGATTTGATTATATCCCGAATATGTGTCCATAAACGAAAGGTATTTGTATCCGGAGGAGGCATTCACCACGGCGTCGATACTTGGGAGTGGATAAGGATCTTTTGGCAGGTTTTGTTGAGATCAGTGTAGTCAGTGCACATTCGCCACTTCCCGTTTGATTTTTTCACCAAGACGACGTTAGCTAGCCATAGTGGGTACTTGACTTCTCTTATGAATCCTGCCTCCAATAGAGCTTGTACCTGCTCTTCCACAGCTTGGGATCGCTCTGGTCCGAGCTTTCTTTGTCGCTGTTGTATTGGCCGAGATCTTGGGTAGACTGCCAACTTGTGGCACATTAATTTGGGGTCTATGCCTAGCATGTCAGCAACTTTCCATGCAAAGAGGTCGACGTTATCTCGTAAGAACTGTACGAGTGATTCTTTTATGTCTCCTCTTAGAATCGTACCAATATTGGTTGTTTTTTCCGGGATGTCTCCGATCTGGACTTTCTCTACTTCACCTTCGGGTTGTGGGCGGAGTTCTTCTCGCCTCTGAACTACCCCTAGTTCGATTGTGTGAAATTCTTCTCCTCTGTCTCTGAGGTTTAGACTTTCGTTGTAACAGTGGCGCGCCATCTTCTATCTGCTTTTATTGTAGCTATCCCTCCTGCAGTTGGGAATTTCATGCATAGATGTGGAGTTGAGACTATTGCACCGAATTGATTCAATGTTGTCCGACCTATTAAGGCATTGTAGGCTGAACTCACGTTGACCACGATGTAGTCTATCTTGAGTGTTCTGGATTGGTTTCCCTTTCCGAAGGTTGTGTGTAGTGAGATGTATCCAAGTGGTTGCACTGGGGTGTCTCCCAGTCCGAACAGGCTGTTCGGATATGCTCTAAGCTCTTTTTCTTCTAAGCCGAGCTTGTCGAAGGCAGTTTTGAATAAGATGTCGGCGGAGCTCCCTTGGTCTATCAGTGTGCGGTGGAGATTTGCATTTGCCAGTATAATGGTGATGACCATAGGGTCGTCGTGTCCCGAGAGGATACCGGACGCATCTTCTTTGGTGAACATAATCGCAGGGATGTCGGGCGCTTCCTCCTTCCCCTCGACATGATATACTTCTTTGAGATATCTTTTGTGAGATGATTTGGAGATTCTTCCTCCTACAAACTCTCTGTGTATCATATGGACATGTCTTTCTGGTGTACGAGGTGATCACTCGGTTCGTCCGACATCCTCATCCCTTCTCCTTTTTCTTTGCTCATCGTCCCGGGTGGCCAGATACCGATCTAGTTTTTCCTCTCTTACTAATTTCTCAATAAAATTTTTTAAGTCAAAACATTTGTTGGTAGAATGCCCGCGGATTCGATGGTATTCACAATATTCGGTCCAATTTTCTCCTCCTTTTTTGCCTTTGAGTGGTCGAGCTGGGGGTATTTTTCAGTGTGGCAAACTTCTCTGTAGACATCCACGAGGGACACCCGAAGAGGGGTGTAATTGTGGTATTTTATTATTTTTTCCCCATGTCGATCTTCCTTCTTTTTAGACTCTTTATCCTTATCCCGAGAGGGATAGGTGAATCCAGGTTTTGAGGTCTCTCCTAGTCGAGAGTTTTCCTCCATGTTAATGTACTTCTCTGCTCGTTCTTGCACTTCGTTTAGAGATGTGGGGTATTTTTTTATATAGATTGACTAAAAGGTCCCTCTCGCAAGCCATTGATGAGGCCCATAATGGCAGCCTCTGTTGGTAAGCTTTGTATGTCCAAGCATGTTTTATTGAATCTTTCCATATAACTGCGAAGACTTTTCCGATCTCCTTGCTTAATTCCTAACAGACTTGGGGCATGTTTAGCCTTATCTTTTTGGATGGAGAATCTGGCCAGAAACTTCTCGGCTAAGTCGTCGAAGCTCGAGATTGACCTAGGAGGTAGATTGCCGAACCACCTAATGGCTGTCTTTGTTAAAGTAGTTGGAAAGGCCTTGCAGTGAACTGCATCTGAGGCGTCGGTGAGATACATTCTACTTCTGAAATTGCTGAGATGATGGCCGGGATCTGTAGTGCCATCGTATAAAGTCATATCTGGAAGTTTGAAGTCCTTAGGGATTTTGGTCTTCATGATCTCCCTAGTGAATGGATCTTGATCCTTGCGAGAGTTGTCCTCAGGGGTGGACCGAGTAGCTTTGGCTTTGAGCTCGACTTCAAGTTTTAGAAGTTTATCTTCTAATTCTCGGCATCGCCTTATCTCCCTTTATAGATCCTTCCCAGCTTCTCGCTGATGCTGGGCTTCTTTTTCAAGTTGCTTTAAACGATCTTGAAGCGCTTCTATCGCTCCCGGATTTGATGAGTTTTTGTCCCCGTTAGATTCCGGGGTATCTTTCAGTGTAGTGTCCACGTTTTTGTGCGGTGTTCTATCCTCTAGACCTGAATTGTGGTTGTTGTCATGGTCGTCTGCCATGGTGATGGGATGACTTCCAGTCCCCGGCAACGGTGCCAATGTTCCGAGGGTTACCTAAAACTGTAGGTCGATCTCGAACGAGATCTTCTGTGCTGGTCGGCGATGATGTGTCCGACTTATGGGTGGTGGCCGGAGCTATTGTGTCCGGCTTGTTGAACTAGCGATGCTGCTGATCCTTCACCACCGGAGGGTGGGGGGTACCTGCAAGGGACTCCGATGCTTAAGTTAGCAAGGGTATTAAGCAGGTTTTTAGTAGAATCAGAGTATGAGTTATACCTGGGTGCTCTAGTGTATTTATGATGGTGTGGAGTGACCTTTTTAGATAAGATAAGTTAGTTATCTTATCTTATCTTTATCTTTTGGTGAGGTCAGCTTATCTTCAAGGGAACCGCCCTTCTATCTGTCCTCTTAGGCTACCTTTGGATTTGGATCGTGTTCCTTGATTTGGGTCCTTTTTTGGGCTTTTCTGATGATTTGGCCGAACTCTTTGAGAAGAGTTCAGATTGTCCTGACCTGAAGAGGTCGTTCGACTTATTAGTAGAACATCCCGGGTCGAGCTGTACGACCTGAGATATGAACAGTTTATAATTAGCATTTTAAAAAGTTGTGAAAAAAGTTGCAATAACTTTTAAGTTTATTACATACTATGTTTTATTTAGAAATGGAGTTGAAGCAACTAAATAAAATATTTCAATATGATTAGTTTAGTATATCTTAAACATAATTCAATATTTCTAAAGCATATGTATTTATTATTTTGTGTAGTCATGCCATAGTAGAAAATTGTCATAGAGAAATTGTCACAAAAATTGTGTGCATGTGGGAACATAATTACAACTTTTATTAGCATATATATGAAAAAACAATTTTTACAATAGAAAAAAAATTTGGATCCTAAGAACTTCAGAACATAAATTGATAAACATAATTGTTTCTACGTTTTGTCTGATTCAAAGTGCAGTTGGATTAAAAAACAATGACTATTACATCAATATGGTAATTATAAGTTTAAAAAAAAAGAGATTAATACATGTATAAATTTTTATATTCATGCATTATGTATTTAAATTTGTCATGAGATTAGTTATTTTTTTGGAAAGGAAGAACCTTTCTTGTGTCTATGTAAGAGGGTGTGGTTGTTTTTGGTAACAGAGATGGTTGATGAAATAAAAACCTTTTGATTTTTTTGTTAAAAATTAAACGCACAATGTAACAGTATATTTCTTAACTTACAAACTGATATTAAATATGTATATGAAAATTTATTTATATTTGTGATATGGAAAAAAAATGATCTAGTACATATAAACAAGATATAACATAGTTGATATATATACATTAGATCATAAATATAATTAATCTTTTTAAAAATAAACTATATATAAATATATTAAATAGATTATTTA
>NC_029791.2:35787710-35800185 GCF_000816755.2 Arachis ipaensis
TTTGTAAAACCCAGTTATTTAATAAATAATTAACTCATAAATTAAGATTTATTCTAGAAAATTAAAAATGTGATTTTCATGGTTTAATATGATAGATAAAATTAAAACGAGAATTTCGACACTAATTTTAAAGAATTTGGCCCAAAATTGGGCCAAACAGGCCGAACCGAACTCAAACCGGGCCCGTGGGCCCAACAAAATACGCTAGATGCAGCCATGGGAGAAGATAAGAAGCAAATCCTCATTCCAACTTCAATCCTTAATAACTTTTGATCCGGAGCTCCGATTGACGCACCGTTTTCGGCCACGGAACCACGACGTCAAGCTCTACAAAACCCACACAATTATTCTTGATATAAGCCACAGTTTCTTCCTCAAATCCTCAGCCCTCATTTTCGAAATTTTAGTGGGTAAAGTGTTCAGATTTTTTAGTTTAGATGTTGTAAGCTCAAATTAACTTGAAGGGAAGGCTTGTTCTTGCTTCCTTGATCCTTGGGTGAGGTAAGAGATCTTAAACCTAGTGAAAATATTGAGTTTAAAGTATTGGGTATTGAGTTATTGTGTTTTAGTGTGATATTGTGACTTAGGCCTTGTATATATGAGTGTTGGAGCTTGATTGGTGGTTTTGGAAAGCTTGAAAAGGGGCTTTGGTACGCGAAATTGTGATCCCTTACAACGGCGCTAAAAACTTGGTGCGCGCAAATGTGATCTCAACACTTCTTCACAACTCCGTGTAACTAACCAGCAAGTGCACTGGGTCGTCCAAGTAATACCTTACGTGAGTAAGGGTCGATCCCACGAAGATTGTCGGCTTGAAGCAAGCTATGGTCACCTTGTAAATCTCAGTCAGGCAGATTTAAATGGTTATAGAGAATTGATAAATAAAACATAATTAAAAATATAAACTAAGATAGAGATACTTATGTAATTCATTGGTGAGAATTTCAGATAAGCGTATAGAGATGCTTTCGTTCCTCCTGAACCTCTGCTTTCCTACTGTCTTCATCCAATCATTCCTACTCCCTTCCATGGCAAGCTTTATGTTGGGCATTGATAAACCACTATTTTATGGTTTATCTTGTACTCAATTGAGTGGTTTTTATTAACTCTTTACCCACTTATTCATAATATTTGCATGGTTTTATATTTCCTTCTTGATTTTGTGCTATGATTGAAAACATACTTCTTTGATCTTATATTTGCTTATTATTAATCCTCTCTTATTACCATTAGATGCCTTGATATGTGTGTTAAGTGATTTCAGAGATTACAGGGCAGGAATGACTCAAAGGATGGAAAGGAAGCATGCAAAAGTGAAAGGAATACAAGAAGTTGGAGAAATTGCTAAGCTGTCCAGCCTGACCTCTTCGCACTCAAACGGCTATAACTTTAGCTACAGAGGACCAAACGATGCGGTTCCAGTTGCAGTGGAAAGCTAATGTCCGGGGCTTCGATTTGATATATAATATGCTATAGTTTCCCTAACGCTAGGTGACGCGACCGCGTGATCCATGCGGCCGCGTCGCAGTGACAGAAATCAGCGTGTTTGAATTCTTCTCCAGCGATTTCTGGGCTGTTTTCGACCCAGTTTGCGGCCCAGAAAATACAGATTAGAGGCTATAAAGTGGGGGAATCCATTCATTCATGAGGAGGCTCTCATAATTCACTTTTCATGATTTAGATTAGTTTTGAGAGAGTTTCTCTCCTCTGTCTCTTAGGATTTAGGACTTCTCTTAGTTTTAGGAGTGACTCTCAATCCCAGGTTCTTTATTTTTATATAATTTATGAACTCTTCCATGTTAAATATAATTTTCTTAATTAATGTTATTTGAGGTATTTCAATTCATGACTGCTTTCTTTTATTTACATGATTACTGCTTCCCATCTGAAGACATTTTTATTCCAGTAGATTTACTCTTTTCGTTTTAGTTTTGGTTAAGAAATCAGTAACTCATGAGTTATCCAATTCAACAGCATAATTGTTAATTGTTATCTTACCAATTGAATTGAACTTCAATAATCCCAATCTTTTCTTAGGAATTAACTAGGATTTGAAGATCTAACTAGTTAGTCACTTGACCTTCCTCTGCTTTAAGTAAGGGTTAACTAAGTGAAATTAAGATTCAATTTTCATTATCATTGATAAGGATAACTAAATCTGGACTTCCAATTTCTCATACCTTGCCAAGAGTCTATTTTATTATTATTATTTTATTTTACTTGTCATATAACATATTCCCACCTTACTTCCAAAACCCCAATTTACAAACTCATAACCAATAATAAGAACATACCTCCCTGCAATTCCTTGAGAAGACGACCCGAGGTTTGAATACTCGGTTACCAATTTCAAAGGGATTTGTTACTTGTGACAACCAAAACATTTGTACGAAGGGATTTCTGTCGGTTTAGAGACTATATCTACAACGCGACTGTTTTTATGAAATTCTTTACTGGCAAAAATCCTAACGTCAAAATGGCGCCGTTGCCGGAGAATTGCAAACGTGTGCCTTATTATTGGTTATTGTAAATATTTAAAAAAAAATCAATTTTCAATTTTCAAATTTTAAAAATTTAATTTTCAAAATTTAAAATTCAAATTTAAAAAAAAATTTCAATTTTTAATCTTCAAATTTCAATTTTTTTTTTAAAAAATTTTAAAATTCAAATTTTAATTAAAAAATTTGAATTTCAAATTTGCTTTTATTTTTGTTTTTAAATTTTTTAACTAACTATGAACTCTCACCCCTTTGGCTATGAGTCTGGTTACAATAATGTTGCAGGAAGAAGAAATTACAATGAGAACAGGCATCAAGGTTGGAACAATCAAAGATGGGAGGAGCCACAAGGATTTGATCAACCCTCATGGTAACAACCACCTCCAATGGACTATCAACAACCACCACCATGTGCCTATGAACCCTTTCCTCAACATAACTTTGGACCACCATACTCACAAGCCCCTTTCCGCCATTCACCTCCATATGACCCTAACCCTCAACCACCATACCAACCACCTTATGAGCCATATGAACCATATATAGAACCACCCCAATTCCAACCCAATTACTCCCAAGAACCACCACTTCAATATTCATCATCTCCATATCCATCAATCCAAGAGCACTATGATCCTACTTATGAAAGCCGAGTGCATCAAGAGACAAAAGATCGTTTCAAGAAAACAGTGGATCGATTTCAGGCAACCACTCAACAACTGGGGCAAGCATTAATTCAATGGGCTTCTAGGCGCTTAAATACACAAGGATCAGCCATAGCCCCATGTGGACAGTCTAGTGAAGAGCGTAGCATGAAGGAAATACAAGAAACCCCAGTGGACAAGACAGAGAATGAATTCGTACTAGAACAAGTAGAAGACGCTGTCATTGTTCAAGAAGAAGAAAAAGTGGTTGAAGACTTAGGAGATGCAGAACCTCCATGGGAAAGTCCAGTCATAGAACCTCTTTCCAAGACGGTTGAATTTTATGCTGAGGAGGGTGTACAACCTCCAAAGCATATCATAGTTGAAGACTTGGAAGAGGTTGATCAAGAGATGGAGATTCAAGAAAAAGAAGTACAACCTCCCATGCCCTTGAAAAGCAATGAAGAGGAGATTGAACCGGAAGAAAGCTACCAAGAGGAAGAAGTTGAAATTGAAGAAGCTTGCAAAGAGGTGGTAATTATCAAAGAAGAGCACAAGGGAGTGGAGCTTGCAATTTCATTAAAAATACCTCCCCCTAAGTTGCCATCATCCTTCACAACATTCAAGTGGGTAAAATTCATATCCCATAGCTTTCTAATCCCACTTGAATATGGGCTACTGGAGACGGATGGTCAACTTAGAGCTCTTTGTGATATTAAGAGTAAGAGGAAGATGGCCAGTAGTAAGAATTGTCCTGCAAGGTTCATCATGGTTGGAAGCTTTAAGTTTAAACGCAAAGGTTGGTGTAGAGCTCAATTGAATGGGTCTAGGAAGCTGTTTGGTAGCTGCAATGAGAATTCAAATTACTTATAACCCAGCTGGAAAAATACAGGTCCCGACAAAAATGGGTGTAAAAGCAAGGTTTGGGATCCTGGAATCTGTTCTGACATCCAACACCCCGGGAGCCTAAGAATCTTTTTGAAGCTGCTCAAGGGTTTTACATGCCTAGTTTGGGACCCCGGAGGTTACTGGGATCACAAACACTGGTGGAGATTCCTGGATGAGTTCAAGCATAAGCCACCATAACAGGAAGCTCATCAAATGTCCAACTTAAGGACTTTAACTAAAAGTGCTAGGTGGGAGACAACCCACCATGGTATGATCGTTCTTTTTCATTTTTATTTAGTTTTATTTGTTTTCGAGTTTTATTTTATTTTATTTTATTGAACCTGGAGTTTTGCATCACATTCATATTAACACTGCATTCTGCATATTTTTAGATTAAAAAAAAAGAGCGAGCACGCGACGCGACCGCATCAGCGACGCGTCCGCGTCGCAAGGAGATGGGAGATAATATTAATATGAACAGAGAGTTTCGCAGGAGCAGCGCTGGAGGCGTGCCAATGGCACAAATCACCCCACGCGGCCGCGTGACCTGAAAATCGACGTCACCCGGGTGCATGGCCGAATGTTGAGCTGGAGTTGGGCTTGAATTGTGCTGGAAGCCCAAGCCTCACCACGCAAACGCGTGCCCCACGCGTCCGCGTCATATCCCCATGATGGCCACTCACGCGATTGCGTCAACCACGCGACTGCGTCACCCAAGATTTTGGCAATACTAAGTTTTGAACAGAGAGTTATGCGACCGCGAGGCTGCACTCGTGCCACTAGCACAAATCAAGTCACGCGATCGTGTGCCCCACGCGTCCGCGTCACCTGACCTTATTGCGCACCACGCGGCCGCGTCACCCACGCGACCGCGTCGCCAGCGTCGCACACCTTAACCTCATATGCCAAAATATCTTGTCTTTCTCTTCCCCAAATCCTATTTTCTCTTTTCCCTCCTTATTTCTTCCTTACTTCTCCTCTCTTTCTTTCCCTTCTCATTCTTCTTATCTTTCATTTTATTTTACTTCATTTATTTGCATATTTCATTCATTACATTATTTTCACTGGTGTTGGAATCTTATTTGGGTCATTGTGGATTATTGCATAATTATTTGACAATTATATATTACTTTTTTTTTAAAGGATGCTTGCATGTTCAATTTAATACTTTCAAATAGCTTATTTACCGTACATGCTATGTGTTTGTGAAAAAGCCCATATGGCATTATGCTCTTCTCTATTATACTTTATACTATTTAATGCTTGCTTTTCATAAACTCCCTTTACTATTTTAATTGAATATAATTGTCAATACAAACATGGTAATTTATTAGAAGTAATGCTTGGTCTATGCTACTCATGCCCTTTTCCGGCATGCCAATAAACACCCTGCATCCACTTATCTTTCGATGCACTGGCTATTTTTCATTGCTGGCTTTTCACATGTACTCGAGAGCATGTGTTAATGTCAATTACATCCTAATGTGCATCCATCACCACTCTTCCATTCTCTTCCTTGCTATATATCTATTTGAATTTAATTTACTTTCTCTTCCCTTCTTCAGGATGGCCACCAAGGAAGGAAAGGAGAAAGCTACTCCCAAACCGCCGACAAGGAAATGAACAAAAAAAGAGCCCAGCTGAGAAACCACAACCCCCATCCACTTGCACATCTTAGCATGCACCGAGGACGGTGCAATCTTTAAGTGTGGGGAGGTCGATACCGATCTCCATGGGTTAGTACTTTCTTGTCTCAAACACCAATGTTTAAATTTTCTTCGTAGATTAATTGTTGCATTTGCATGTTTGTTTGATTTTTGCATATTTTACCACTTGGTTGAAGTAATATTTTCTTTTTCAAGAAAATTTTTAGAGAATTTCACTAATTTGAATAAAATTTAATGTTACACTTGTTTGAAGAGATATTATACTGGAACATGGTTTAGAACTCGAACACACAAAACCTGTGAGATTTTTGAGCCTATTTGAATTGGTTGCATTTTATCAACCAAAATTCTGTTTTAGTGTGTATTTTTCTCTCTAAAATTGTGATCTTTGTCTTGCTTAATTCTATATTTCCATGGTTTGATGTATGCATGCACTTACATGATTGAGGTCTTTGTTTCACTGAGCTTACATACCCATATGGCCTTACCTTTCATTATCTTTGCAAACCAATTTGAGCCTATTTTACCCCTTTGTTCTTTACGTTAGCACATCATTAACTCTAAGCGGAAAACAATAATGTCCTTAATTTAAATCCTTAGTTAGCTTAGACTAGTGAGAGTGCTTATAATTTAAGTGTGGGGAATTGGGTTTGGAAATATTTGGTTTGAGAATTGAGTATGTTAGAATTTTCTAAAAATGTGAAAGAAATGTTTAGGACATGTTCATGCATTCAATAAATTAATCATATGCATTGAGAAAAACAAAAGAAAAAGAAAAATATATATAAAAAAAAGAGAAAAAAAAAGAAAAGAAAAAAGTGCAAATAAGAGAAAGGGGACAAAATGCCCCAAAGTAAGTGGTGAAAGCAATGCATATGTACAGTACTTAGAATTAGAATGCATGAATAATGTGGAAAACATGGTTGATGGATAGTTAGATTTTGTATTGTGATTACATGGATTGTCTAAAGTTAGGTTGAAAATTTAAGTTAATTAAGGATTCAGATTTTAGTCCACTTGGCCAAATACAATCCTACCTTGACGCTAACCCCATTACAACCCTTAAAAGACCTCTTGATATGTGTATACATTCTGCATGTAGTTACATTCATAGGTTGCATTTCATACATTCTTCATTCTTTATAGTTTCTCTTGAGCTTAGCATGAGGACATGCTAATGTTTAAGTGTGGGGAGGTTGATAAACCACTATTTTATGGTTTATCTTGTACTCAATTGAGTGGTTTTTATTAACTCTTTACCCACTTATTCATATTATTTGCATGGTTTTATATTTCCTTCTTGATTTTATGCTATGATTGAAAACATGCTTCTTTGATCTTATATTTGCTTATTATTAATCCTCTCTTATTACCATTAGATGCCTTGATATATGTGTTAAGTGATTTCAGAGATTACAGGGCAGGAATGGCTTAGAGGATGGAAAGGAAGCATGCAAAAGTGAAAGGAATACAAGAAGTTGGAGAAATTGCTAAGTTGTCCAGCTTGACCTCTTCGCACTCAAACGGCTATAACTTTAGTTACAGAGGTCCAAATGACGCGGTTCCAGTTGCGTTGAAAAGCTAACGTCCGGGGCTTCGATTTGATATATAATATGCTATAGTTTCTCTGATGCTAGGTGACGCGATCGCGTGATCCATGCGGTCGCGTCGCAGTGACGGAAATCAGCGTTTTTGAATTCTTCTCCAGTGATTTCTGGGCTGTTTTCGACCCAGTTTGCGGCCCAGAAAATACAGATTAGAGGCTATAAAGTGGGAGAATCCATTCATTCATGAGGAGGCTCTCTTAATTCACTTCTCATGATTTAGATTAGTTTTGAGAGAGGTTCTCTCCTCTCTCTCTCTCTTAGGATTTAGGACTTCTCTTAGTTTTAGGAGTGACTCTCAATCCCAGGTTCTTTATTTTTATAAAATTTATGAACTCTTCCATGTTAAATATAATTTTCTTAATTAATGTTATTTGAGGTATTTCAATTCATGACTGCTTTCTTTTATTTACATGATTACTGATTCCCATCTGAAGACATTTTTATTCCAGTAGATTTACTCTTTTCCTTTTGGTTTTGGTTAAGAAATCAGTAACTCAGGAGTTATCCAATTCAACAGCATAATTGTTAATTGTTATCTTACCAATTGAATTGAACTTCAATAATCCCAATCTTTTCTTAGGAATTAACTAGGATTTGAAGATCTAACTAATTAGTCACTTGACCTTCCTCTGCTTTAAGTAAGGGTTAACTAAGTGAAATTAAGATTCAATTTTCATTATCATTGATAAGGATAACTAAATCTGGACTTCCAATTTCTCACACCTTGCCAAGAGTCTATTTTATTATTATTATTTTATTTTACTTGTCATATAACATATTCCCACCTTACTTCCAAAACCCCAATTTACAAACTCATAACCAATAATAAGAACATACCTCCCTGCAATTCCTTGAGAAGACGACCCGAGGTTTGAATACTCGGTTATCAATTTCAAAGGGGTTTGTTACTTGTGACAACCAAAACATTTGTACGAAGGGATTTCTGTCGGTTTAGAGACTATATCTACAACGCGACTATTTTTATGAAATTCTTTACTGGCAAAAATCCTAACGTCAGGCATCACCGTTGTCAATGGCTACATCCCGTCCTCTCTGTAAAAATGGTCCAATGCACTGTCACTGCATGGCTAATCATCTGTCGGTTCTTGATCAAACTGGAATAGGATTTTCTATCCTTTTGCGTCTGTCACTACGCCCAGCACTCGCGAGTTTGAAGCTCGTCACAGCCATCCCTTCCCAGATCCTACTCGGAATACCACAGACAAGGTTTAGACTTTTCGGATCTCAAGAATGGTCGTCCATGGTTCTAACTTATACCACGAAGATTCTAATATCTTGGACTCGGTCCTCTGTATTAGATATCTAAGAGATAGTCATTCTATCTCTTCTTTATGTAGAACGAAAGTGGTTGTCAGGCATGCGTTCATAAGTGAGAATGGTGATGAGCATCACATAATCATCACATTCATCATGTTCTTGGGTGCGAATGAATATCTTAGAATAGGAATAAGCTTGAATTGAATAGAAAAACAATAGTACTTTGCATTAATTCATGAGGAACAGCATAGCTCCACACCTTAATCTATGGTGTGTAGAAACTCTACCATTGAAAATACATAAGAACAAGGTCCAGGCATGGCCGAGAGGTCAGCCTCCAAAACGTGATCTAAAGATAAAATTCCTGATGTAAATACAATAGTAAAAAGTCCTATTTATGCTAAAACTAGTTACTAGGGTTACAGAGATAAGTAAATAATACAGAAATCCACTTCTGGGGCCCACTTGGTGTGTGGTTGGGCTGAGCTTAAGCTTTACACGTGCAGAGGTTTCTCTTGGAGTTAAACACCAAGTTGTAACGTATTTTTGGCGTTTAACTCTGGTTTGTGACGTGTTTCTGGCGTTTTACACCAGAATGCAGCATGGAACTGGCGTTGAACGCCAATTTGCATCATCTAAACTCAGAAAAAGTATGGACTATTATATATTTCTGGAAAGCCCTGGATGTCTACTTTCCAACGCAATTGAGAGCGCACCATTTGGAGTTTTGTAGCTCCATAAAATTCACTTTGAGTGCAGGAAGGTCAGAATCCAACAGCATCTGCAGTCCTTCTTCAACCTCTGAATCTGATTTTTGCTCAAGTCCCTCAATTTCAGCCAGAAAATACCTAAAATCACAGAAAAACACACAAACTCATAGTAAAGTCCAGAAATGTGATTTTTATTTAAAAACTAATAAAAATATACTAAAAACTAACTAAATCATACTAACTTTATCCATTGAAGTTCAGAATGATTGGCATCTATAGGAACTTAGAATTTAGATAGTGTTATTGATTCTCTTAGTTCAGTATGTTGATTCTTGAACACAGCTACTTTATGAGTCTTGGTCGTGGCCCTAAGCACTCTGTTTTCCAGTATTACCACCGGATACATACATGCCATAGACACATAATTGGGTGAACCTTTTCAGATTGTGACTCAGCTTTGCTAAAGTTCCCAATTAGAGATGTCCAGGGTTCTTAAGCACACTCTTCTTTTTGCTTTGGACCTTGACTTTAACTGCTCAGTCTCAAGTTTTCACTTGACACCTTCATGCCACAAGCACATGGTTAGGGACAGCTTGGCTTAGCCGCTTAGGCCAGGATTTTATTCATTGTGGGCCCTCCTATCCATTAATGCTCAAAGCCTTGGATCCTTTTTATTACCCTTGCCTTTTGGTTTTAAGGGCTATTGGCTTTTTCTGCTTGCTTTTTCTTTTTCTTTCTTCCTTTTTTTTTGCCATTTTTTTCATTTTTTTCTCCTTTTTTTTCGCAAGCTTTTGTATTCACTGCTTTTTCTTGCTTCAAGAATCATTTTTATGATTTTTCAGATTATCAAATAACATTTCTCCTTTTTTATCATTCTTCAAGAGCTAACATATTTAACATTCATAAACATCAAATTCAAAAGACATATGCACTGTTCAAGCATTCATTCAGAAAACAAAAAGTATTGTCACCACATCAAACTAATTAAACTAATTTCAAGGATGAATTCGAAACCATGTACTTATTGTTCTTTTGTAATTAAAACATTTTTCATTTAGGAGAGGTGATGGATTCATATGACATTCATAGCTTTAAGACATAGACACTTAGACACTAATGATCATATAGTAAAGACACAAATATAAATAAAACATAAGGCATAGTAAACGAAAAACAGGAAAATAAGAACAAGGAGATTAAGGAACGGGTCCACCTTAGTGAGGGTGGCGTCTTCCTCTTCTTGAAGAACCAATGGTGCTCTTGAGCTCCTCTATGTCTCTTCCTTGTCTTTGTTGTTCCTCCCTCACAGCTCTTTGATCTGCAGTCAAATGCTCTACCACTAAACTATGGAAAAACAAAAAGCAATGCTTTTGCCACTCCAAACTTAAAAGGTTTGCTCATCCTCGAGCAAAAGAAGAAAGAAGTGGAGAAGATGGAGGAGATGAAGGTGTGTGAATGGGTGGATTTGGGAGGGAAATGGTTTGGATTTGAATGGTAAGGTAGGTGGGGATCCTGTGGGGTCCACAGATCCAGTGGGATCAAGGACTTAACATCCCTGCTCCAATTAGGCATGTAAAACGCCGTATACATGCAATCCTGGTGTTTAACGCCAGACTGCTGCTTGTTTCTGGCGTTAAATGCCCAAATATAGCTTGTTTCTGGCGTTAAACGCCAGCTCTATGCTTGTTTCTGGCGTTTAACGCCAGCTTTCCTCAGGGTGTAATCCTGGCGTTTAAACGCCAGACTGCTGCTTGTTTCTGGCATTTAACGCCAGCTTCATGCTCTGTTCTGGCGTTAAACGTCAGCCAGATGCTCATTATTGGCGTTCAAATGCTAGTAAGCTCTTCCTCCAGGGTGTGCTGTTTTTAATGCTGTTTTTCATTCTATTTTTGATTTTTTTTGTTGTTTTTGTGACTCCACATGATCATCAACCTAATAAAACACGAAATAAAAATAAAAATAAAATAGATATAATTAAATAACATTGGGTTGCCTCCCAACAAGCACTTCTTTAATTGTCAATAGCTTGACAGTGAGCTTCCATGGAGCCTCACAGATGTTCAGAGCATTGTTGGGACCTCCCAACACCAAACTTAGAGTTTGAATGTGGGGATTCAACACCAAACTTAGAGTTTGGTTGTGGCCTCCCAACACCAAACTTAGAGTTTGACTGTGGGGGCTTTGGTTCACTCTGTAGTGAAAAAAGCTTTTCATGCTTCCTCTCCATGGTTACAGAAGAAGAACCTTGAGCCTTAAACACAAGGTAGTCCTCATTTAGTTGAAGGATCAACTCTCCTCTGTCCACATCAATCACAGCTTTTGCTGTGGCTAGGAAGGGTCTTCCAAGGATGATGGATTCATCCTCATCCTTTCCAGTGTCTAGGATTATGAAATCAGCAAGGATGTAAAGGCCTTCAGCCTTTACCAACACGTCCTCTACTTGTCCATAAGCCTGTTTTCTTGAGTTGTCTGCCATCTCTAATGAGATTCTGGCAGCCTGTACTTCAAAGATCCCAAGTTTCTCCATTACAAAGAGTGGCATTAAGTTTATGCCTGACCCCAGGTTACACAGAGCCTTCTCAAAGGTCATGGTGCCTATGCTACAGGGAATTAGGAATTTACTAGGATCCTGTTTCTTTTGAGGTAATTTCTGCCTATCCAATGCATTCAGTTCATTGGTGAGCAAGGGAGGTTCATCTTCCCAAGTCTCATTATCAAAAAGTTTGGCATTCAGCTTCATGATTGCACCAAGGTACTTAGCAACTTGCTCCTCAGTAACATCTTCATTCTCTTCAGAAGAAGAATACTCATCAGAGTTCATGAAGGGCAGAAGGAGGTTCAATGGAATCTCTATGGTCTCTAGTTGAGCCTCAGATTCCTTTGGTTCCTCAAAGGGAAACTCCTTATTGATCACTGGATGTCCCAGGAGGTCTTCCTCACTGGGGTTTACGTCCTCCTCCTCCCTTGTAGGTTCGGCCATGATGGTCAAATCTATGGCCTTGCACTCTCTCTTTGGATTCTCTTCTGTATTGCTTGGGAGAGTACTAGGAGGGGTTTCAGTGACTCTTTTACTCAGCTGGCCCACTTGTGCCTCCAAATTTCTAATGGAGGACCTTGTTTCATTCATGAAACTTAAAGTGGCCTTAGATAGATCAGAGACTATATTTGCTAAGCTAGATGGAG
>NC_029791.2:35800206-35814485 GCF_000816755.2 Arachis ipaensis
GAATTTTGAAAAAGAGGAAGGTAATTTTCGAAAATTAGAGAGAGAAAATTAGTTAGGTAGTTTTGAAAAAGATAAGAATCAAACAAAAAGTTAAGTGGTTAATTTGAAAAAGATTTGAAAATCAAATTTGAAAAGATAAGAAGTTAGAAAAGATTTTGAAATCAAATTTTGAAAAAGATATGATTGAAAAGATATTTTGAATAAGATTTAAAAAGGAAATTTAAAAAGAATTGAATTTTGAAATTAAAGTTGATCACTTGACTAACAAGAAACTAAAAGATATGATTTTAAAATTTAAAGATTGAACCTTTCTTACTAGGCAAGTAACAAACTTAAAATTTTTTTGAATCAATCACATTAATTGTTAGTAAAGATTTTGAAATTATGAAACAAAATAAGAAAAAGATTTTTGAAAATCAATTTGGAATTTTCGAAAATTATGAGAGAAAAAAATGAGAAAGATTTGATTTTTGAAAAAGATTTGAAAAAAGATAGAATTTTTAAATTGAAAATTTGACTTGACTCATAAGAAACAACTAAATTTTAAAAAGTTTTGAAAAAGTCAACTCAAATTTTCGAAAATTTATGAGAGAATAAGGGAAAGATAATTTTTTATTTTTGAATTTTTAATGATGAGAGAGAAAAACAACAAAAGACTCAAAACATGAAAATTATGAATCAAAACACATGATGCATGCAAGAACACTTTGAATGTCAAGATGAACACCAAGAACTTATTTTTGAAATTTTTTAAGAAGAGAAAGACATGCATGACACCAAACTTAAAAATTTTTATTCTCTAGACACTAATAATTCAAGAATGCATATGAAAAACAAGAAAAGACACAAAACAAGAAAATATTAAGATCAAACAAGAAGACTTGTCAAGAACAACTTGAAGATCATGAAGAACACATGCATGAATTTTTGAAAAATGCAAGAAAGTTTGAAAAATATGCAATTGACACCAAACTTATAATTTGACACAAGACTCAAACAAGAAACACAAAATTATTTTTGGTTTTTTTATTTTATTTAATTTTTTTGGTATTTTTCAAAAATTAATTGGAAAAAGAAAAATAAGAATTTCAAAATTTGTAATAAGAATTCCAGGAATCATGCAATGTTAGTCTAAAGCTCCGGTCCAGGAATTAGACATGGCTCACTAGCCAGCCAAGCTTTAGCATACATAGTTCAAGCATGTGAAGAAGAAGCCTCAGTCCAAAAGAATTTAGACATGGCTTTACAGCCAGTCAGGCTTCAAACTATCTCATGAGATTCTAGAATTCCTTCTTAAAAATTCTGAAGAACATAGAATAATGTAAATTTTTTTTTTTTGAAAATTTTTCGAAAATAAAAAAAATAAAAACAAAAAGCTTAAAATTAAAATAAAATTACCTAATCTGAGCAACAAGATGAACCGTCAGTTGTCCAAAATCGAACAATCCCTGACAACGGCACCAAAAACATGGTACGCGAAATTGTGATCCCTTGCAACGGCGCTAAAAACTTGGTGCGCGCGAATGTGATCTCAACACTTCTTCACAACTCCGTGTAACTAACCAGCAAGTGCACTGGGTCGTCCAAGTAATACCTTACGTGAGTAAGGATCGATCCCATGGAGATTGTCGGCTTGAAGCAAGCTATGGTCACCTTGTAAATCTCAGTCAGGCGGATTCAAATGGTTATAGAGAATTGATAAATAAAACATAATTAAAATATAAACTAAGATAGAGATACTTATGTAATTCATTGGTGAGAATTTCAGATAAGCGTATAGAGATGCTTTCATTCCTCCTGAACCTCTGCTTTCCTGCTGTCTTCATCCAATCATTCCTACTCCCTTCCATGGCAAGCTGTATGTTGGGCATCACCGTTGTCAATGGCTACATCCCGTCGTCTCTATGAAAATGGTCTAATGCGCTGTCACTGCATGGTTAATCATCTGTCGGTTCTCGATCATACTGGAATAGGATTCAGTGATCCTTTTGCGTCTGTCACTACGCCCAGCACTCGCGAGTTTGAAGCTCGTCACAGCCATCCCTTCCCAGATCCTACTCGGAATACCACAGACAAGGTTTAGACTTTCCGAATCTCAAGAATGGCTGTCCATGGGTTCTAACTTATACCACGAAGATTCTAATATCTCGGACTCGGTACTCTGTATTAGATATCTAAGAGATAGTCATTCTATCTCTTCTTCATGTAGAACGATAGTGGTTGTCATGCACGCGTTCATAAGTGAGAATGGTGATGAGCGTCACATAATCATCACATTCATCATGTTCTTGGGTGCGAATGAATATCTTAGAATAGGAATAAGCTTGAATTGAATAGAAAAACAATAGTACTTTGCATTAATTCATGAGGAACAGCAGACCTCCACACCTTAATCTATGGTTGTAGAAACTCTACCGTTGAAAATACATAAGAACAAGGTCCAGGCATGGCCGAGAGGCCAGCCTCCAAAATGTGATCTAAAGATAAAACTCCCGATGTAAATACAATAGTAAAAAGTCCTATTTATGCTAAAACTAGTTACTAGGGTTACAGAGATAAGTAAATGATGCAGAAATCCACTTCCAGGGCCCACTTGGTGTGCGCTTGGGCTGAGCTTAAGCTTTACACGTGCAGAGGCTTCTCTTGGAGTTAAACACCAAGTTGTAACGTATTTTTGGCGTTTAACTCTGGTTTGTGACGTGTTTCTGGCGTTTTACTCCAGAATGCAGCATGGAACTGGCGTTGAACGCCAGTTTGCGTCATCTAAACTCAGACAAAGTATAAACTATTATATATTGCTGGAAAGCCCTGGGTGTATACTTTCCAACGCAATTGAGAGCGCACCATTAGGAGTTCTGTAGCTCCAAAAAATCCAATTTGAGTGCAAGAAGGTCAGAATCCAACAGCATCTGCAGTCCTTCTTCAACCTCTGAATCTGATTTTTGCTCAAGTCCCTCAATTTCAGCCAGAAAATACCTGAAATCACAGAAAAACACACAAACTCATAGTAAAGTCCAGAAATATGATTTTTATTTAAAAACTAATAAAAATATACTAAAAACTAATTAAATCATACTAAAATCTATGTAAAAACAATGCCAAAAAGCGTATAAATTATCCGCTCATCAGGCTTTGTACTTGGAAATCTGTTGGTGAAACTTTGGGGACCTTGAAGGTTGAATTGGAAGTGTTCCGGGTTAAGCGGGAAATCGGCCAAGGTATGGTTTCGGTTTCCTGTGTAAGACCCAGAACTTTTGAAAAGTCTTATTATGATCAAGTCTCAAATCATATAATTATTTATAGCCTTAATTTCAGAAATTGTTTTATTAAAGATAATTAAGGCAAGTTTTGATTTATTGAATTTGAGATAAGTTATGATTATTATCCACTTTTATGATTATTGGATTATTTTCTATATTTAGATTATAATTTTGGCAGTTATGAAATAATAGGGGTTTTATATGATTTGGATTAAATAATTAATATTTTTTAAATATTAATACTGCTATTTTGGAAAAATAGAGAAATTAATTATTTTATTTTTAATTTTTAGATTTAGGCATTTTATTGAAAATAATTTGCGAAAGTGATGAACAAATAGTATTTTCTATATATAATTAGGGTTGGATTTAATTGAGTTTCAATTACTATATTATTCCCAATTTTATGCGAAATTATCATAATGCCCCTAACCCTAATTTTTTGAAAATGAAATCCTAAACCAACGACCCGTTACCCGACCCGGTTTCCTTCTCCCCCACACCCAGCAGCGGCAGCCAAAATCCTTGCTACCCAAAACAGTAGCACACGGTCTCCTTTCCCATTTCCCTGAAAAGAAAGAAACGAACGAAAGCAAAGTAAAGGAAAGACAGAATTAGGGAAGAGGGGAGAAGAGGTAGGCGGCGCGGTGGGTGCCACTGCCACCGTCGCCGCCATCTCTAACAGAGGGAGAGAAAGGAACACCGTCGCACATCCAAGGGTGGAAATCGAGAGAGAGTTCACCGCGGCGCCATCGCCCTCACCGCGTCACGCCGCTGTGGCAGTCCACGCGTCCTTGTCATCGCCAGGGGAAAGCTAGCGCCGCCGGGCCTCCTCATCGATCTGCCTGTCACGTTGGAGGCGCGAGCCATGGACGCCGCTGAGGGAGAAGACGCGAGGTTGGTGGAGCCGCACCCAGTTCCAGTCGCGCCGCCGTCTCTGCGCCGCCACCCAGTCGTCGGTCACTGCCGCCGAGAGGCCATCGCTGCTGCCTCCGTTTTCCCACCACAGATGCCGTCGGTGTTGCCACTAGAAGGTCGCCAGAGTTAGTTAGAACTGCCGATCTGATTCTGCTTTGTATTGGTGGATGCCGGGATCGCCGTTCTAGTGCCGCTGTCGTTGTTAGGGTTGCTGGGAAGAGGAACCCGTGTGGGAGAGAGAAAACGGGGAGGTTGTCGCCGCGAGTGTCGCTGTCAGCAAAGGAGGGAATCGCGCTGCCGTGCCTGACCACCGGAAAAACGCCACTGCCGCCACCGGAAAACTTTGTCGGTAAGGGTTTTATGTTGGTTCTCCTTTCCGTTGAGTTTCGGGGAACCTCATTGTCACTGCATGTTATTCAGGTCACCGCTGTCGCTTGAGGTGGCTGCCGGGCTGCCGCCGAACCGGTTCAGAGACCATTGCTGTTTCGGTTCAGCCGCTCTTTCTTTAGTTCGGTAAGCGTTTCGATTTGAAAGCCCTTTAGTTACCGTTCTGTTATCATACGATGAGGTTTGTAGCGTTAGTTACTATGAGATTGAGTTTTGGTTGTTGTATATTGCGATTAGAGTTGTTGAGACTGTTGCGAAAGTGGCTTAGAGCTGAGGTTTTGACTGCCGGTGACTTGGAGTTGAGGTGAAAAGAACTTATGAGGCATTTGGGTTATGGAATTGCCTTTTGAGGTAGGAGCGCTTTCCAAAACTATACTTTATGTATTGGAATTATTACATATGGATACTGATGTGAGAAAATGTGTATTTGGTGATTATATCGGCCTTATGTATTATTTGATTGTCTCGAAAGCTTATGAATGTTTGTTTGGCTGAATTGTTGTGCGGCTTTGTGAAATGTAATGTTTGGAAGTTGATTCTTTAAAGATTTGAAATATGAGTTTAATCCGTTGAGGATTGGTTTGAAGTGAGTCAATTATTTTGATGATGTGAAAGATAGAATACTCTTGAAATTCAGCCTGGGTTGCTTTAATTGATTTGCTTTTGATAAATGATTTATTGCTGAACTGATTCTTTTAAACTTTGGGAACGAGTTAAATCGGTTGATATTGAGTTGATTTTGAAATGGTTTCCTTGAGATATGCCACTGAGGCATTTAGCTTGCTTTTGAATTGATTTCTGGTTTTGGGCTGTTAAAAAGGAATGAGAAACGGTTTAGTTGGGACCCGAACCGGGTGGCAAAGTCCAAGTTTTAGTGGAGGTGCTGTCGAAATTTCTATAAAATCCGAGTCTTTATTGAAATGTTGTCGGGCAAATGATGAGTTAAAGACTTCTACTATTTTATTTGAATTATCAAGAAAAGGATGATTCATGCTTTCGAAATGAGTTAGTAAAGAGGAAATTGTGATTTAGTCTTGCTTCTTAAGAAAGGCATTGTATCTCTTTCAGGAGAAAGTTATTTAGATGAAACTTGTGTTTTAAAGCTGTTTGAATGTGAAAAGGGTTTATGCCTTTGAATTTGACTTGGAGTTTCAATTAAAGAAGTTTTAATGATTTTGAAAGGACCTGAATGTCTATTGACAAGTTTCATTTTGCAATGTTTTGAGAAAGATTTTAAGTACTCTTTGAATTCTGAATTCTTGCAAGACTAAAACAATTTTGAACAGTTGAAACGTTCTAGAATTTATCATGGGGGGTTGAAGTTGGATTTTGCCTAAGTAAAGGAAACGGCTTTGAAAGAAGTAAATGATTACGTGACTCGATTTGGCTTAGATCCTATTTTACTGCTCAAATCGGAAAGTCAAGGTTTTAATGATTTTAAATGAATTTGGCGAAATGAGTTATGTTATTCTCCCCTAAAGACTTGGGACTCTGCCAAGGAACTTTTGTTATAAAATTCCATTATTGGATGGATGATTTTGAATATTTCAAAATAAATCTTTAACTTGCCATGGTTATGGAAGTTTGGAAAGAGGATGCTGAGAGTGGCATTGTTTTCAAAGGGGAATTTACCTTGAGTAAAAGTGGCTTATGAGCCTGAGATGATTTGAGAAATGAGATCTTTAAAGCCAAGGCTGAAAAGAGTTGAAACTCGATTTCAAAGTGAAATGAATTGAGAAAAATGATTTATGGCTTAAGTGCCGATTTTATGAATTTAATGATGTTGAATGGTGGAAGTGCTGTTTTATTGTGAGCCGAAATGGCTATGTATGATATTGATTCATGGCTGATTACCGAATGAGTTATGGGTCATATGGCTGACTATGAATTATGAATTTAAGCCGGATGGCTGAGATGGATGTTGATCCATGGCTGGGACTGAATGATTATATGCTTGAGATACCTGGGTAGTAGCAAAGATTGTGGTTCGTCCCACTTGCTCCAGGTCAGAGACTATGACGCCTGGGTAGTAGCGGTAGTAGTGGTGATTCCACTCGCTCCAGGTTGAGCTTTTAAACACCCGCCTGGGTAGTAGCCACAATAGTGGTTATTCCACTGGCTCTGGGTTGAGCGGGTAGTAGCAATGGGGTTGTAGCTCAAACCTACTTGCTCCGCAATGGGTGTTTCTGTCCATGGTTAGCTACCAGGACGTGTCGGGTTGGCTATATAACCGACAGATGATATCATCAGCCACTAGGGACAGGCATGCATCGTATGCATCTATGTGACATTGTTTGGATGTGCATATTATACTTGGTTTGCCTATGTGATTAATTGCTAATTGTTCTACTTGCAATAACTGTTTGTTTGTGCTTGCATCTTCCTATTTGTGTTTGCTACTGGGACTCTGTTGGACTGTGGTGATTGGTTGATGGCTGGATTGTTTGGGCCTAGGGCCGTGGTTGGAATGAGATGAACCGATAGTTGATTTCGGTTTTGTGTTTCTGGTTTGTTATAAAATATGAAAGGCTATTTTGTTTCAGCATAGATAAACCGTTTTGAAAGACTTTTGAGTTTTTTGAGAATTGAATGGTTCCTCTTTCAGAAAAGATTTCCGACTTTACTTTTATTATAAACCGTTGTTTTTGAAAAGAGGCATGAGACAGTTATTAATCACTGGTACGGTTTATCTTCATGTATCCTATTACAGTGATTCCCAAAAACCCTCTACTGAGAACCCTTTCGAGGATGATGTTCTCACCCCCCCTATATTTTTCCCCTTTCAGGATATGGGCACAGAAGTTACGAAGAGTTTATTTAGTTGTTGTTGAGATACGCTGTCTTGTTTTAGTTATGGTTTATTGAACCCTCGCCATTATTTGATATATTCTGTAAGAGGGATAGGAATTGTATTGGTTAATGCTTGTAATAATATTTACATATATGTATGTATATATATGGATGTACTCTTTATGAGTTTCTGTAAGTTGTATGGTATGTATGGATGTACGTTGTATAGCAAAAGTATTTTTGGGAGCGGTTTTGCGGTTTAAAGTTTTAAACAGGCTCATATTTTAGTATTAAATAGTATAAAAGTCGTCGTAATGTCCGAGCTATCAGAGTCGCGCAGCCGGAAGCGTTAACTTTGGTAGTTAGGGTGTTACATCCTGTATCTAAAATGTAATGTGGTTGTGAAAACTTAGGCTAGTGACCTATAGGATAGGACTTGAATTTGTGATAATGGTTGATTGGTTTAAATGGATAATGTTGATCATGTGATTATTGGTTTTGGAGGTTTTGATGAGATTTTGTATGCAAGATATGTATGTCTTGGTATATGTTTGATGGTTAGTAAAGTGGAGTTGTTGTTGGTACCGTGTTGATAGTGAAATTGATGATGAAATTGTCATAAGAAATTGATGAAGTATTTTGTATGTTGTGAAGATTTAAGATATTGAATGTTGTTGAAATTTGAATGTTGAATGTATGTTGTGTTTGAATTATTGAGTTGTGAATGATGAAGGATGAAAATTGGTAGATTGTGGATTGGATTGGGGAGTTGGAATATGCTTGATGTGAATGGTTGAGTTTTTGGTTGATTTTGAATGGATTTAGGAAGTGTATGTTTTGAAATTTGGGAGTTTATGAGTTTTTGTAAAAATAGAATTTTATAAACTTCAACGGATTATATCTTGAGCTATTGTTTTCAGAATTTGATGATTTTTATATCAATTGAAAGATAATTTCAAAAGCTTTAAAATGGTTTAAATTTGGTTGAAATATGAATTTTGTGAAAGGAGATATGATCGTTAGAAGTTCGGGCCATAAATCTGAATTCTGCATCTTCTGCAGAATTTGTGATTTTTGGTTTGTGTGCGCACGCACAGCCCTGTGTGCACGCACACCCCGCAGAATTTTGAGTCTGTGCGCACGCACAGCGTTGTGCATACACACACGCGAGAATGGGGCTGCTGCTGGAAGCGCTAGCACGCTCTGTGCACGCACATGGCCAAGGAAGTCTTGCAAGGTGTGCGTACGCACAGATCTGTGCGCACACACATGTTGAGAATGGCATGCTGTTGGTGGCACTAGCACACCTTGTGAGCGCACTCAACCCTGGAGATTTTGCTTCCTGTGTGTATGCACAGACTTGTGCATACGCACACTTTTAAAAATACTTCTGGGCGTGCGCACACACACCCCTGTGTGTACACACGCGACCCTATTCTTTTCTAAAGCTTTTGTTTTCAAGTCTTCCACATTCCCAACAAGCTCGCGACCTTCCGAAATGCTGTTTCAACCTTATAAATCCCCGATTTCATCTTTTAAATCTTAGATCTATGTAGAATGCCTAGTGATTGAGAGAAAGCTAGGGAAGAGGGTAACTTGTGGATGAAGAAAGGGGATATGATGAGAAGTTATGACTAATGATGAGGTTATGAGTTGTTGAGGAGGATGGTGGAGTGCTGTGTATATGATATGGGCTGAATGGCTGTGTATATGATATGAGCTGAATGGTTGTGTGCGATATGAGCCGAAGGGCTGTATATGATGATGGTTTATGCCTGAGTATGAATTGTGATTTTAAGCTGGATGGCTACGATATATTGTAATTTATGGCTGGGGAATGAAAATGTGAATGTGAATTATTATTTTATCTTGAGTTCTCTTTCTCGAAAGTGCGACCCCAGAGAGACGGTGGAAGGTGAGGATCCCCTTCCTTGTTCCTCCTGGTATAGTAAAATCGCCTCCAGCAAGATGGTGGGAGGTTAGGATCCCCTCCTTGGTTCTTCCTGGGCATATGAGAACGTATCTCCTAGGTAGATACAAGGGTTGTGGTTTTGCCCCCACTTGCTCCAGGTTGGTTAGTATAGAGGCTCCCCAGGTGGATCCAAGGGTTGTGAATTCGTCCCACTTGTCCCGGTTTATGATGAGTGATGATATGGTTATAAGGAATGATTACGGAAGGTGTATGGATGGATGTGAAATGATTATCTGAGATACGAGTTTTCCTTGATGAAAGCAGTGACTAGCCACCACGTGCTCCAGGTTGAGACTCGATACTCTATTGACCCTATGTTGTAAGTGTGGCCGGACACTGTGAAAGGTCCGGATGAGCTCACCCCTGTGATAAACACCAAGAGTGGGTGTTGTATGATTATAATTATGATTATGAATATGTTATGATTGAGAATTACTCAAGTTAGGGATGCACGACAGAGGAACCGTCCAATGGTTAACTACCAGGACTTGTTGGGTTGGCTCTATAATCGACAGATGAGACTCATCAGCCACTAGGACAGGCATGCATCACATGCATCTATATGTTTTGTTTGGATTGCCTAAGTGATGGCATAATTAAATGCTACTTGATCATTTGTTATATTTGAATCCTATTTGTAATTTCTCTGTTTGTAATAATTGTGTTTGTTGCATTTGGTTTCGCTGGTGGTTGGGAGGTTCAGAGGAGTTGGAACGGGGAGTTTTAGATAGTTCTGAAGACCCTTAGCTAGTTGCCAGTTTTATCTCTATGGATTAGTTATGTTTTAAGCTTTAATTATCTGTTGGAAGTTCTAGGATTGCCTTCGGCTTTCCCAGGACATTATATGTTAGATATGTGGGCACTGTTACCATGCTGAGAACCTCTGATTCTCACCAATGCGGGTTTTGTGGTTTTTAGATGCAGGACAGGCGACACCTCGCTGAAGCATGCTGGAAGCGTCTGATGTTGCGAAGATCTTTAACTTTTGGGTTATTTTGGTTATCTGTATTTTGCTTAGATACTTATTATCTCCACTTATTATATATATGCTGTATTAATTCCTCTTAGAGGTGATTTTGGAGACTCAAGTTTTGTAACTCTGTATTTTGGGGTTTTCTTTTGGGTTTTCCTATATATCTATATATGTATATACACTTATTCGCTCGGGCCGGTTTATTTTCGCGAGCCGAGTCTTGAGTTTTGTTACATGTATTTTGGAACTCTTGGTATATTAACTCCTTAGTTTGTTCTCTCTTGCGCTGTCTACTTTATCGCTTCGGGAGTGTTACGCTTTTCAATTTAATGGTTTTATTTTATCCCTTTCTTCAAAGGCTCCTAGTTGTAAACATTTTTCACTATATTATATATTAAATTTTTATTTTTAGAGGTCGTAGCGCCTCGCCACCTCTGTTTTACATCCTATGTGTAAAGCTCTATGTGGTAGGGTGTTACAGAGTCCAAGAAAGAGAGAGAACTGAAAGAGAAAATTTGAAAGTGCGTATAACGAGACAATTCTTTTTAAATTCTAACACAATAAAATTTATGGAAGAATTTAAGGTCGGAGATATTAATATTTCAGTAATTTTTAACTGTTGATTATGAACTTAAATGAAAAAAAAAAAAAGGAGAAAATGAAGGGTCAACAAAGAAACTGATTCTCTGTAGAAGGATTAAAGCCAATTTTATCGACTAAAAGAGGCTCAAATTAGAGATTAGAGATTGAGTGTTTGGACTATATGTTATTTTGTGTTTTTTTAGACTCTTGTGCAACTTTAGATAGGCCACAGTTATAGTGAGCTATGGCCAAAAGTCACTAAGATAGTTTTTGTTTTGAGGTACTGAGACAGAGACTGAGAGACTGAGATTCAGTATCGTGTTTGTTAGTTCAGAGACTGGTACTAAAATTTCTGTCTCTGTTTCTAAAATTTCAGTATTTCAGTACTTTTAAAAAGTAGGAACACAGGGGACTGAAATTTTTAAAGATGAAAACTGAAACTTTAATAACATTTTATACCTAAAATACTTTCATTTCAATTAATTAATTCCAATTTTACCCTTTATGCAAATTAAATTAGAGTTTTATTCTTGTTTCAATTCCTGTCTCCCATTTTGCACCAAACAGAATACTGAAATTTATTTCAATCCCTGTCTCTTAATCTCTGTCTCTCAGTCTCAGTCTTTCTGTCTCTGTCTCTCCACCAAACGCTACCTAAATGTTGACCTTCAAATTCAAAAATAACACATGCCAGATAGATAAAGCTTTAATTGAGTTTAACCATATTTTTTAAACACTTTTCACAATTAATTCCATCTTGGTAACTTTCATTTTTACCATATAGGCAAAAATAAAAGAGGAATGCTAGGGGGCCAGCAATTTTGGTGTTTTGTAACCATCAATTGGCCATCAATAGTGTTTTTAATGGTGTGAGATTACATCTAATGGTATCTAATGGTGGGAGATCTATCACTTCTGTTTTGATGGTTAAGTGCTGGTCAGAAAATACAAAAATTGCTGGCCCCTAGACTTTTTCAAAATAAAATATAATATTATAAAGAAATTAGGGGTATATGTGTAAATTCACCTGGCCATTTTCTTAAACATTATCGTTTTGCTAATTTGCAGCTACCATTTTTTTAAAAATAAAGATTACCAAAACATTGTCGTGTTGCTAGGATGCAAGTTGGCATTGTTTGTTAACTAGTATAAAAGTTTTTCGCTAGTACAGGTTGACACTAAATTCAACGATAATTTCAACGGTACTTGGTGTTTTTTTTGTAGTGCACTCGATGACCTGCAAAAAAGGTCCGCTAGTAATGGTCATAGCTTTAAACATAAAAAAAAGCTAAACCTTAAACCTCACTAGAAGATTGGACTGTAAGAAGCTAGAAAGGGACTGATGATGCCTTAAACATTGATAAATTCTAATTTCATACAATCAATAGTCAAATCTGATATCTGAATACAAGTTTATGCATAATGCATCTTGCTTGATACTGTTTTCTTTAATTACATAGCAATAAAAAGCAGGAATACCGCGGTGCAAAGCATAGAAGAATAGTTTATATACCAATTTTCTTCTTCTTATCCTTATCCTTAGTATCATCAGGGAATGATAGGAGACTCTCTGTATATATAGAGAAAAATTAAGAGGTTTTGATTTAGCCTATACCAAATAGGAGGATAATTAATTTGTTGGAGAAGCTCTCCACTGACGTTATGTTTGGTGAACATTAGCTTGGAAGTAGCAAAAAGTGCAATAATGTCACTACCATTGGATAAGTACAGAGGCATCATCTTAATATAAGGAATCTCATACATTAAAATCTAAGATGAAACCATTTTATCTTCTTTCATAACCCATATGTAAGTTGTATGGTCCTCGTACGAATACAAGGCTAGGCACCCTCCTAATAGGGTGAGAACGGGGTTATAATTCTTTACTAGTTATTTTAGTATAAATGTCTTTGAAAAACTCCTTTCCTTCAAATTAAAGATAAGAATAGTATCAATGTAAGCTTCACTAGAGTAAGACAACCAATGAATAGCGCCATGTAAGAATGACCCATAAGATTGCCACATTCTGTGATCCAAGGGTTTGGGGAGTGCTGCATCGAGATTAATCCATGAATTGGTTCTCAACTAAAAGCGATCTAATTGGTGTTGGGAGTTCCCATCATGCCAAGATAGAACTACTAAATAGTGATCCTGTTATGACGCATCATAACCAAATCGATATAGAATTGCATGATCGAGAAAAATAAAGCCCGTGATTTTACCATGAGAAACGATATAAAAGATTCATTGAATGAGGTCAAGAGGGAGGACGTCGTTCATGCCCTTGTGCTTCTTCTCCACGCTCGATTTCTTTGTTACGTGGTGGTTTGGAATTAGGATTGTGAGTTGTAACAATCCGTATTCCCATGAGTATTTATATATTTTAGAGAAAAAATCATAAATGGTTCTAACAATTATCTCAAAAAAATATTTTTTGTAATTTTTGATCTTTTATTTTGTGCGACTGATTAGTCTTCTATCAATATTTTTTCTCTGTATTAACGGAATGAAAAAGTATAGGGAGGCAATGAGAATAGTAAATAATGTGAACAATGGAATAAAAAAGAAAAACAGAATTAAAATCATAAATCTTTTTATTAATTAATTATTAATAATTTCAAATTTTAAAATTTAAAAAATAAGGATTACAAATTAAACCAAATTACAAATAATGCAGTTACACCCATTATCAAGCTAACCTCCTTCCTCTATTCGCAAACTCCAGTCTGCAGAGTAACCCAGCTGTTGCTTTACACTTTCCCCTCTCTGGTCAGACGCCGCCCAAACTCTAGCCACCCTGCCCAACCTTCAGCCGATGCTGCCCAACCTCTCTGCAAATGTTTGATCACGCCGCACAAGCCCTAGACAGCCTCCTTCGCTCTGCCCACCCGCTGCCAGCCGTGTAGCCTCCCCTGCAGCCCACTACGTTCTCCGTCCTAACGTCACCTTCTGTGACAAATCCGATTAACATTCGTTGTCATATACGGCTGCATTTTCGTACGTTCATCACCCCTCACGTGCACGTAAATAGAGTCTGATTTGGTTGAACCGTTTTGTACTATCCCATCTTCATTCACTGACGACTATTCCTCCCCTGTCCATGTATCATAGTCGACTCTCTCTACCCCATAAATGTGCTATATGTTCAATTCACTAGGTATATAGATAGTTGTTTTAATCCTTAATTGGATGGTTATTTTGTTCGATTCAGTTTAAGTATATACAATTAACAAATGCTAGATGGTCATTTCACTAGGTAGTCAGATGATTATTTTAATAATTACGTGGATGGTTGTTTGATGACGATCCTGCGACGGTGATGGGGAGAGGGCTACAGGGGTGGACGATAATGGCTGGTGAGGGAGCTTCTAATACCGGAGAGGTGGGATGATTGATG
>NC_029791.2:35814858-35816420 GCF_000816755.2 Arachis ipaensis
TTGTTTGAATTCTTTTGGTAAATTAGGATTGGGATGCTTAATTTTTTAAAATAACTGTTCAGGTTTTTTGGCTTAAGTAATTTAGAGAATTTTCATATTTTTTTCTTTTATTGGGCCAAATTCGGAGCCCATTGTTCACATTGCTTAGATTTCTCATTATCTCCCTAGCACAACTGTAACGGAATTAGTCTACAAAACATGTTAAACTTTTGATTTATTCGTTAAAAGCTAATTAGAATTCACAATTTTTTTGTTGTTGGGAGTCTCCTTGTCTTTTTGGGATAATTGTCAAAGCCGTTCAATTTTTTTGTTACCTTTGTCGATTACATTGACTAAATTTATTGTATAAAACTAAAAAATATTAGTGATTTTTAAATTATTTTTACTTATAAAAATTAAATAAAAAATATATTAGTAATTAACGTGTTATATAAGTATGTTGTGAAAAAAGATCTTTAATAAAAGAGTTACCCAATTTTACAAAGTTAAATATCAAGAAACAAAAATAATATCCTTTTTGTTTTTTGCATAGAAGGCTTCGTACTCCTTCAAAAAACATTATCATAAGACTGGGATGGATATTCAGTCATAAAAGTTTTCGTCATACTTGACGATGTTGTTAAGTTCTAAGTGATATTAATTCGCACATCACACATCGTCATGCCATACTATCAGTGATTCTAGAAAGAGGATGCATTTTCGAAGTGTAGCGTGTCTGTATACCACTTATTTGAAAAGAAAAGATAATAAATATATGGATAAAAACTAACGATAACGTAAAATAATTTCCAGATCCATCAAAATTCAGTTTTTCCTTTCAATTTAAAATTTTGCTTTTGAAATTCAATTTTTCAATATGTTGTTCTTGTTGTAGATAGATTGATTTACATTTAATTTTAATTTTTGTTATGGCCTTGTGAGTTTTTTAAATAAATTAGTATATGTTTTCATATTTTGTACGACATAATACATAAAAATATTAGAAATCTTTTTATTAAAAAAAATTAAACAAAGAGTATATATAATAATTATCACTTTAAATATTTTACAAAATTATAATTAAAATTAAAATTTTAATGTTTTTAATGTTAAAAATATTAAAAATAATTAGTATTTATTTTAACAAATTTAAATTAATTTATTTGTTTACTTAAGTAAGTATTAGGGGTTTGAATTACACATTATGTGTAATAATCTATAGTGGATTAATTAGTCATTGCCTTACACAGTTGAAAAATACTATAAAAAAATAGTATTTATCTTTAAAATAGAACAATTTCTCATTGATAGCAATACTTATAGAGATTTATCGTTGTTAAAATTTATTTGAAACAGTTCTATTTGTTAGTATCGTATTTATTCTTGAAGTCAAAACTATTAAAACTTCACATTTTATGACATGATTTTTAAGTTTCCAAACTTATAGAATTATGCCATTATAAAACTATTGGTCGATTAATATTCCTTGGTAACATTACCGAAATAGTATTGTTAGTTGAATATTAGTTTGTGTGAAGAGAAATTAATCATAACAACTTTTATTATTCAATATATAAATTATT
>NC_029791.2:35816451-35816732 GCF_000816755.2 Arachis ipaensis
TAATATGATTAATATGATGTATCAAATAATTTTTTATTTTAAAATTAAGTTTAGTTAGTGAGATAAAATTTAAAATGATATTTTATTTTCTTATTCAAATTCATATTTAAATTCAAAATTTATTAGCATGTAGCAACTCACTTTTTTAATTTCAATAACAAAAAAAATTAGTTCGATACAAAATATTTAACATTTACTGATTTTAATCTTTTAAATTTTAATTACCAAATATTAGATTAAAAATTGATTATAACTTAATAACCGATAATAGATATTATATT
>NC_029791.2:35816807-35818267 GCF_000816755.2 Arachis ipaensis
TAGTGATCTAGTGATCTTGTAATACCCTATCACATAGAGCTTTATGCTTAAGTTGTAAATCAATAATAGCAAAATATTACGACACCTAAAAGATACATACATAAATATTTGAAGAATAATAGTATAACTAGAAGTCTAAAAAAAAGATAAACAAAATCGATGGTCGTTGTCACATACGAAATATTAACGAAAGAAACATTCAATACAAGAACAAAACACACACACACACACAAAAGCTCTGGAATAGGATACATAAAGTTTTTAGTCTCGACATAGACACACACAAGTTCCTGAATAGGATACATAAAGTTACTAGTCTCGACCTGCAAAGAAAATGCCAGGTAGAATATTACAAACTAGAAAGTATACAAAATGAAAATCCTATTTCTCCAAATAAAAACCTCTAACAGGATTATACAATAAAATTTTTAAAAGTGGAAAAAATCATAAGCAATAAAATAAATTTAAAAAAAAAAAGCCGTCTTCGCTTCGCCAACTGAATCCTGCACACTTAGCAAAGTGCATCACGCCCTGCATCTGAAAAATAGAAAATTCACGATAGGTAAAACCCGAAAGTTTTCAGTAGGATAATAATTTCAAATAAATAATATATAAAGAGACATAAATCCACTAGACAATTTTAAGATCTCCAACTTCATATAATTTCAAACTTAGAGTTTTAACTAATCCCAATAGGGTTAAGTCACTAAGTCTTAGCTCCGCCTCTAATTTTAATCATTTTCAATATAATCTCATCTTTATTCCCAGTATCCAATTCCTCAGTTCAGTAATTTCAATTATAAATAATAGCAATACAAGACAACACACAAGTAGAGAGTAAGTATGACAAGTATTTCAATTAGTAATTAAACATAAATATACAGTTAGGCAAACCAAAATAAATATGCATACTCAAACAATAGTAAATAAATGCACATGATGCATGCCTGTTCTACTGGCCATGAACTCACTTGTCGATTAAAATGCCAGACCCGACACATCCGGTGGCATCCGGACATTATCTCTCTGTTGTGTATCCCTAGGAGAAAAAAATTTCGAGAAAGTGCCCTACTACCTTCTCCTAGAAGTATGCTCTGGGGATAATGTTTTGTGGGAGAGTATCTTATCACCTTACCCTGTATGTAGGTCGTGCCATATAAAACAACGGAGATTGCCATCTCACTCAGTAGAGAGTGCCATATCTATTTTGTTCCTGTATTCGATGCTCATTTTGTTAACGTTAATGTGTGATAATGGCAATCAATTTTGTTTATCTTTTCTTCACAAGCTCCTAGTTATATTATTATTCTTCAAATATTATGTATGTATCTTTTTTCTAGGTGTCGTAATGCCTCGCTACCATTTATTTATGACTTAAGCGTAAAATTCTGTATGGTAAGATATTACAAATCTCATTTTTTTATTATTATTTGTTCATAATTTTTTATTATGTAATTAAC
>NC_029791.2:35818343-35879144 GCF_000816755.2 Arachis ipaensis
GATCCACAAACAAGTAAGATCAACCTAAACCTATTGTTAGGGTTCTAAATCTGATTTAGATTTATTACCTTAAGGTCCAATGCAAATGAAGTTCACGTATTCTTCTCAAATTGAATCTCCGTTACTAGTTAGGGATGATAATGAATACTTTGCAGGAGCCACAAACCCCTTTTTTTTCCCTCACTCCCGTTTAAAAAGAGTCCTCCATTTTTCTTCCATCTTCGTCACACATTTTTGTTTAATTATTCCCTTAGTCAATGCAAATACCTATGAATATCTATGGATTATGAAATTTTTTAAAGAAAACTAACAAAAAATACAAAATATAATCATAAAATAATTAATTAAGTATAATTCAACACAATTCATAATATTTATTATGAAAAATAACATTTCAAAAAAATATAAAAACATCTTTTAACATAATAACGTAACATAATTTTTTTTTGGTGGCGAGACTAATTAAGTGACGATGACGCAGTGACAGACTTGAGAGGCAGAGAAAGTGAGTTATATATAAATTGATTACTAGCATTCAAATTAGGCAGAGAAAGTGGTCTAGAAGAAAAAAGAAGAATTCAAATTGGAGGCAGGAATTAGGGTTACTAATTCAAAAAATTGATTTATGTATATATAAATTAGGATAAATCAGTAATTTCATATTCGCGTGAATTTAACTGATTCCGTGGGCAAGTATCTATGTCCGCGCTCATTTCACGTGGTCGGATCTTCACCCATGGGATTTTACGGGTCTCCATCTAGCCTTAAATCGGAAGTAATCCATTTTCAGCTGATTTTTTTTATCATCCTTATTACTAGCATTCTTTAGTTCGTGGCGTGAACTCATTAAATTTTCAGATGACCAAAATTCAAGCTATATTATTCTCATAAAGTCACATGTATCTTTGTTATAATAATATTAATCAAAGATAAATGGTTAAACACTAAATAAGTCACATTATATATATATATATATATATATCACATATTATATCTTTGTTTGGCCTCTCTCTCTTTCGTCTCTCTCTTCCTCTTTGTTCGTGCTCAATGATGACGGCGGCTTCCAATCCCACCGGCGCCGTCCCTCCTTCCTTCCCCTCTTCTTCTTGTCACAACTCTCCTTCTCGTTTCTTTCTTTTTTGTTTGCGTGGGTGTGTGTGAGGAGAAGTGAGAGTGGCGGTTAGGTGTAGTGATAAAGTTAAGGATATGGTCAAATTAGGTTTGTTTTGGGAACCAAATTGAAAATTACTGTTAGGATAGACATTTTTAATAAAATTAGGGGTAATGTAGGAGTTTTATAAGACCCATGTTGATAATGATAAAGCAGAGATGCAATAAAGATAAAAGTAGTTTTTGACCGTTAAATAGTAGTTCTTGAATTATCTCTAATTAAGTATGGTCATGATGACATTTAAACTCTGATAAGATAGAATGATGAATGCACGAATTTATTTCTTAAAAACGACCTAATTATTATTTTGTCCAAATTTTTTGTCTAAAATAAACTACTAAATTTTTGTGAAAAAATTAGGAATCCAACTTGGAGGTTTAATTACCACGTAAGAAGAGAAATTAAGAGAGTGAAGGAGGATTTACTGCTTAAGTACTGATAAACAAAAAATATCTTTCGTAACATAAGATAAATTTATTTTTTTATGAATATATTTATTAACATTTTTATTTTTCATAAATTCAAATGGATGTTTCCTCTTCTTTGGGAAGAGGCATCAGTAATCTTTTCTTGAGGAAGGGCACCGAATCCTTTGCCTACTTTCTAAGTAACAAGAAAAAGAAAGAAAAGCAAATCTCCCTATAAAGTATAACCAAAATTGTACATAACTTGATATTTTGGCAATATATGAATGGAAATGATTTCCGTTTTTATTTTTCATGATGTCAGGTCTTTTTTATAATAGAAATGTGCGACACAGTTAATGTGCGATCGATTAAGCTTAATCCTTTAAGGTGGTATGTAACTGTATATAATAGGTATTATATTAATCCTTTAGTCAGAAACTTTTGGGAACGAAAATAGTATTGGATAAGAATTTTTATCTATTTCATAAAATTTATGTAAGATTTTTATAAAATAATATTTTACTACTAAAAAATTAGTTATTACAGACGGATATTTTCGACGGATTTTATCCTACGGAAATACAGACGGAATTTCAAAGAGATTTTTTGTCGGAAAACAAAAAAAATGAATTAACATAAATTACAGACGGAAAACAGAATTCATCGGTAAAATTATTTTTTTTTCGTAAAAAATGGTTACAGACGAAAAATCCGTCTGTAATTAAATAGACAAAATACTGTGTTTCATTAAATTATTACAGACGGAAAATCCGTCTGCAATTTAAAATTTTCCGTCGAAAATATTGAGTTAACCCTAATTTTGTCACTACCCTATCGAGCTCCATTCACACTCCTGACCTATGAACTCATTTTCACCCTCATCCCTCTTCAAAGTTGTCGTCGAGAACTCTTCTCCTCCGGTAGAAGATGCTGTCGCCGCCAGCGGGGATAGACCTTGGGTGCCTTCGTCATCTGGGGAAGCTCTACTCGGCCCTCTTCGCATCGTTCCTCCTCTCCTCGCCGCCGCACAAAGTTTTGAGTTGAGCTCGTGGCGTCGCCGTCGCGAAGGGTTCCTCCCCTCCTCACCGTGCGTCGTTTCTGATTCACTGCTCCTCGCCGTTTTTGGCTGTTGCCCCTTCTCTTCTCTGATTTTAGGTAACTCTGTCTCAAACTCTCATCACGAGCTCACTCTGTCTCACACTCTCCGAGCTCACTTTATCAATCTTACTCTCACAAGTTTTGCAAACCCTAGGAACAACATTATCAATCTTACTCTCACAACATTTGCAACCATCTATTCGGTTTAGTTGGGGTGAGATTCATTCATCATGGCTTCCACTTTTATCTTGAGATCTCCAATTTATAAATTTAACTGTTTTGTTCTGATTTAACGCATTGATTTTTATCTGTTTCTTAATTGAAAATATTGAAATAAAAGGATTGTCGTGTTTGCTAGTTTGACATGCGGTGCAAAGATGTGGCGACACTGGTTATGGATGTTAGCGTGGAACCCGTCACTTCCTTGTGTTTCAAGACTGGTGAGACCATTTTCTTCTTTTAAATGTCATTTGTTCTTAATATTTGTTTTAGTATCTGTTTCACAAGGGATTCTAGTCATAAACTCTTTCTTTCAAGCTGAAAAGTGATTAACTAATCTTTTACTGATTGCAAATAGTTGTGCTTGGTGGTGCATCTTTACACTAATAACATGTTAATACCTTTACTCAAAAGATTAATGATACAAGAACTTAGTGGCAGCTTGAAAGATAAATCATGCGGTTTCATATGTATTCTTTGGCTTGATAGTCTTCATTGAGGGCTTCCAATATAACTTCTTTTATGAACAGCCTGTTAACATGTTTGTGATCCTAAATTTAACAACTCCTACACCATTAACTAATACTTTATATTCCCTAAGAAGTAAAATGTTTTAGTTGACAAAAGTACTTTTGCTTGAAAACATGGAATAAAGATATGATTTATGCCTCCTCAGGAACAGAAATCAAGTGTTTTGATGTGCGTCTGGTAAGCAATTTATGGGCAACAAAGAGCTACTGGAGAATTATAATTATAACAAAGAGGAGATAAACAAGGTAAACAGTATAACTTGTATTCAGTTATATTGCTATGCATTTTCTTGATCTTATTGAGTGTTTCTGCTGCTCTCTTGGCATGTGAAAATGAAACGCTGTGTCTTATATATCTGATTTCCCACCTGTAAATAAATGCTTGCATAACACAGGTTAATATAAAAGGCTGAATGAATAATGTAACATTTTCATGGTTTTGCCTCACCTATTTTAGCATTTTACGATGCATAATTTTCCCATCAGTTTCTTATTCTAGTGTTTTCTCTTGCAAATATTTGTCAAATTCTCCTAAACTTTATAAATGCCAAGTCATTTAGTTGGACAAGTGGTAAATAGAAAAATTAATATAAAATGAATTGTGGTGTATTTGTAGACACTACTTCACACTCTCTTCTACATGTAGCTCAGAAATGTTAAGTGTAGTGTTTGTTTGAGATGCCATGTTTGTCTTTTGGTTTTCTTGCATGAGATTTTGAAATGGATTTTAATCATTGTTGTGAGCACTAATTTGGTTCTGTGGTTTCTTGATCTACACAAACCATTGAATCGTTAAATTGGATTGCAACATTATACCTGAACTAATATTTGCTTGCACATTCTTCCATTCTACTATAATACAAACTGATCCTGCTATCCTTGATTCCTTGTATGGAGGTGCACTTTCTTTTCTCCCCCCTCTCTTGTCTCTCTCCTTTTTTTAAAAGAAAAAAAAAGCTGGAGGTGCACTTTCATTTGTTAAGGAGAGGCTTTATGGTTCAAATTTTCATGGTCTTGCAGGTTGTATGCAACTTGAAATCCTCATTTCTTGCTGCAGCTGATGATAGTGGTGAGGTGAAGGTATGCTTCATATTTATTAAACATGTGCTGTCTGATTTCTCCTATGCAATACCACGTATATCAGTTGTTATGAGCTATCCTTTCATATTTGGTACTTTGATTGGGATCATCATGACCTTTGGAGTTTGGACACCTAAAATTTCTTTGATTTCCTGTTGGTGACATTCACCAAAGTTTTCTTACTCTATTCTCTCATTAAACAAAAACAAAAGTTAGGTTATACTTTCCTGAGAACATGGAAATCACATTTACGATTTAAAACTAATTTCTTTTTCCATTCTAATTTGATATATTATTTGTTTTATTCTGTATGCTTCTAATTTCATCCCTTTCATTATTGATTGAAATGTCTTTGAAAGATTATTGACATTCGCCAGCCATGCCTCTATAAAACTCTACGAGCTGGTCATACATCTGTATCCTTCTTGATTCCTAGTGGTGCTTCGGAACATGGATGCTAATTATGCAGATCTGGAGTTTTGTGTTTAAGCTACTTATACTTTTGGTCTGTTCCTTGTATATTACATTATAGTACTGTTATAGTCTCTAACTTTGCGGCTAAGTTCTAATTTCATCCCTAACGTTTGAAATGTTCTATTTTTCGCCTCAAACGTCTTATGTCACCCTATTTTAGTCTTGTAGTCAAAATTAATTGTTTGGTTGGAAGCTGATTCTGTGTGTGGTAGTCACTCTATTGCAATCCCTTTAGTGGAGGGTGTTTAAACTATGATGCTTTTCTGTTCATGAAAATGTTTTGATCTCTTACAGTTGTAGGCAGACGGTACAAGAAGACAAAGCTCTTATCTGTGGGATTGGAAAGATAATAGTTTTCCCCTATTGGATTCAGCGCCTTCAAGGCTTAACCCAACATTTTTTGGTATAGAACAATACTTTGCTGCAAAAAGTCTTATTTCTTCACGGGGTTTCGAGATAGATGATTTCCATGGTTTTGGTATGGTTCCCCTGGCAGACCTGTAAGTAAACTCTTATACCCTTGTTTCTTTAACATGCTTATTTCTATCATTTTCATTCAAAGACCTCAAAGATGCATGACAAGTCTTAGAGTCTAGTTTGTATGTCAATTTCAAGATGGTTTTGTTCCACTCCTGATTGAAGAAAGCTCGTTTTATGAGCTGTGCAGTCTATACCAAATTAGCATGTTTATGCCAAATGAGGTGTAGCATTTAAACCTTTTCAAGTATACTGCATACTGAGAATCCTTTTTTTTCATAAAGTAATGCATGTTTATTTGAATATATTAGAGAACATGGGCCTATTCTGTTTCTAATACTATGTATTTTAGCGTCACAGACCAAGCAGACACTTATTTGCGTGATCCTAACCTGGAGGCTTTCATATTCTAATGGTGTTTGTACCGTCATGTGCTCCAGATTCAATCATAAAACAGAGGCCGAGGATGTGTATTTCATCGCCTCATCTAATTCTGTAGCTGATGATGATGTCGTTGATGATAATAGTAACAATGATGAGGGTATTTTCTCTGGTATCAAGGTGATTGATGATGGTTTGGATAGTTCTGTCAATGAAAAAACAAACGATCTGGAGTCCTTTTCTAGAACAAAGGCCGAAACTCATGACGCAGAAGGAAATGTTGTTCCTGTGAGTGTCCAACCCCAAGAAGTAGCAGAAGTGCAGCCTAATGAGATCTCTGTTTTGTCTGAGAACCACCAATCTGAAGTTAACTTGGGATCTCATGATACTGATGCTCATGAACATTTTGCAAAGGAGCCTCATGGTTCTCAGGATGCTGAAATGAATAATGCCGGAGTAAATATTGAGATCTCTGAAGCCGAAAACTTATGTGTTGCCCCTGGAACTGGGCATGAATCTTCATCCTTAAATGAACTTTTTGAAAACAACCCTGTTGCGGATAAAACCAATGATCTTGTTGATTCTATCCATACAGAGATGGGCATCCCATCTGATCAAAATTTGAATATATCTATTCTAGAGGAAGGGCTTGCTGAGGATAAAGTCAATAATAAAAGTGGGGTAAATGCTATTGAAATTGCAGAACATAGTATGGAAGTTAGAATAGAAGTTCAAACAGATGGATTGGAAGACAATGGTTTATGTGCACCCTTGACTGCTGGTCCTCAGGAAGCCAATGAATATCCTAATAATCAGGCTTTCTTTAATGGAGACCTACCTACAGAAGAAAATTGTAATAAAAATGAGGATAAGATTGCCCATGACAAGGACACACTGTCTGGTTGTATAGTTGGTGAAAATACTGAAGTAGATCGTCCAGAGTTTGCACTGCTTGTTTCAGATGAGAAAGAGGGTTATTTGAATGATACAGAACATCCACTCTATCAAGAAGATGGAGTACAAAGTACAATGTGGCCCGAGACGTCAGCTATTAAGAGTCCTTTTGTAGATCACAATGAAGTAAGTTCTGCAATTTACCTTAAAATGTTTGCCCTTTTTGAGATTTCCTATTAGAGTTAGATTATTCCTATTAACATTTGACACATGTTATAACTTATAACTGGCAAGAAAGCATTCCAGGTTTGTTTCAATGACATTGTACAATGTAAAATGAAATTTATGCCAAGTCTATAGTAGGATGTGTTTGAAAATGCACTGCTTATCTTTCTCTAACAATCTATAATGGTGTTTCTTATGCATGCCTAATTATTTTTCCTTTTGATTGTATGGTGCAGGAAAATGTCATGATTCCTGATGACACAGGTTTGCTTCTCAATCTTCTTCATTGTATAATATGCTTTATTTTTATTCAAGCATTCCAATTCACTCCAATTCCAATTCGGGTTTTGATTCTATTTCAGTCAGGAGATGTCAAGATTAACTTTCAATGTGAAGCTTGATGCTGCCGATGCAATTTAGTTATCTATTAATATTTTAGATTATTCTATCTTTAAGTGCTAAGTGTAATTTGTGACATTCATGTAACATTAAGATGGTCATCTTATTTTTTTTGGGTATCTTTTTATTCTAGAGAGTTTGGTTCAAGGCATACCTTTGGGAGATAGGATTTTCTTAGGAGGAGATTTAAATGGCCATGTGGGGAGAGAAGTGACTGGATATGGGAGTATTCACGGAGGCCATGGTTTCAGGGTGATCAATGCCGAGGGTAAAACTATTTTGGACTTTTCCTCAACCTTTGATCTTCTCATCACAAATACATGTTTTAAAAAGAGAGACGAACATCTTATAACCTATAAGAGTGGCATGACAAGCTCTCAAATCGACTTCTTCTTGTTGAGGAGAGTCGACCAGAAATTTTGCATTAACTGTAAAATTATCCCGGGAGAGAGCTTGACAACACAACATAGGGTGCTCGTCATGGATTTTCGCGTTGAGCAAAAGTTGAGAAAAAGACATCATACGAAGAACCCAAGGACGAGGTGGTGGCGGATGAAAGGTGAGGAACAAAGAAGCTTCCTAAGACGGGTAGGAGAAGAGGCAAAGTGGGATGGGAATGGAAGCGCGGAAGAGATGTGGAGGGAGATGGCAGAAGTTATTAGAAGAACAGCAAAAGAAATTTTTGGTGAATCTAAAGGAATAGGACCAAGAGACAAGGAGTCCTGGTGGTGGAATGCGAGTATACAAGAAAAGATAAAGATAAAAAGGGAATGCTTTAAAGAGTGGTCTTTATGCTGCAATGCATATAATTGGGAAAAATATAAGGCGGCTAAGAAAGAGACAAAAGTGGCTGTAAGCGAAGCAAGAACAAGAGCATATGAGAGTCTCTACCAGTCTTTGGGCACGAAAGAAGGAGAAAAAGGTATATATAGAATCGCAAAGATTCGGGAAAGAAGAACGAGAGATTTGGATCAGGTTAAGTGCATAAAGGATAAGGATGGAGAGATATTGGCTCAAGAGGAGAAGATTAATGAAAGGTGGAAGAGCTACTTCTACGAGTTATTTAATGAGGGACAGAAGACTCTTCCGAGCCTTAGTCGATTATGCACAAGGGAAGAAGATCAAAACTTTGACTACTATCGAAGGATTCGAGGNGAAAACCCAAAACCCCAATATAGAGGTGAAGATTGGAGAAAACATCCTACGAAAAGTTAAAAGTTTTAAGTATCTTGGGTGCATCATACAGGATAATGGAGAGATTGAACAGGATATAAATCATAGGATCCAAGCAGGTTGGTCAAAATGACGGAGTGCATCCGGTTTTATATGCGACAAAAAAGTGCCTTTAAAACTTAAAGGTAAATTCTTTCGCACCGCTATGGTACGGAGTGTTGGGCGGCTAAAGGGGAGCACGAACATAAGCTGAGTGTGGCAGAGATGAAGATGTTGAGATGGATGAGTGGTCATACGCGATTGGATAAAATAAGGAATGAAGATATAAGGAAAAGAGTTGGAGTAGCACCCATTGTGGAAAAGATGGTTGAATCGCGTCTCAGGTGGTTTGGACATGTGAGAAGAAGACCAATAGAACATCCAGTCAGGAGGGTGGATGAGATGGAAGATGGACAAAGGGCGAAAGGCAGAGGAAGACCTAAGAAGACCATCCATGAGGTGGTCAAACGAGATCTACATGTAAACGGTCTCTCTGTAGACATGATACATGACAGAGCACAATGGCGTCGTTTGATTCATGTAGCCGACCCCACTTAGTGGGACAAGGCTTTGTTGTTGTTGTTGTTGTTGTTGTATCTTTTTATTAAGACAGTGAGATATTGGCCAATGATGTTGAAAAATAACATCCAATTTTATAGGTATCATGTAATGAATATTATGTTTATTTATGTGACTTTTGGCTTTCTTTTTTCAATTTACAGTGTTTGATGGAGTAAATTTAGAAAACAAACCTAAAGTATTTATTTTGCAATGGAAAAATTAAAAAAAAAATTATTTTACCTTACTGACGGATTTACAGACGGATTTTTTGTCTGTAATCAGAGTGTGAGATGATTTTCCAAAGTTCAAATTACAGACGAAAAATCTATCGAAAAATCCGTCTGTAATTATAGACAAAAAATTCGTCTGAAAATCCGTCTGTAATTATGGACAGAAAATCCGTCGAAAAATCCGTCTGTAATTACAGACAGAAAATCCGTCGGAAAGTTCGTCGCCTGTGGGAAATGGATGGAGAATTTACAGAGGGAAAATCCGTCGGTAACTGGTAAAAATCCGTCGGTAACCAAAAATCTGTCTGTAATAAAGACTAGATCTGTCTATAAATCTATCTGTATTAATCAATTTTCTAGTTGTGTTTAAATTAATTCTCAAAGAACCTCTAATAAATTTTTATTCACTATAAAATTTTGAGAATTGCTTTCATCAATCAAAACTATAAAATATATATTAGGCCCTAATAAATTTTATTATAGTACAAGGATAATGTTATGGTAAAGAATAAAGTTTTAGTAAGACGTTAATATTATTTTTTAGTAAAAAAAATTTATAAAAAACTTTTTTATGTACAATATTTCTTTTCTACCAATAAAAAATTTTATTTTTCGTCCAATTCTATTCTTCACCAAAATTTATTTATAAGAAAATTAAGTCTCAAAAATATCACTACAAGACAAATGGATTTCTTTTAATAAACAAAGAGACTAATTTGTTAAACAGGAATCATTTAAAAATTATTGGTTAGCAATAAATTTATTAGAGGCCAAAATATGGAAATTTTTTGAATAAATAAATTAAATATTTTATTTACATATCTATGTATATAATTTGTAGCTTATTTATCAATTTATATTCTTTTAATTATCTCATTTACACTGTAAATAAGATAACTCACGTTTGTTATTGCAGTATCACGTTTGTACACGTATTGTGAAACAGAGATTATTTCGTTTACAGTGTAAACGAAATATGCAAAAGCTTATTCGTTTACACTTAGCAAGAAACGCGCCTATATAAGTAAGTCGTTTACAACGTGACTGTTGTCAGTTTCAAACCATTTTTTACTTTCTTTCTCCCTCCTCGAACATTTTTGTTGATATTATTGAGGTACTCGTACATTATGGCACACGCAGATGCACGAGATAATGATATCAACCGCCTGAATGCAACGTGGTATATCGCTAGAGCGATCGACTTCTAGGTTAGTGTTGTTATTTTTCTGTTTTAGTTAAATAAGCATATAGTTATAGTTAGAATACTTTTATAGATTTAGTATCTATTAGGTGGTGGAATATATTTTGAAATAGATTTATTATTGAAATGTTTTATTTTTTAACAAAGGCCTCGCCTACTATTCCCTAGGTGAGTGAGCTACACTCTTACACCATTGGACGCCATTCTCCCTTACTTGAGAGAGGTTGGGTTTGGCGACACGATGCAGCTCAGGAACTTTGTCTTTGACAACCCCTGACTACTGCATTCATGGATCGTTGGTATCCAGAGATCCACACTTTCCACCAGACTTGGCGTGAGTGCACCATCACCCTGCAAGATGTTGACTACCACTTTGGATTATGCACGCACAAATAGTCAGTGGGTGGGTGCTTGCGAGATTTTCAAATATGGTACTAGCATCCGACCTAGGAGTGGATAAAGGAGCTCCTTGGTGCCAGGCCTTCTCATACTCAGCAGCTGGAGGCATAGAGAAAGGAGCCATTTTTCATTAAGCTGACATGGCTTAGGGACTGAGTACGGCATATGCCAGCTACTGCAGATGCAACCACCCTCCGACAGTACATGAAGTGTTACATTATGTTACTGATTGGGGGTTACTTGATGATAGACAAGTCAAACAATCAGGTTCATATCAAGTGGCTGCCATCATTCGAGGACTTTGAGAGGTGTCATAGTCTCTCTTAGGGATTTGTTGTGCTTGCATGGACGTATCACTCGTTATGCTCTACAGCACATCGATCTACCACTGACATTGCTGGATGTACTCCACTACTAGCCTCGTGGATATACCATAGATTTCCTCAGTGGTTCCCATTTGATAGACAAATTTTGACGTTTTCCCTGGCTGTGAAATAATTGCTTTTATATACAGTTTTTGTCCTTTCCATTTATGTAATTTAACTTTTTCTTGCATAAATTGAGACATTATTATTGTTGCATACGTCCACAGGTTAATAGGTATGGGCCAACAGAGTAAGGATCAGTTTGACCAAAGAGTCCTCCGATGGCGTCTTTTATTGGATCGGTTGCAATTGCATGAGGTACGTGACGTTATTTTATCTAATTGTCTCTCAACGATTTATGGTTCTATGTAATGAGGTATACTACACTTTATTTTGCAGTTCTTGTGGACACTGTACGATAACCCAGCCTTGTAGGTCATCAGCCTGGACTGGTTGAGAAAGGAGGCAGAATCAGGAGATGGATGACTGTAGTACCCTTGTCTATTTCAACATTGTTGGGTTTCACCATATTGATTGGGTGAAATTCCAATTCGATGGCCAGTAGCTAGTGTCTGATAACCCTGTCAATGTTGACCGGTTCCTCACCACCACAAGACAAGGAGAGGATGTATGGTGGCCCACTCCTTATTAGGAATGGTACGATAGATGGAGGGCTCGATTTGAGGGAGGTCACATGATCTCCATACAGCCATTCACAAACTACTTGCCTACACAGGTGTATTGAGCCTAGTACCAACATGCTTGCCGCGTTAGACATCTGTCTGGCCAGAATATGCTTGATGATCCTAGGCTATTGACTCTCTTGAATAATGTGCAGCCTATCGCCAGTCATCCTAAGAACGTGCTTGACCTTCTTCGGGATGTCCCTAATCATTATAGGCATGCGAGGAAGGTTCGACCAGACACCCAGAGGCTGCCTAGGAGGGAGAAGGGTGCAAAGGACCGTGGAGGAGCTACGGGGCCCCAGAAGGAGCGGGTCAAACCTCGCGGGGAGCAGTTAGATATTGAGTCTAAGGAGGAGGCAGAGTATGCCCAGTAGGAGAAGCACAGTGACATACCAGCTCGTAAGGAAGACACAGCACCACCACTGCCAACCCGCCACCACCGCCACTACCACTACCACCACCGGTAGTCTCACAGACATTGTATGTTTGGGACGATTGATGAACGAATTTTTTCTAGTAAATAATTCACAATAAATTCCCATTGCAAGTATAGTTTCTAAACCAAAAAATATCCTTTCATACAAAAATTTGGTTGTCACTTAAACAAACCCAATAAAATTAAACCGAAGTATTTAAACCTCGGGTCATCTCTCAAGGAATTGCAGGGAAGTGTAGTTTATTATTGGTTGTGGAAAAGTATCTTTTTGGGTTTTTGAAATAAGGAACAAGGAAATAAAATGGCAAGAAATTAAATTAATAACTAAGAAAGCTCTTGGCAAGGTATGAGAATTAGAAGTCCTATCCTAGCTATCCTTATCAATTGTGATGAGAATTGTCCATTGCACCCACTTAGTTAACCTCTAACAATGAAGAAAAGTCAAGTGGATAAATCAATTTGATTCCTCAAGTCCTAGACAACTCCTAAGGAAAGACTAGCTTTAGAGGGATCCAAATCAACTAGCAAATTTCAATTATCAATCAACAAAGGAGTTTGATAACTCAAGAGTCTCCAATTACTCAACCAAAGCCAAAAGGAGAGAAATCTACACTAAAATCCAACTAAGCATTTTGTCAAACACTTGGAAGGCATAACATAAAAACATAGAAATTAATAAGAGATAATAAAACCTAAGCAACCAATTGCAAGGAATCAATAACAACAAATGAGAGAAGAAGTAATAAACATAAAAAACTTCAAATTGCATTAAATAGAAAATCAAATCTAACATGAGAATTCATAAATTAAATTGGCAACATAAAGTAAATAATAAGGGAAATAGATAAACTAAAATGCTAGAACAAATAAGAGTAGAAGAGAAACTAAATTGAAATAGAGTAGAAATCTAAAATTGAAAATAACTAAACCTAAGAACCCTAAAACCTCTCTCTCTAGAAAACTACATCTAAAACCTAAAATTATGTGAATGAAAGTTGTATCAATGAATGAATGTGATTCTCCCACTCTGCAGCCTCTAATATGTGTTTTTCGGGCTTAGAATTGGGCCAAAAAGGAGCCTAGAAATCGCTCTCAGCACTTTCTGCAATTTCTGCACGTGGCGCATGTCACGCATATGCGTAGGTCACGCATACGCATCGCTTGGCAAAAATCCTTGTCACGCGTACGCGTCGGTCACCCGTACGCGGCGCTGCCAGTTTCTCAAAACTTCATTTTTCTTTGCGTTCCTTCCAATTTTACATGTTTCCTTTCCATCCTCTAAGCCATTTCTGCCCTATAAAGCCTGAAAATACTTAACACACAGATCACGGCATCGAATGGTAATAAAAGGTAATTAAAATTGACAGTTTAAAGGCCTAGGAGACATGTTTTTAACTATATCACAGAATTAGGAAGGATTTGTGATGAGCGGATATTTTATACGCTTTTTGGGGATAATTTCATATAGTTTTGAGTATGTTTTAGTTAGTTTCTAGTCTATTTTTATTAGTTTTTAGGAAAAATTCATATTTCTGGACTTTACTATGAGTTGTGTATTTTTCTGTAATTTCAGGTATTTTTCTGGCTGAAATTGAAGGAGCTGAGCAAAAATCTGATTCAGGCTGAAAAAGGACTGCTGATGCTGTTGGATTCTGACCTCCCTGCACTCAAAGTGAATTTTCTGGAGCTACAGAACTCGAAATGGCATGCTTCCAATTGCGTTGGAAAGTAGACATCCAGGGCTTTCCAGCAATATATAATAGTCCATACTTTGTACAAGGATAGACGATGTAAACTGGCGTTCAACGCTAGTTCTCTGTGAGGAAGCACCTGTCTGGCGTTCAACGCCAGAACAGAGCATGGTTCTGGTGCTGAACGCCCAAAATGGGCAACATCCTGGCGCTAAACGCCCAGAACAAGCATGGTTCTGGCGTTCAACGCCAGAAATGGCTAGTAAATGAGCGTTGAACGCCCAAAATGGGCACCAACCTGGCGCTGAACGCCCAGAGTTGTGTGTAAGGGCATTTTGCATGCCCAAATTGGTGCATGGATGTAAATGCCTTGACACCTCAAGATCTGTGGACCTCACAGGATCATTTCAAGATCCGTGGACCCCACAGGATCCCCACCTTCCCTCCTCATAATCCTAGTTTTTTCTTTCCACATCTTCTTTTTTTTCATCTATTCCCTCTTCTTTTGCTCGAGGGCGAGCAACATTCTAAGTTTGGTGTGGTAAAACAATTATGTGAAGGATCTATAGCTCAGTGGTAGAACATGTGGCTGCAAATCAAGAGATACCTCAGGAGATGCACTTCCCTCCACATAATTATTGGAAGCAACGGAGGATAGAAATACCAAAAATCACTAGGAATCAAGCCACAAAGGCAAGGAAGAGACATAAAAGAGCTCAAGAACATCATTGGTGCCTCAAGAAGGAAATGCCATCATCACAAAGGTGGACTCGTTCCTTGTTCTTACTTTCTCTGTTTTTCGTTTTCTCTATGTTAAGTGCTTATCTATGTTTGTGTCTTCATTACATGATCATTAGTAGTAATTAGTGTCTAGTTTGATTTTATCCCCAATTAAGTATAGTCTATTTTTCTCATCATCAGCAAACATGAATAAAATAGTAGATCTTTTGAATAAGAGGCAATAAAATTTCGAGTTTAATAAGAGAAATTCTAATTAGTTAAATGTGGTGGCAATGCTTTCTGTCTTCTGAATGAATGCTTGAACAGTGCATATGTCTTTTGAATTTGTTGTTTAAGACTGTTAAATATGTTGGCTCTTGAAAGAATGATGAACACGAGACATGTTATTGATAATCTGAAAAATCATAAAAATGATTCTTAAAGCAAGAAAAAGCAGCAAAAAAAAAAAAAGAGAGAGAGAAAAAGCAAGCAGAAAAAGCCAATGACCCTTAAAACCAGAAGGCAAGGGTAAATGAAAAGGATCCCAAGGCTTTGAGCATCAATGGATAGGAGGGCCTAAAGGACTAAAATCCTGGCCTAAGCGACTATTGAAGGAGCTGAGCAAAAATCTGATTCAGGCTGAAAAAGGACTACTGATGCTGTTGGATTCTGACCTCCCTGCACTCAAAGTGGATTTTCTGGAGCTACGGAACTCGAAATGGCATGCTTTCAATTGCGTTGGAAAGTAGACATCCGGGGCTTTCCAGCAATATATAATAGTCCATACTTTGTAAAGGAATCAAGGGATTCTATTCCAACCGGATCGAGAACCAACCTGTGATTAGCCGTGCTGTGACAGAGCGCGTGAGCGTAGTTTTCACTGGAAGGATGGAAGGTAGCCATTGACAACGGTGATCCACCAACACACAGCTTGCCATAGGAGGACGTGCGTGCATGAATCCGAAGACAGAGGAAAGCAGAGATTCAGAAGACAAAGCATCTCCAAAACTCCAACATATTCTCCATTACTGCACAACAAGTAACCTTTAATTTATGCTCTCGTGGTTATTCGCAATTCAACTGATAAACATAATTGACTTCCTGACTAAGATTTACAAGATAACCATAGATTGCTTCAAACCAACAATCTCCGTGGGATTCGACCCTTACTCACGTGAGGTATTACTTGGACGACCCAGTGCACTTGCTGGTTAGTGGTACGCGTTGTGAAAAGTGTGATTCACAATTCGTGCACCAATTTGTAAAACCATACAAATTATATGAATAAGTGAGTAAAGAATTGATAAAAACCACTCAAATTAGCATAAGATAAACTATAAAATAGTGGTTTATAAATCTCCCCACACGTAAACATTAGCATGTCCTCATGCTAAGCTCAAGAGAAGCTATAAAGGAGTGAAGGCAGAATGGTGGAACTTATGCAATGCAATCTATTTAGATGTGATCTACCTACATGCATCATGCTATTCTAATTGCTATCTATCTATATATATATAAGCATACATGTGGTCAAATTGAGTCAAATTTCGAAGAAATCATATATGCATAATCAAGGGCTAAATCAATCATATCAAAACACATTCACAATTGAGTTGAGTTAATCAAAAGGGTTCACAAACTTTCAAGACAAGCAATGATCAAATATGGACATATGGAAATGAGCCATTGAACCTTCACTGGATTTGTATATGCACTCTAGTCTCTCAGGTATCTAGGGTCAACCACTCTACTCTTCTCTAGTCATGCTTTCTAAAACTTTGTTCTTCATCTAACCAATCGACAAATATTTAATGTAAAAATGCAAACATCATGAGGTCTTTTCAAGGTTGTAATGGGGCTAAGGTAAGGGTAAGGATATATGTATGGCCAAGTGAGCTATAATATGAATCTTTGACTAACTTAAGCTCTCACCTAACATACACACACACACACACACACTATATATATATATATATATATATGAAATTATTCCTAGCTACCCACAGTCTCACTTTTGTATATTTCACATACTCATGTATCAAATTTTCTTTAATTTCACCACATATGCATTGATCTTTTATTAAGCTTAACATTGGGGTAATTTTGTCCCCTATTTATTTATTTATTTATTTATGCTGTGATTTTTTTTATGAACATGAAAGAAAACATAACATCTCAATGCGTATGGTTTTTCTGGTTTTACATGAGTAGGCACCCAAATTTTCAATATTTAAATAAAGTGGAAACACAACACATTCCTATTAACCCAGGTTTCCCACAATTCTCCACACTTAGTTAACACACTATCTTAAGCTAACCAAAGATTCAAATCAGGTAACTAATTATTTTTCCACTTAAGACTAGTGATGTGGTAATATAAAGAACAAATGGGGATTAAAGGGCTCAAAGTGGCAGACAAGGATAATTGAAATGGTAGGCTATTTTGGGTAAGTGAGCTAATAGCAATTAATGACCTCAATCATATGTATGCATGTAAATACACTAAACAATGGATATATAGAATGGAGCAAAGCAAAGATTGCAATCATAGGAAAGAAAACACACAAGAATAAAATATTATGGTTAAATAATATAACCATATAATTAAGCTCAAAAATTCACGGGTTGTGTGTTCTTAGCTCAAGACCATATTCCAACTATATATGTATCATGCATGTTTCAAAAAGTTTTAACTCAAATCAATGTGAATCTTTAATTGCCTATTCTAAGAAAAAGATACATTCCTTGAAAAGTTCATCAATTGACCAACATTTATTATTATTATATATATATATACTAAATGAGATGTTGTGATTATGAAAAGTTAAAAGTTTTTAGTTTACTCCCTATTTTCAATCAAAACAATTTCTCATATGCAAAAGGGTAAACTAAGCTCAATAATCCATATTTTTCCACATCACAACTAATAAACTAAAAGTGCAATTCAAGCTAAATATCTAAGATATATACAAGCCCAAAGTGCAAAATGCAACAAAGTAAAAATAAACAGAAGTACAATAAAGTAAAAATGTGCAAGTACTAAAAGAAAAATAAAATAAAATAAAGCAAAATAGGATAAAAGTCTGAAATGGTTCACCAAAATATAATCCGCCGGAGACGGCGACCTCCCCACACTTAAATCACGACATCATCCTCGATGCTCTCAGTCAAGCTGGGTGTGAAGGATTGGTGTGGGAAATCGTGATTCACACTTTTCACAACTCCGCACAACTAACCAGCAAGTGCACTGGGTCATCCAAGTAATACCTTACGTGTGTAAGGGTCGATCCCACGGAGATTGTCAGCTTGAAGCAAGCTATGGTTATCTTGTAAATCTTAGTCAGGAGATTAATGATAAAAATGATTTTGTTATGAAAAGTAAATAACATGAATTAAAAGGTACTTGTGATTCAGTAATGAGGAACAGGTTGAGGTTCCGGAGATGCTCTGTCGTCTGAATCTCTGCTTTCCTACTGTCTTTTTCTCCAAACACGCATGGCTTCCTTCCATGGCAGGCTATATGATCCTCTCAGTGAAAAATATCATGCACGGTCTCTGTACGGCTAATCAACTGTCAGATTTCTCGTCTCGAATGAAAAATACCATGTACAGCTATCGCACGGCTAATCATCTGTCGGTTCCCACTAGCGTCGGAATAGGATCTCTCTATCCTTTTGCACACTGTCACTGTGCCCAACATTCGTGAGTTTGAAGCTCATCACAGTCATCCCTTCCCAGATCCTACTCGGAATACCATAGACAAGGTTTAGACTTTCCGGATCCCAGGAATGCTGCCAATTGGTTCTAGCCTTTACCACGAAGGTTCTGATCTCACAGACTCGGTCCGTGAATCAGAGACCTAAGAGATATGCACTCAAGCTGTCGCCCAATGACTACGTTGAGCTCAGATAGAACGGGAGTGGTTGTTAGGCATGCATTTATAGAATTGAGAATAATGATGAGTGTCACGGATCATCATCTTCTCTAGATTGAAGTACGAGTGAGTATCTTAGAATAGAATCAAGCGTGATTGAATAGAAAACAGTAGTAGTTGCATTAATCCATTGAAACACAGCAGAGCTCCTCACCCCCACCTATGGGGTTTAGAGACTCATGCCGTCAAAGATACAATATGAAATAAAATTGTCATGAGTTGCTAAATGAATCTCTAAAAGTAGTTTTTATACTGAACTAGTAACTTAGGTTTACAGAAAAAGAGTAACTAAGTGCAAATAGTGCAGAAATCCACTTCTGGGACCCACTTGGTGAGTGTTTGGGCTGAGCTTTCAAACTTCCACATGCATATGCCCTACATTGGAGTTAAACGCCACCTTGGGTGCCAAAATAGGCGTTTAACGCCGAAAAGTATGCCAGTTCTAGCGTTTTACGCCAGAAAGTTTATGGCTGGCTTTTAACATCAGTTTGGGCCATTAAATCTCGAGCAAAGTATGGACTATTATATATTGCTGGAAAGCCCAAGATGTCTAATTTCCAGCGCAATTGAGAGCACGCCAATTGGGCTTCTGTAGCTCCAAAAAATCCATTTCGAGTGCAGGAGGGTCAGAATCCAACAGCATCTACAGTCATTTCTCAGCCTCTGAATCAGATTTTTGCTCAGGTCCCTCAATTTCAGCCAGAAAATACCTGAAATTACAGAAAAATATACAAACTCATAGTAAAGTCCAAAAATGTGATTTTTGAATAAAAACTAATAAAAATATAATAAAAAGTAACTAAAATATACTAAAACTACCTAAAAATAATGCCAAAAAGGGTATAAATTATCCGCTCATCAAGGATCATCGCCTACTGAAGGGTGTGCCGCTGGCTCTGTCAGCGGTGGCTGTGCTGGTGCCTGAGGCTCTGCAGGCTGCGCAGGCTGAGTCTCCTCGTGCTGTGCCTGCTGCTGGTCCTCCTTCTGTGCTGCCTCCTGCTCATCCTCTTCCTCAGAGTGATCAGAGGGTGTGTCAGGCTCGGAGGGGATGTTAGTGCATCCAGTAGTCACAATCAGCTTCAGATGGGTATAGCGTCGCTTGTTGCGACGCTCAGACTGCTCATAACGCCGCTGGTTGTGGTGCTCCATCTGATCAAGGCGCTCAAAAAGGCGGTGCACAAGATGGTAGACTGGCTGAGAAGCAGATGATGGTGCTGCGGAAGTAGGTGGTGCTGCAGGTGCTGAAGGTGCTGCTGAGGATGTGGTTGCATCAGTAGAGGTAGTAGCAGTAGGTGGTCTGTGGCCTAGAGGTCCGAACCGCTTGCCGTACGGAATAACCTTCTTGTAGTCGGCAATCGGTGGTCTCTCATCCTCTGGCTCCCATGGCACCTCAGCTCGACGAGCCATCTGGGTGATCAAATAAGGAAAAGGTAGGGTGCCTCTGACATGAACTCTAGACATGTACTTTCTGATGAACCGTGGAAGGTATAGGTCCTTTCCTTCCATGACGCACCAAATAAGGATGATCATGGCAACTGGCACTTCGGACTCGTGAGTACTAGGCATAACATAATTGCTCAGTATCTGTTGCCACAGCCTAGCCTCATCATTGAGATAGATAATCTTGATACCCCATGGAGTGACCTTTGACTTTCCCATAGCCCACAGAACATCAGGATCAATGGCTATGGTACACCGTACAGCATCCCAATCAAAACTCATGAATCTAATAGATTCCTCGGCCTTCTGATAACCATCTGTATCATCTGTTTTAGGCTGGAAGTGGAGGATGTCCTCTATCGCCTCCTTAGTGACTAAAATCTGCTTTCCCCTAAGCTGCACTACATCAAGGGTCGTCCTAAAATAGTTAGAATAGAACTCATGGACCCATGATATGTTTACCTCTGCCAGATCTCTTTCTAGAAATACCCAACCTCTCTGTTTGATCTACTTTGCAGTGTACTTCCTTAATTCGGTTGGTATTTTGAGCGTCCTTTCCAAGTAGAAGTGTCGTGTGTCTCGAAAGACCGGAAACTTGAGTTCATAGTAAAGATTGGCAAATTTGACTGGGTCATTAGCAGGAACAAGTTGATCAGCTTTTTCTTGATCAGTAAAGTTCTTTTCGCGCCAAGATTCATCCGATAGGATATCCGATAGAGCAACAGATGACTGTCCTCTCTTCCTCTTACCGGAACTGGCCTTAGCCTTGCCTTTTTCTTTTGGATCAGACATTCTGAAAAATGGAATTCCTAGAATACAGATTATCAAACTAAAGCAGAGAAACAAAAGGCAAACAATAAGTAAGCATAACAAGCAGTAGGTAGGCAAAAGAGGAGTTGAAGCTAACACATGAAGTGAGTCAGAAAGCGATAAATCCTTGGAATGAAAGAAAGGTAGGATTCAAAGAAATCCATCAGAAATTACAAAAATGAAATTCAGAATGCTTGTTTGTTAAGAAACAACAATTATCATGCCTTGAAAGGAATTAAAAGAGTTAGTTTGAAAAAGGGGTGAAAATGAAAAAGAAAAGTGAGAAAGTCAAGTTAGTTGAAAGTTAGAGAAGTAGGTTAGAATTAGTGGCATGGTAATGTAGTTCCTAACCAAAATGTGTGCACGAATTCAAAGAATAAGCAAGCTCACTTTCATGAAGACAAAGCAAATCATTGATGATGAAAGATGTAATGTAAGAAGCACAAACGGTAAACATAAGTTATCATCAATGTATTTCATCACTCAAGTAAAAAGGAACCATCAATAGCAACGTCAAAGAAACAAGATTAGGCCGATTAGGAAATTTTATGAAACAACTTCAATGGTCAAGGAAAAGTTAAAATTGAAATAGGACCATGAAGAGGGAAGATTTGTAACCTAACTTGAACAATTCAAACATAGAGGAGGTTTCGAATTCATTGGTCAACAAGGTTCAATTTGACACAGAATTTCGTCAATTAGTTCTTTGATTCTATCAATGACTAATGCACATGAGAGGGAACCAAAATAAAGATGGAGATGCTGACCGAATGAATTATGAATTGAGCTCGGCCAAAATAAAGTGTACCAAGGTAAAAACAGTACCAATTTCAATTCATAATTTCGGTAGCATCCTGGCAGTAAATTAGGCGTTCCCGAATTAAAACAAGCAGCAAAAACTCAATTCATATGGATTCAAAGCAGTTCAGAAAAGAGCAGCAATCATCATGTTATATGAACTCAGACAAGAGCAACAATTTCAATCAGCAGTAATAGTTGCAACTCGTGTGAAATTACATCATTAAGTAAAACAGCATCAAACAGCAGTCAAACAGCATACAAGCAACATCAACAGCAAAGCATTTTTAAAATCATACAATTCAGACAGCAGAAATAGAGTACTTATCAGACCTAAATCCACTAACCACATCCTAGCTACCTAACCACCTAAAATCAACTAATAGCATGCATTTCTAATCTAACTAAACCAAGCAGAAATTAAACAAAGCTAACAAAATTATCTTGAACAGACTGATAAAGCAAGAAAGGGAATGCAGGGGATGACAAGGAAACCTGCACTACAAGATTTCTGCTTGTTTATGGGAATTTTTTTGTGGAGGTTTTGGAAAACCTCCATAACATATTTTATTTATGGAAAAATATAAAACCCCCATTAATTAAAACTAGTTTAAAATTTTAAGCCCAATTTTCTAAACAATTAGCCAGTCCCTAACCTATTCTGATTAAACCCAAACCAACTTTAACTCCAAAAAAAACTTGACCAAAAAAATTGGAACCCTAGCAGATCTACTCGCCACCGCAGTAATCATCTCTTCGCCATTGTCACAATCAAGCTCGCCGTAGCATCTGAGATCAAAGGGAGAGTAACTGGCAACGCCCACGACGCCATCCTTGCCGAGGTCCAGGAGCAGGTTTCTATCCTCAACTCCACTTTCTCATGGAAGGAGTCAGATTGAGCCACTGCCAAGCGCGCCACTCACGCGCTCGCGGATCTTGCCAAAACGGTAAATCCTCCGTTCCTCTTCCTCGATCTCCTAGCGTGTTGCTCCCTTCATTTTGGTTTTTGGAAAATTCGGTCGTGCATGTATCTTGGTGTAAGTCCTTCGATGGCTGTGTCTTGCAGAAGAAGTGGTGAACGTGATTGTCGAAGGAGGAGCTATTCTTTCGGCGCGTCTCCTGAGATCACGACACGGTAATTTTTGAGATCTCCTTCTGCGTTCTTTTTTGTTAATTTTGTGATTTTCTCTACATTAATTTAGTTTGATTGATTACTTCTCTGATTTCAGATTTGGCTTGTTACTTTTGCGATTATTTAGTAACTTGATGGCGATACAATTAGTGTTGATATTTTTGCTTATCCTGGTTTGATTCTGATTTTTATGTTGAAATAGGCATATGGATAAGCAGAATGAGATCCTTATGGAAGCCTATAGATCAATGCTCCATGAATCGCAAAAACTTCAGGTTCTTTGCTTGGTACTACCCCTGAATTTTCCTGTCTCTAATTTAATTTGTGCTTTTTTACTATTTTAGCTATTCTCTTTGAAAAAGAAATTACATTCTTCATTTAGATAGTCCTAGTTTGATGCATTTTTCAGTAACAAATAACAAATGTGATCTTTGTAAGAGAGAAAGTAATTTCTGGTATTTATTGGGATTGTGATACTGATTTTTGGTGGAATGTATCAATGAATTTTTGAATAATAATTTATTTTTCTGTGCGACATGTTTGTATTAATTCATCAACACTAATTCATCACTAAGTTATGGAGTTCTAATTAATAGGTCGAAGAAGAAATGCTTATACACAAGCTCTATATGTTATGTCAGCTCATGGTCTAACTAAAAAGGTATCTTGATCACTTATCTCATCTCATCTCTTCCATAAGAATCTCATTCTGCTTATCCTTTCCCCTGAAGAATGCAAGGTTAGGTTCCTTTTTTTATAAACAGGTCTAGCTCTCTGAACTTCAAAGAAAGTTGGCTATATTGATGACTATAACACAAGAAATCATTGCCACTAAGCTTAAATTATTAACTTTTTTTATTATTTTTATATATAAACAGGTCTAGCTAAAAGGTGTTGCTGTTGGAATATCTATAGCTAGAACAAGTGGGGTTCTGCCATTATTAATTTGTGCTTGTGTTAGATATTTCTAGAAGAAGGAAAAAGAAAAAAATAAATTACCAACAGAAGATTTTATATCAAGTTCAACCCAAGATGGTAACTGTATTTTATTGAAATTCTAGGCTTCTTAATCTACTATTTGTTTCTTTCTAGTTGATTAAGTTATATTAACTATGATACAATATTAAAATGTTCACTGAATTAATTATGTTGTGATCATGAATTCATAATAATAACACTTTTTTGTTTCTTTCTTCCTTATCCTTGTAAAGCATCTAACAGTGGTGAATATGAAACTTTAGGATCCACAGCTGCTAGTGCTTCTGGCCTTCCGACAATTATGGCGGCAAAATCGATAGAATTCTCTTATTAAGAACTAGCCAAGGCTACAAATAACTTTAGCTCTGATAACAAAATTGGTCAGGTAGATTCGGAGCTGTCTATTTTGCAGAATTAAAAGGCCAAGTAAGAACAAGCCAATTATATCTTTAATAATGTTATATAATCTTCCAGAATTAAAAGGAAAAATAAATTATCTTTAACCATTTAGTTCTTTATTTGCATAATTTTATTGATAGTTAAAGATACTAAAAATGGTAGTTAGACATTTGGCAAACGAATAAAATTGATATGAGATGTGGCAAGGGACCACATACATACACATAATAAATATAAAATGATGAGATATTTTAAATTTATTATATTTAATTATAAATAGTTTTGTATATTTTAAATACTTTAAAATTTATTTTTTTTTATAAATATTAAATATGACATATTACATATAAATATGTTTATTAAAAAATAATTTTTTAAATAATATTTTTATTTTTGTAAAAAAAAAATTATCAGGCCTTTTAACAGGCTTCAAGCCTGGCTAGTCTGAATAACAAGCCAGGATTAGTAGTTTAAAAAAAGCTTATAGCAGGCTAAAAGTCAGGCTCAGGCCAATTGACTACATGATAGGCCAGGCCTGTTAAGAGCAAAGCCTGGCCTGGCCTGGCCTGTTTCCACTCCTACCTGTCACTAGAGCCCAGCACCTCGTACGACACAGATGTCCGCCCCGGTTCACAGTATGCGACGCCCCCATCGGTCGACTATGGGCGGTTGATTACTGCATTCCAGTCGATGCCGCTTGTCACGGAATTCACAATCCACAACTTACCGGCAAGTGCATCGGGTCGTACCAAGTAATACCCCAGGTCTGTGTGGGCCGATCCCACGAGGATTGATGGACTAAGCAAAAATAGTCAAATGATTCACTTACTCAGACAAGCAGAAAATGGTGTTTTGAGGTTTAAAGTGCATTGAACAGTAGTCTGAAAATTGGAAGGCAAACAGTGGATTCGGTGTGAAAAGTATATGATAGAATATTTAAGGTTTCAGAGATGTTTATTTTTCTGGATTTATATTTCTTACCAACTATTTTAATCATGCAAGATTCATTTAATGGCAAACTGTAATTGACTAAACCCTAATTCCATAGTGATTTAGTCTCCTCTAACCTAATCAACCGCCAATTCTTTGGTCACTTAATATAGATTAAAGGGTTAAGTTCAATTCTAGTTTATTAGCCACAAAAATCCTAATTACCCAAATATAAGAGGATTATATGTCACATATCCCGTTAAGTACAGGCAATTAGTGATTTAGGAGAAATTTACTTTCAACCTAATATTCAAGTGAGATAAATTTTTCAAGAATCAACAAGAATAAATGTAGAATAAGAGTTATTTTCCAATACACTCAGATTTATAGGATGAAGAACGAAAGTAATCCTTGAATTTAAATCAATACATTAATTAAAATAGGGTGGCAATAGTATTAATCCATAGAATAAACAGAGCTCTTAACCTTAACCAAGGAGGTTTAGTTACTCATGACTCAGAGAGAAAACTAGGGTTCAAAGATGTGTGAAAACTAGAATGAGGTAGCTGAGAAGAAAGTCCCCGAAGGGCTAAATCTTTTCCATTTTATATCTAACCTAATCTGATTTGAAAATAAAATAAACTAATAATTACTAAAGCCCAAAAGATTGTGTTTGGGAATAGAAATAACTAAAACAAAATAAAATAGAATAATTATAATCCAAAACTAACTAATGAAGCCCCTTTGTTGAAGTTGGGTCCGCGCTACTGGCATTAAACGCTAGAAACGGCGTTTAGTATCCCAGGTGGCAGAAAGCTTCCAAACCTTGCTGTCTTCCTGGCACTAAACACCAGGTTCGACGTTTAGCACCCTTTGAGGCAGAGAGCTCGTCCAGGTCCGTGTTTAGCGCCATCTTGACAGAATGGCTGCATTAAATCCAAAGTGCTCGACATTTAGCGCCAGCTCAACAGAATTAAAATTATTCTCTTTTCTTCTGCATAGACTCTATCAAACTGATCCAAACTTAATCTGAAATAATCAAAACAATAGACGACTCAAAGTACCATCCAAATAGGCTTCAAAATACTAAAATCTAAATAAAACTCAATAAATTCATATCTAAAATAATAAAAAATAAAGAAAAGATGCTCACGCATCATAACACCAAACTTGAATTGTTGCTTGTCCTCAAGCAACTAAAAACAATATAGAATTGAGAAGTGAAATTGCCCAAGAATTGAATTTTCCCTTAAGCTCCTGTCCATTCACTGAGTGAGGGTTGATGACACTGTGATCCTGAATAGTTTTGGCATCTCACTATCCTTTGAAGCTCAGAAAATGCCAATGTCCTTCTGGTGCATACGAATCCCCACACTTCTGTACAACAGTACCAACAAGTGCACTAGGTCGTCCAAGTAATACCTGAGCGAGTCAGGGTTGATCCCATGAGGATTGTGGTTTGAAGCAAGCTATGGTTATCTTGTAGGTCTTAGTCAGAAAAATCAGAATGAGAATGATTTTATGTCATATATGGAGTTTTAAGAGTAATGTATGAAAGGAATACTGAATTGGAATAAAGTTAAGGATTGGAGTTGCTTTGTCTTTCTGAATTAACTCTGATATTACTGCTCTCTTTGCTTGTGAGTGATTTCTTCCATGGCAGGCTGTATGTGATTGACACTGATTTGAGCAGCTGCCAATACTCCTCCAGATCTGAACTCCATGTTTAGTGTGGATCCATTCTGATTGAGGGTGAAGCTCGTACAGTTCATTCTTCTTAATGATCCTACTCAAAATGCCACAGACAAGGTCAGATCTTCCAGATCAGAGAATGTTGCACCTTTTGTTCTAGCCTCTACCATAGAGACCCTAATCTCTCCAAAAATTGGCTGAACTTATGTCTCGAGAAGTTCCCAACGAAGTCGTGGATTATCTGTCTAAGAGATGTATAAACATAGTTGTTGGTTTGTCTTTGTCCCGTGAAAGACGCATTCTGAACCCAAGTAGACGCGGATGTTTGTCAGGCACATTCGTCTTAATGTGATGAACAGAGCTAATTTGTTAGATCATCCTATTCACCACGATGAAGATCAGATATACATCTTAGAATTAATCAAACACAGATCGAAGAGAAACAGTAATACTTTTATTAATTCATAGGACTCAGTAGGGCTCCTCCCTTTAATCTATGAGGTTTAAAAACTCATACTGAAGAAAAAATACAATGGTAAACATGTATGATAGTCTCTGGAATCGAAGAAGGTTCTGAATTATATAAATAAAATCCCTTAAATACTAAACAAATGACTAGTAAGGGTAAAACAATCTTTTTAGTGCTAAAATCAACTTCTGGGGCCCACTTAGTGAGTGTTTGGGCTGAGTTTTGATGAGATCCACGTGCTATGAGGTCTCTTGGGTGTGGAACACCAGCTAGGGGGTCCTCTTTGGTCGTTTATACATTAGTCTCTGCTCTTTGGGCGCTGGACACCTGGAAGGGGACAGGTAGCTGGCGTTGGATGCCAGTTTTGGGCCTTCTAATACAAAGCAAAGTATAGACTATTATATTACTGGAAAGCTCTAAAAGTCAGCTTTCCATAGCCGTTGAGAGTGCTCCATTTGGATTTTTGTAGCTCCAGAAAAGCTCTTTCGAATACAAGGAGGTCAGATCCGGATAGCATCTGCAGTGCTTTCTCTGTTTCTGAATCAGACTTCTGCTACAGCTCCTCAATTTCAGCCAAAAACACAAAAACTCATAGTATAATCCAAAAATGTGAATTTAACACTAAAACTTATAAAAACTTAATAAAAAATAAATAAAAACTACTAAAAAGTAAAAACTATATGAAAGTGATGCCAAAAAGCGTATAAAATATCCGCTCATCACCTTCAAAACTAGAACTTGGATAATATTATGGATTCTCTTCCATTTTAACCTTTGATTAGTCCTTGAACACAACTTTTTCTTATCTTTTCTTTGATGCTTTGCACCTTGAGCCTAGTCGTAACTCTAAATATTTTGTCTCAAGCTTTACTCAACACGAAAACACCACAAGCACTTAACTAGGGGAACTCTTTGAGTTCTAAAATTTTTTCTTTTAACTTTTCCCATTCAGTGGTGCTCAGAGCCTTTGGTATACTCATTATTGGCACTTGGTCTCAACTCTAAGTGTTCTGTCTCAAGATTTACTTGACACCTTCACACCACAAGCATATGGCTAGGAAAACAACTCTTTGATCTTTTGATCATACTAAACCTTCCTAGCCATTGATGCTCAGAGTTTTGGACCTTGCTCTTTATTTTCTTTTTCTTTTTGTTGTTACTTTTGCTTCAAGGATTAAGTTCTTGTCTCAATTTAGAGAATTCATAATACTTCTCTAAATTCAAATATATACTATTCTACTCATACATCCAGAATTACAGATAATACCACCACATCAAGATCAATAGGACAACTCAGAATATATAGCTCAAGTTCTCATGCATTATATCACTTTTCTTTTCCTTTTTTTTCTTTTTTTAATACTCGATGATCAATACATAAGACAACTTTTCAAAGTAAACACAAAATACTAAATTAATTAACTAAACTAGAAGAACTAAGAATGCTACTAGTCATGCAAAGGATTTAAACAGAAAATAGAAAATAAGATATATTAACTAAAAAACAGAAAAAAGGGGAAATAGCAGATAAGAAACTCAGTCACCTCAGTCATGGTGGCTGCTCCTTCCTGGAAATCCTCTCCAAGCTCCAAAATCACGCCTCCGCTCATCCATCTCTCGCCGCTGGCTCTGCTGCTCCTCTAGTATTTGCTGAAGAAGGGCAGAGTGGCCCTCATGGTCTATCCTCAACTGATCAATAGATGATGCTAGATGCCCAATGAATGATGTCAACTGATCCCAATAATCCTGAGGAGGAAAATAATGACCCTGAGGAACCTCAGGCTGCTCCTGCTGAGGAAGGAGAACTGGCTCCTGAGGTGGTGCTCGGGTATACTCCTTAGCATACTCCATATCCCTCCTAGTGATCGGCCTTTCGATGTCAATAGGAGTGTCGCAGTCAATTCGCACTTGAGCGGCGTCACATGGGCGGAAAATGTGGTGGGGAAAGGCCAGTCTGGCAGAAGTGGATGCCTTAGCGGCAAAGCTGTATAACTCTTGAGGGATCACGCGATGCACCTCCAGATCGTAGGGATGATAGAGTGCTAAATAAATTCCAGCCATTTCCTAGCAACCGGCCTCAGATAGTGCCTCCCCAACTGGTATGGTTGCGCCTTGGTGTCACGCCTCCACTGTGCTCCAGGGAGGCATATGTCAGTGAGGATCTGGTCCAACCTTTGATCACTGTTGACGCTATGAGTGTAAGAGTGAGGGTCTTCTCTGGTCGGAGGCAACTAAAACACGTCCCTCACTCTCTCCGGACCAAACTCCAGGATCGTCCCTCAGACCATGGTGCGCCAGTTCTTCGGGTCAGGGTTCACGTTCTTGACATGCTTGTAAGTCACCCAAGCATTTGCGTAGAACTCCTGGACCATCAAACGGCCCACTGAATTCTCTGGGTTGCACAGAATTTCCAAACCCCTCATCTGAATCTGCTCCCGTATCTCCGGATACTCATCTAGCTATAAATCAAACTTCACTTACGGGATCACTTTCTTCTTGCTCACAATCTCGTGAAGGTGATCCTTATGGGTCTTGGAGCTAAACCGATTGTTGTCAAAAGGACCGGTTGTGGGAGCTTTCTCCTTCCTCTTCCTAAAGGAGAACTTGCCAGTCTTGGGTGCCATAAATGATGATGATAAGAAAAATAGCGAAGTGTCCAACACTAAACTTAGAGCCTTTTCTCGTCCCGAGCAAAGAGAAAAGGAAAAGAAAAATAGAGGGGAAAGGTAAAAAGATGGTGAAGAGGAAAGATGAAGAAAATAATAACGGAGAAGATAGATAGAGCGAGGGAATAAGAAAAAGAAATTTGGGGTAAGTGGTCAAGGGATGTGTGTGAAAAGAAAAAGGGGAGTTGGAGATTGAATGATAAAAAAGGGGAAGAGGGGTAGTTTTTGTGTTGTAGTGAAAGGATAGGGTAAAAAGAGGTATTTATAGAAGTGGGAGAGGGGGGTTATGTTTGGTTTATGGAAAGGGGGTGAATGGAATTGAATGGGAATTATGGTGGGTTGGTGGGAGGGGAATGGGGAATTGAAAGAAATAAATAGGGGGTGGAATGGTTGGGTAACAGTAAAAGGAAGGGGAGTGGGGAAAAGAGAAACTGGTGGGGGAGTGTAAGAGTAGGACCCACAAAATCTCATTTTCAAAATTCAACGTCCCTTCCGTGTTGACCGTTCTGATGCTACTGGTGCTAAACACCAGCGTCGGCGTTTAGCACCATAGCGTTTTCAGAGTTTTTTTGGGACGAGGGCTTGGTGCTAAACGCCCAGGTCTGCGTTTAGCGTTGGAAAAATAGAATACTTTTTGAAAATTGTTCCATCTTGGGCGCTTAACGCCTTTCCTGGCGTTTAATGCCAAGCAAACAGAAGCAACTCCACTTTTTATGCCATTTCAGCGTTGAACGCCTAGGTCCGAGTTTAGCGCCAGTGTCGACGTAAATGCTCCTCAAAATTTGTGCTCTTCGGTGCTAAATGCCTAGCCTGGCATTTAGCGCCACCCAAACAGAGAGCTTTTTAAACTTTGTGCCCCTCCTGGCTGAACGCCTAGCCTGGCGTTTAGCACCGGAGCACCCAAATGAACTTCTCTCCAAGGTGTTCTGTTCTTCCTTCAAATTCCTCTTGTTCCTATTTCAAACACTTTGTATGACCACAAACAAAATAAACCAAGGAAAACTATGAATAAAAATCATAAATAACTGAAAATTAAAATGAACATAAAATCAAAGGATGTTAGGGCTGGGTTGCCTCCTAACAAGTGCTTCTTTAACATCAATAGCTTGACGTTCAGCTCTTGTTAAGGTGAGGGTTGGTCATAGTACTTCAACTCCTCACCTCTCACTGTGAATCGTTTCCCTGTGTTTTCATGGATTAACTCAATATGCTCAAGGGAGAGAATCCTGTTCACCGTATGAGACAATAATGGGCTTCGAGTTAACACCACTTTCGTTCCTGGTGAGAACTCTTCAATGGGGATCTTCTTGTTTCTCCATCCCTTGGGCACTTTCTTCTTGGGAACTTCCTCCTTGGTGATGACGCACACCCAACACCAGACTTATATTTGATGTCAGAAAAAATTGTTTTGATTTCCATTGAAGGAGGCTTGAGCTGCGAACTCTATTTTACCCCATTAAGGGATTCTTGGAGACTTGGATTAGTCCACTCATTCTTCATGCAAGTGCCTTCTTCAATTGAATGATCTATGGGTTTAAAAACCTTGAAGATCAACTGCTCCTTATGCAGCCTTAGCACCAATTTACCTTCTTCCACATCAATCAAAGCTCTCCCTGTGGCTAGAAATTGTTTTTCTAGGATCATGGAGACGTTTTCGTCCTCTCCCATGTCAAGGATCACAAAATCTGCTGGGAAGAATAACTTTTCCAATTTGACCAAGAGATTCTCCACTGTTCCATGTGCATGTTTCAGAGATTTGTCTACCATTTGTAATGCTATCTTTGTTGGTTGTGCCTCTTTGATTTGCAACTTCATCATCACAGATAAGGGCATTAAATTAATACTTGCACTAGATCACATAAGGCTTTGTCAAAAGTCGTGCTCCCAATGGTACACAGAATCTAAAAGCTTTCTGGATCTGGCATCTTCCTTGGCAGATTGCTCTGAGTTATGGCACTACATTCCTTGGTCAGGACCACTGTCTCATCTCCCTTTAAAGCCTTCTTCTTTGAAAGTAAATCCTTCACGAACTTGACATAGAGAGGCATTTTCTCCAAAACCTCAGCAAAAGGAATATTAATTTGTAACTTTCTGAAGACTTCCAAGAACTTTGAAAACTGCTTGTCCTTGGTCTCTTTTTGAAGCTTCTAAGGATATGGTATTTCAGACTTGTACTCAGGTGACTTAGGCAATGCCGAATATTTTTCATGATCAAATGGAAAGGGATTATTCAGAAGCCTTGGAGAACGTGTGTTACAGCATCCTCAGTCTTCTCTGGAGCTACTGTTTCAACCGATCCTTCAGTATTTTGTGCTTCCTCACCAGAGTTACTGGTTCACTTACCAATGTGATTACCTTGCACTCCTTTCTTAGCTTTGGAATTGTGTTGCTAGGAAGGGTATTGGTGGTCTTTTGATCAATCTTAGCAACCTTTGTGGCTATTTGGCCCATCTAAACCTCCAAGTTGCTAAGCGAAGCTCTAGTTTTTTGCATGAAGCTAAGAGTACTCTTGGAAAGCTCTGCAACTATAGATTCCAAGTCAGAGGACTTCTGGGAATTAGATGGTGCATTATTGTTGTTGAAACCACCCTGATTGAAACTGTTCGAATGGCCCTGATTGTTATTGAAATTCTAGTTCCTCTGTGGTTAATTTTCTTATCTAAAATTTGGGTGATTCCTCCACCCTGGATTATATGTCTTAGAGAAAGGATCATTATTGAGGGGGTCTGGAGGAGTTGCCAACACAGTTAACCTGTTTAGAGGAAAATTGACCAGAGTAACAAGGCTCACCTTGAGGGAATCCACCACTCATATCATAGAAAGTATCTTGGGTATTAATAGTTGAAACTTGTAATCCACCCAAGTGTTGAGTAATGCCATTATTTGTTGAGACATGGTCTTGTTCTGAGCAAGAATTATGTCCAAAGTGTCTAATTCGATAACTCTTTTCTTCACAGAGGTCCTCTCAGAAGAATACAAGTATTGATTGTTTGCAACCATCTCAATCAACTCATTAGCCTCTTCATGAGTCTTCTTCATGTGAAGGGATCTGCCTGCAGAATTATCTAGAGACATTTTGGAAGTCTCAGAGACTCTATCATAGAAGATTTGTAGCTGAATCCAATTTGAGAACATATCAGGAGGACACTTCCTGAGCATCAACTTGTATCTCTCCCAAGCTTCATAGAGAGACTCAGCCTCTCTCTGCCTGAAAGTCTGAACATCCGTCCTCTGCTTGGTCAGCTTTTGAGGTGGAAAGAACTTGGTCAAGAACCTATTGACCACCTTATCCCAAGTATCCAAGCTCTTCTTAGGCTGTGTGTCAAGCCACTGCTTAGCTCTGTCTCGTATCGCAAATATGAAGAGAAGCAACTTGTAGACATCAGAATGAACTTCATTGGTCTTCACAGTGTCACAAATCTGCAGAAAATTTGATATAAATAAGTTTGGGTCTTCCTGCGGGAGTCCGTAAAATTGGCAGTTTTGTTGCACCAAAAAAATCAACTAAGGCTTCAGCTCAAAGTTGTTAGCAGCCACAGGGGGTACAATGATGCTATTTCCATAGAAATTAGGGCTAGGAATAGTGTATGAGTCAAGTGTTCTCCTAGGTTTCTCAGGCACATTGGGAGGATTAACAATATTGGCATTAACCACATTGTTGTTATTGAGCTCCATAGTAATTCTTCAACTTCCTTCTTAAAGTTCTTCTTGAAATTCTCAGTAGCTTTATCAGCTCTAGCCTGCTATAAATGCCTTCTCAAGGTCCTCTCAATCTCAGGATCAAAGTTAAGAAAAGGTTCTTTGTTCCTCTTTCTGCTAAAAAATAAACAGAAAACAAGAAAAGGTGAGAATCTCTACGTCAGAGTAAAGAGAATTCCCAATGAGGTATCCTGAGTAAATGAAATAGAACAAAGTAAACTAAATAACTAACCTAGAATTTTTGAAAACTAATAAGAAAAATAAACTAAAAATTTTGAAAATAATGAGGAAAAATAAATAGGAAGAATAAAATAAAGAAACTACAGGGACACGAGACTTAAGTTTTGAAATATAAGAGAATTTTTAAATGAAATAAAGCTATTTTTTTTTTTTGAAAACTTAATGAAGAAAACCAAACAAAATTAAAGCAAGGATGTCTAATCTAAGCGATCAAACAACAGGTAGTTGTCAATCACAGTCAATCCCCGGCAATGGCGCCAAAAAACTGGTCGCGGAATTTACAATCCACAACTTACCGGCAAGTGCACCGGGTCGTAACAAGTAATACCTTAGGTGAGTGAAGGTCGATCCCACGAGGATTGATGGACTGAGCAACAATAGTCGAATGATTCACTTAGTCAGACAAGCAGAAAATGGTGTTTTGATATTTAAAGTGCATTAAACAGTAAATCAAAAAATTGGAAGGCAAACAGTAGATTCGGTGTGAAAAGCATGTGAGAGAATAGTTAAAGTTTTAGAGATGTTTATTTTTCTGGATTTATATTTCTTACCAACTATTTTAATCATGCAAGATTTACTTCATGGTAAACTGTAATTGACTAAACCCTAATTCCTTAATAATTTAGTCTCCTCTAACCTAATCAACCGCCAATTCCTTGCTCACTTAATATAGATTAAAGGGTTAGGTTCAATTCTGGTTTATTAGCCACAAAAATCCTAATTACCCAAATATAAGATGATTATATGTTATGTATCCCGTTAAGACTAGACAATTAGTGATTTAAGAGGAATTTACTTTCAAGCTAATATTCAAGTGAGATAACTTTTTCAAGAATCAACAAGAATTCAAGTAGAACAAGTGTTATTTTTCAATACACTCAGATTCATAGGATGAAGAACGAAAGTAATCCTTGAATTTAAATAAATATATTAATTAAAATAGAGTAGCAATAATATTAATTCATAGAATAAACAGAACTCCTAACCTTAGCCAAGGAGGTTTAGTTGCTCATAGCTTGGAGAGAAAACTTAGGTTCAAAGGTGTGTAAAAACTAGAATGAGGTAGCGGAGAAGAGAGCCCCTCGAAGGGCTAAATCTTTTTTCTTTTATATCTAATCTAATTTGATTTGAAAATAAAATAAACTAATAATTACTAAAGCGCAAAAGATTGTGTTTGGGAATAGAAATAACTAAAACAAAATAAAATACAATAATTATAATCCAAATCTAACTAATGAAGTCCCTTTCTTGAAGTTGGATCCGTGCTACTGGCGCTAAACGCCGATTCTGGCGTTTAGCGCCCTAGGTGGCAGAAAGCTTCTAAACCTTGCTGTCTTCCTGGCGCTAAACGCCAGGTTCGGCGTTTAGCGCCTTTTGAGGTAGAGAGCTCGCACACGTTATGAGGCACCTGGCGCTAAACGTCTAGGTCTGCGTTTAGCGCCATCTTGACAGAATGGCTGCACGCAATCGAAAGTGTTTGAGCGCTAAACGCCAGATACGGCGTTTAGCACCAGCTCAACAAAATTAAAATTCTTCTCTTTTCTTCTGCACAGACTCTGTCAAACTGATCCAAACTTCACCTAAAATAATCAAAATAATAGACGACTCAAAATAGAATCCAAATAGGCTTCAAAACACTAAAATCTAAATAAAACTCAATAAATTCATATCTAAAACAATAAGAAAATAAAGAAAAGATGCTTGCACATCAGCCGTCACCACCACATTATCCACCTGTACATCCTCACTACCAGACACAACCATATCCTCATATGCAGTATCATGACACTCAGGTGTACTTATGTAAAATTCGGTTAATTAGTGGATAATTAACCAATAAATTAAAATATATTCTAGAAAGTGAGGAATGGTTTTTATGGTCTAATATGATAGAGGGATTTAAAACGAAAATTTCGACACCAATTTTAAAGAAATCGGCCCAAGATTGGGCCGAATGGGCCAAACCGGGCCAACCGGACCAAGTTGGGCCCAAGGGCCCAGCCAAGCTTCATTCATTTAATGAAGCTCATCTCCCTCTCTCCTTCATGAACAAACACACGCTGAACACACAAGGGGAATGGGGGAAAATAAAACCCTTGCTCCTATTCACTTCCAATCTTCTATTGATCATAACTTTTGATCCGGATCTCCGATTGACGCATTGTTTGCAGCCACGCGATCGCAGCGTCGAGCTCTACAAAACACACACAAGCAATCTTGAGGTAAGTCACATTTTCACCTTCAAATTCTCAGCCCTTGATTTTGAGTTTATTGGGCAAAAATGTTGAAATTTGTGAGCTTCTTGTGTTATAGGATCAAATTAGCTTGAGGGAAAGGCTTGTTCTTGCTCCCTTGATCCTTGGGCTGGTAAGTACCTCAAACTCTAGTGGAAATTTCTGAAATTTATGGTATTGGGTTTGAGTTATTGTGTTTTGGTGTGATATTGTGGCTTAGGCTTTGTAAATATGTATATTGGAGTTTGATTGGTGGTTTTGGCAAGCCTTGGAGTGGAGCTTATGCTTGGAAATCTGTTGGTGAAGCTTTGAGACATTGGAAGTTGAGGAAAAGTGAATTTGAGAGTGTTCCGAGTGGAACAGAAATTGGCCAAGGTATGGTTTCGGTTTCCTATATTTAAAATGTAATGTGGTTGTGAAAACGTAGGCTAGTGACCCTAGGATAGGGCTTTGGAATGTTGATGTAGTTGTTGGATAATTTAGATTGAATTGAACATGTATGAATGATGGTGTAAATGGTTGTGTGTGGTTGTATTGGTTGGTGAAGTATGAAATATGGTATGTGATGTGGATTAATATATTGGATTGATGATAGAGTAAAGGACCTTGTTGGTGAGCATGATTTGAAGAACGAACTTGTTATATATATATATGGTGATTGATATGGTGATTGATACCTTGAATATTTATTTGGAGTTTGGAATGTGATATGTTGATTTATGATGTGAGATTTGGTTATATATGGTGTAATTGATAGATTGAGGATTGAATGAGGTTTGGAGATGGTAAATGTTGGAAGGGTTGAGTTTTGGGTTGATTTTGACTGGATTTGGTAAGTGTAGGTTTTGAAATGGGGAGTTTATGAGTTTTGGTAAAAATAAAATTTTGACGAACTTCAACGAATCATATCTTGAGTTATTGTTTTTGAAATTTGATGATTTTTATATCGAAAGAAAGATGATTTCATAAGCTTTGAAATGGTTTAAATTTGGTGAAAATCTGAATTTTGTGGAAGGAGATATGATCGTTGGAAGATCGGGCCAGAAAACTGAATTCTGCAACTTCTGCAGAATTTGTGATTTCTGGTTCGTGTACGCACGCACAGCCCTGTGCGTACACACACCCCGTGAAAATTTGCACATGTGCGTATGTACACGTGGAAATGGGGCTACTGTTGGGAGCGTCAGCATGCTCTGTGCGCGTATATGGCCAAGGGAGTTTTGCGAGCTGTGCGTACGCACACGTTGGGAATGGCATGCTGTTGGTGGCGCTAGCGCACCTTGTGTGCGCACTCAACCCTGAAAATTTTGTTTTCTGTGCGTACGCACAGACTTGTGCATACGCACACTTCAAAAGTCATTTCTGGGCGTGCGCACACACACCCCTGTGCGTACGCACTCGACCCAGTTCTTTTCTACAACTTTTGTTTTCAAGCTCTTCACATTCCCAACAAGCTCGTAACCTTCTGAGATGTTATTTCACGCTTATAAACCCCCAATTTCACCCTTTAAATCTTAAAGTGATATAGAATTCCTAGTGATTGAGAGAAAGCTAGGGAAGAGGATAACTTGTGGAGGAAGAAAGGGGGTGTTATGTTGAGTTGTGATGAGCATAGTAAATGATGATAATATGAGTTGTTGAGGAGGAGGGTGGAGTGCTGTATATGAGACGAGCTGAGTGGCTGAGTATATTATGAGCTGAATGGCGGTGTATGATAATGATTATGGCTGAGTATGAATTATGATTTGTAAGCTGGATGGCTGAGATGAATATTAATGTATGGCTGTGATTGAATGCATATATGCTGAATTGAATTGTTGGCATTATGATTGATTGCACTCCACCTATTTGAGATACGAGTTTTCCTGGGTAAAAGCAGTGGCTAGCCACCATGGGCTCCAGGTGGAGACTCGATACTCTGCTGACCCTATGTCGTAAGTGTGGCCGGGCACTATGAAAGACCCGAATGAGCTCGCCCCCATAAATATAAACCAGTGAGGGTGTTGGATATATATGAAATTATGATTTATGTTGAGTATAACTCGAGTTGAGGATGCACGACAGAGAGACAGTCCAACGGTTAGCTACCAGGACTTGTCGGGTTGACTTTATAACCGACAGATGAGACTCATCGGCTACTAGGACAGGCATGCATCATATGCATTATATGTGAGCTGATTGGAATGCCTAATTGCTTGCATCATTACTTGCTAATTGCCTAATTGCCTTACTTGTTTCCTACTTGTGCATCTCTTTGTTTGATATACTTGTGTTTGCATCTCTATTACTGTTGGCGGTTGGGAGGTTTGTAGGATTTGGAAAGGGGATATTTAATTAGAATTGAAGATCCTTAAGTTAGTTGCCTACTTTTACATTTCTCATGGTTTAGTTATATTTATATGCTTTGATTATAACTTGGGAGTTCTAGGATTGCCTTCGGCTTTTCCAGGACATTATATGTTAGATATTTGGGCACTGTTACCATGCTGAGAACCTCTGGTTCTCACCCTTGCGGATTTTGTGGTTTTCAGATGCAGGACGTGATGCTCCTCGCTGAGGCATACTGGAGACTTCCTTTTGGCAGAGATCCTTAGCTTTTGGGATTTTATTTTGGTCATTATATACCTATTTAGATATTATATTCTCCACTGTATATGTATTTTGTATTAACTCCTCTTAGAGGTTATTTTGGAGAAGCAGGTCTTGTATTTTGTCTTTTGGGGTTGTCATTGGGTAATTTCTTTGTATATATATGTATGTATACTTATATGATCGGACCGGTTATCTTCGCAAGCCCAGTCCCGAGTCTTGATATATGTATTTTGGCACTCTTTTGCATATCTCTTAGCGTTAGTTTACTCTTTGTCTGTTTCATTTACACTATCGATAGAAGTGTTGCACGTTTTGATTTAACGGTTTTAATTTACCCATTTTTTCAAAGGCTCCTAGTTATAAACCTCTTGCAATACTATACGTACTAAATTTCATTTTAGAGGTCGTAATACCTCGCCACCTCTGTTTTATGACTTAAGCATAAGACTCTGTGTGGTAGGGTGCTACAACTTACATCCTTCATCCGCTCATCACCGCACGTAGAGGCTCCTCCGGCTCCATGACCTAGCAGACCATCTCGGCAAACACAACCTCCATTCTGTGGCATTGGGAATCACTTGCATTACCCACCTGACCAGCATCGATGATGTATTTTACATACTTTTTGTATTATTTATATTGTATTCTGTACTTTATTTAGTTTGTGTATCGACACTTTAATTAGCTTATTGGAATTTGAATTTATCTACTATCGTCTATTATCCAACCTATGTTAGTTTAGTAACTGTTCATACCCTGGGTCGAGCTACCCGAACCGGGATGTTCAGTAGCAAAGCGACCGACCTGTTTAGGCCAAGCGAACCGACTTCTTTACGAAAAACTCGGCCAGATCGACAGGAAAGCCCAGTAAAGGGCCCAAATGAAGGAACACAGCCCAATCCAAAGGCAGCCCAAGCCTACAGAGAGAAGGGCGGTTCCGTTGAAGATAAGCTGACCTCACCCAAAGATAAGATAAGATAAGATAAGATAAGATAAGATAACTAACTTATCTTATCTAAAAAGGTCACTCTACACCATTATAAATACATTGGAGCACCCAGGAATAACTCATACTCTGATTCTACAAAAAACCTGTTTAATACCCATGCTAACTTAAGCATCGGAGTCTCTTGCAGGTACCTCTACCCTCTGGTGACGAAGGATCAGCAGTGCAGCCAGTTCAACAAGTCGGACGCGGCGGCTCCGGTCACCACCAACAAGTCGGACCCAACAGCTCCGACCGTTACAGAAGATCTCCTCCGAGATCGACCTACAGTTTCAGGTAACCCTCGGAACATTGGCGCCATTGCCGGGGAACCTGGAAGTCATCCCAACACCATGGCGGACGACCACGATAATGACCACGACTCAGATCTAGAAAATAGAACACCGCACAAAAACGTAGACACCACACCGAAAGATACCTCGGAATCCAACGGAGACAAAAATTTAGCAAACCCGGGAGCAATAGAAGCACTTCAAGATCGCTTAAAGCAACTTGAGAAAGAAACCCAACAACAGCGAGAGATCAGAAAGGATCTACAAAGGGAGGTACGGCGACACCGAGAATTGGAAGAGAAACTACAGCAGTTAGAAGCCGATCTCAAATCGAAAACTCCTCGGATTACCCCTGAGGAAAATTCACGCAAAGAACAAGATCCATTCACCAGAGAAATCATGAAAACCAAAATTCCAAAAGATTTCAAACTCTCGGATATGATTTTGTACAATGGCACCACAGATCCCAACCATCATCTCAGCAATTTCAGAAGCAGAATGTACCTTACCGACGCCTCAGATGCCGTTCGCTGCAAAGCTTTTCCAACAACTCTCACGAAAATGGCGATCAGATGGTTCGACAACTTACCTCCGAAGTCCATCTCAAACTTCGACGACCTGGCCAAAAAGTTTCTGGCCAGATTCTCCATCCAGAAAGATAAGGCCAAGCACGCACCCAGCTTACTAGGGATCAAGCAAGGAGATCGGGAGAGCCTCCGCAACTACATAGAAAGATTCAACAAAATATGCATGGACATACAAAGTTTACCGACAGAGGCCGCCATCATGGGGCTTATCAATGGCCTACAAGAGGGACCTTTTAGCCAATCTATATAAAAAAAGTACCCTACCTCCTTAGACGAAGTACAGGAGTGAGCAGAAAAATACATCAACATGGAAGAGAACGCTCGGCTGGGAGAAACCTCAAAATCTGGGGCCCCCTACCAAGACAAAGACAAGGACTCAAAAAGGAAAGAAGATCGACAGGGGGAGAAAATCAAAAAGTACCATAACTACACTCCTCTCAGGGCATCCCTGGTCGACGTATACAAAGAAGTCTGCCACACAGAGAAAATCTCCCAGCACGACCACTCAAAGGCAAAAGAGGAGGAGGAAACCAGAAGGAATATTGTGAATACCATCGAGTCCGAGGGCACTCCACCAACGAGTGCTTTGACTTGAAAAATATCATAGAAAAATTGGTGAGAGAAGGAAAATTAGATCGATTTCTAGCCACCCGAGATGATGACCAAAGAAAGAGACGAAGGGACGAAGATGACGGACGAGCTGAACGATCACCTCGGACACCAGAAAGACACGTCCACATGATACACGGTGGATTCGCAGGAGGCGGGATCTCCAAATCATCCCGAAAAAGATACCTCAAAGAAGTATATCATGTTGAGGGAAAGGAGGAAGCACCCGACATCCCGGCGATAACATTCACTAAAGAGGATGCATCCGGCATCATCTCCAGACATGACGATCCCATGGTCATCACTATCATACTGGCAAACGCCAATCTACACTATACACTAGTAGACCAAGGGAGTTCTGCCGACATCTTATTCAAAACAGCCTTCGACAAACTCGGCTTAGATGAAAAGGAGCTTAGAGCATACCCGAATAGTCTCTTCAGACTAGGAGACACCCCGGTACAACCACTGGGATACGTATCGCTACACACAACCTTCGAAAAAGGGAACCAATCCAGGACCCTCAAAATAGACTACATTGTGGTCGACGTAAGTTCAGCCTACAACGCTCTAATAGGTCGGACAACACTTAATCAACTCGGCGCGATAGTCTCGACCCCACATCTATGCATGAAATTCCCGACTACAGAAGGGATAGCCACGATAAAGGCAGATCAAAAGATGGCACGCCACTGTTATAACGAAAGTCTAAACCTCAGAGGCAGAGGGGAAGAGTTTCATACAATTGAACTTGGCGGAGTTCAGCGACGAGAAGAACTCCATCCGCAGCCAGAAGGTGAGACAGAGAAGATTCAGATCGGAGACACTTCGGATAAAACAACTAATATTGGCACGATCCTAAGAGGAGACTCAAAAGAATTACTGATACAATTCTTACGAGATAATGTTGACCTCTTCGCATGGAAAGCCGCAGACATGCCGGGCATAGACCCTAAGCTAATGAACCACAAGTTGGCGGTCTATCCAGGATCTCGCCCGGTGCAGCAGAGACGAAGAAAACTAGGAGCTGAGCGATCCCAAGCTGTGGAAGAGCAGGTACAGGCACTACTGGAGGCAGGATTCATAAGAGAATTCAAGTATCCACAATGGTTAGCCAACGTCGTCTTGGTGAAAAAATCAAATGGGAAGTGGCGAATGTGTACTGATTACACCGATCTCAACAAAGCCTGCCCAAAAGATCCTTATCCACTCCCAAGTATCGACGCTCTGGTAGATGCTTCCTCCGGATATAGATACCTCTCGTTTATGGACGCATATTCGGGATACAACCAAATCCTCATGTATCCACCAGATCAAGAAAAGACCTCGTTTTTAACGCCGAAAGCAAATTACTGCTACATCGTGATGCCTTTCGGTCTCAAAAATGCGGGTGCTACTTATCAAAGGCTAATGAACAAAGTCTTCTCAGACCACATCGGAAAGATCATGGAAGTCTATGTGGACGACATGTTAATAAAGACACAAAACGAAGACACACTACTGTCCGACCTGACTCAAGTGTTCGACACTATAAGGAAGCATGACATACGGCTTAATCCTGCAAAATGCACCTTCACAGTAAAAGCAGGAAAATTCCTAGGTTTCATGCTCACACAAAGAGGAATTGAAGCAAACTCGGATAAATGCCAAGCCATACTCAACATGAAGAGCCCCACCTGCGTCAAAGAAGTACAGCAACTCAACGGGAGATTGGCCTCCCTATCCAGATTCTTAGCAGGGGCTGCGATAAGATCTCTCCCCTTCTATGCTACTTTAAGGAAGGGAAAGCAGTTCGAATGGACGACAGAATGTGAACAAGCCTTCCAAGACTTCAAGGAGTTCTTAGGACGGCCACCTATCTTATCTCGACCACGAGAAGGAGAACCGCTCATATTATATCTCGCAGTAGGAAGCCGGGCAATAGCCTCAGCACTAGTCAGAGAAGACGAAAGTGGGCAACAACCTGTATACTTCATTAGCAAAGCGCTACAGGGATCCGAGCTGAACTACCAAAAGATAGAAAAGTTTGCCTATGCTCTCATTCTAACATCTCGACGACTTCGCCCGTACATCCAGGCTCACACCGTTAAGGTTCGAACCAACCAGCCCATCAAAGGAATACTGCAGAAAACAGATTTAGCAGGCAGAATTTTACAATGGGTAGTAGAGCTATCAGAGTTCGACCTCCAATACGAACCTCGGATGGCCATCAAATCGCAGTATCTGGCCGACTTCATTGCAGAATTCACAGATGCCCTGGAAACCCCCACAGAATGGAATCTCTATGTGGACGGTTCTTCAAATAAAACGGGAAGTGGCGCAGGCGTGATAATAGAAAGCAATCAAGGAACCCAAGTCGAGCTCTCCCTCAAGTTCGGGTTCCCAGCCTCGAACAACTAGGCCGAGTATGAAGCTTTATTAGCTGGTTTGAAGCTGGCTAAAGAAGTTGGAGTTCAAAAACTCAACATTTACAGCGATTCACAAGTAGTCACCTCACAAATAACAAGGAGTTATCAAGCCAAGGACCCTACCATAAAAAAATATTTGGATAAAACCAAGGAACATCTCAGACAACTCGGGGAATATAAGATCTGCCACATACCCCGCGAACAGAATGCCCGAGCTGACGCACTCTCGAAACTAGCCAGCACCAAACCAGGGGGCAACAACAGAAGCCTCATCCAGGAAATACTACAAAACCCATCAATCTCGGAAGAGGAAAAAGTCCTGGCCATAATAAATCAAGACCAAGGATGGATGACCCCCATAATCAATTACCTCAAAGCAAGAACACTCCCTACAGAAGAAAAGGAGGCAAAGAGGTTAAAAATGGAGGCATAGTACTACACCATCATAAACAACATCCTCTACAAAAGAGGGATCTCAATACCATTACTAAAATGCGTGCCGACCTCCAATACAAGGGAAGTACTAGAAGAAGTACACAGCGGCATTTGTGGCAATCATCTTGGAGCACGGGCTCTCGCCAAAAAAGTACTATGGGCGGGGTTTTATTGGCCAACTCTACAGAAAGAAGCTACAGAATTTGTAAAGACATGTCCACCATGTCAAAAACATGCCAACTTTCACATCGCCCCGCCAGAAGAGCTCATCAGCGTGACTTCACCTTGGCCGTTTGCAAAATGGGGACTCGATCTTCTCGGCTCCTTCCCCCAGGGATCAGGACAAGTTAAATTTCTCATAGTCGGGGTAGACTACTTTACAAAGTGGATCGAGGCAGAGCCCCTAGCCAACGCCACCGCTCAAAGAAGCCAGAAATTCTTATATAGAAATATTGTCACAAGGTTCGGAGTTCCACATTCAATAACCACAGACAATGGCACTCAATTCACAGATGCAGGCTTCAGAAAACTAGTAGCCGACTTGAATATAAAGCACCAGTACACCTCCGTTGAACATCCACAAGCCAATGGACAGGCCAAAGCTGCTAACAAAGTTATATTGGCCGGGTTAAAATGGAGATTACAGGATGCAAAGGGAGCATGGGCAGAAGAGCTTCCACAGGTCCTATGGGCATATCGAACGACACCACATTCCACCACAAAGGAATCCCCCTTCCGATTAGCATATGGAATAGAGGCAATGATTCCAATAGAGATTGAGGAAGGATCGCCCAGAGTAGTTAATTATAATGAGGGAGCAAACTCCCAACTCCAGAAGAAAGAGCTCGACCTGCTACCCGAAATCCAAGAAAGAGCTCGGATCAGGTAAGAAGCGCTAAAACGTCGAATGGTTTCCAGGTATAATCAAAGGGTAGTGCCGAGAAGTTTCACGGAAAATGATCTCATCCTAATCCGAAATCATATCGGAACAACTCGACCAGGAGAAGGAAAATTGGCAGCAAACTGGAAAGGACCCTACCGAGTTGTAGAAGTACTTGGGAAGGCCTACTACGCACTGTCTGAACTCGATGGACGAGAGCTTCCCAGATCATGGCACGCCTGCAACCTAAGAAGGTACTACAGTTAGAAAAAATAAAGATCTCATTATTGGATGCACTCTTTTTCCTGAAAAGGTTTTTTAATGAGGCACCAAGTTGAGACTCAGACACTATCCGCCTTAAAGGGATGATTCCATATGTATATATTTGCACTTTTCCTTGAATAAAATATATCTTAGATATTCTACAAGATTTCAAGATGCATTAATCTGAAGCATTCATCGTCCGATTATAAAGCAACCGATCGGCAGAAAGTGAAAAACAATTTCACTGCACGATCACGATAAAGACAACCGTCTGATAAAGGTGAAAACGCGATTCACCCAAAGGACGATCTAGAGATGATAACCACTTTCTACAAATCGGCAAAGATGAACACAGAATAATGTAAGAAGTTATCGAAAGTGATCTAAAAAAAGAACCTGACGAGGTCTTACGGATTGCTAAAATAATAACTTAAAGACTGGTCGACGTTAAGAAGTCGGACCAAGTCAACCCAAGTTATAAGTAAACCCTGGAAAGAGGTCTGGCCAACCCTATTAAAGAGGATTACTTTAACTTAGAAGGGCCCGACATAACAAAGTCAGCCCAAAACCAAAAAGTTATACAATTAGTCCTTGAAAGAGACCTGACAAAGGTCCAAAAAAGAGGACTACAAAATAACTTAAAGGAGACTGATATAACGAAGTCGGACTCCTACTACTAAAAAGTTATTTGCAAAAGTAACTTAAAGGAGACCGATATAACGAAGTCAGCCTCCTACTACTAAAAAGTTATTTGCAAAAGTAACTTAAAGGAGACCGATATAACGAAGTCGGACTCCTCCGATATAACGAAGTCAGACTCCTACTACTAAAAAGTTATTTGCAAAAGTAACTTAAAGGAGACCGATATAACGAAGTCGGACTCCTACTACTAAAAAGTTATTTGCAAAAGTAACTTAAAGAAGACCGATATAACGAAGTCGGACTCCTACTACTCAAAAGTTATTTGCAAAAGTAACTTAAAGGAGACCGATATAACGAAGTCGGACTCCTACTACTAAACAAGTTATAAAAGTAATCCCTGAAAGAGATCTAACAAAGATCCAAGAAAGAAGATTACAAAAACAACTTGGAGGACCAACTTGAAGAAATCGGTTATAGATCGTCAGAAACACAAGCAAGAACGAGAAAACCGAAGAACAAATTAGACCCACACCACAAAGGATTCAAGTTACAAAGTACAAAGCAATCCAAAAAGGTCGAGCTGCAAGGTCCCAACATCCTCAGAAAACAAAAAAGATACCAAGTTAAGCGTGAAAGCATGATATAATCTACAAAGCTATAAAGATTCAGAGGCCACCAAAAAAGCTAGAAAGTTACTTTTGTTTGTCAAAACAAAAGGTTGCTAGGCAAGCAACGAGAAAGTATCAACAGTTAACAAAAAGAGTTTAAAAAGCCCACAAGCCGGGCCAACTACGAAAATATCCAGAATAAATGAGCTAAGGGTCAGAAGACTATTTAGCAGCATCAGTTCGAGGAGACGAATGGCGAGTCTGGAGAGGAACAGCATCCATAGTACCATCATCCCGGTTTAAGATCTGACAGTCAGGATCAGAAGCGGGAGGGCTGGCCTCGGCGGGAACGGCAGGAGTTGACACCTTGGCAGAGGATACGGGGGGAGGTTCGACATCATCCTCATCCTCGTCATCAGGGACAACCTTGCCATCTCTGATAACGTTGTCTAAGCTAAAGAGGGTCAGGTCGGCCTCGGAAGCAATAACCCGAACTTGCTCCTTCAGGTTCTCATAGGCAGCAGTTACGCTGCCAACAAGATGACCTTGGAGTTTGAAATAATTAGCTCGGACATTCTCCAACTCCTCTCTCAGACGCAACACCTCCCGATAAGATGTCACATAACTATCCTTATGTCTCATAGCCGTGTCCTCGGCCAGTCTCAAAAGCCGCCAGAGAAGTGGAACTCGCCTTCTCATTCTCCAAATCTTTTTCCAACTTGGCCACCCTCACTTCAAGCTCCTCCTTCAAACCTTTCATTTGATCAAACTCCTGTTTGGCCTCCTCCATGAAAGCTTTAGTGGCATGGAGAGGAAGACTTTGAGCAGTTCGATATAAGGCCGCTCCCATGTGTGCCAACTTAATACCACTCCGAGTTATATAATCAAAATGATGAAGAAGCGACACATCATCCATAGAAAGAATACCATAAGGGCCGATTTGTTGATCCACAAACTCAACCGCATCAAAGTTTGGGGCATCAAGGTCGAAAGGCTCAGTGGTTTTTTGTTTCTTGCTAGGAGGGGTACCAGAAGCTGCAGCAGAAGATTGTGGAGGATCGACCAGACGAACCCGAGGAGTAGGAATTGCTTTCCTCGGCCCGGGAGAACTTGGTATAGGAGGTTTAACTGGAACCTGAGAAGATCCCTCTCCGGCCGCCTTGGCCGAGATGTTTAAAGCAGCAGTTGCCTTCTTCGCCTTCTTGTAGGCCTTCATAGAATCATTATTCTTCGACATCTCTAAAAAACACAAAATCAAAAAGACAAGTTACAACATAGGAGAAGAAAAGCTTGGAAGCAAGTATAAAAACAAATCAGACAGTACCCAAAGCAGCCCGAACTAAAGACGGATCACTCAAGAATCTCTTCGTGTCCAGATGGGGAGGCTTCCCCCACAAATCTTCAAGAACAACTACAAAGGCCCGCTCAACCTTACTAAGCATCTCCTATGTGTAACGTGGCACTCTTACATTCTTTTACCACTCTAGAGGAAAAGCAGGCTCATCATTTTCATCAAGAAAAAAGGGGCGGACCCCCTCAATAGCACGAACTCGGAAGAAGTAGTTCTTAAAATCTTTAAATGACTCATCATACATGGCAAAAACTTTATGCCCCTGGGCTGATCTGAAAGAAACCCAGGAAGCTTTCTTTTTGGAAGAACCTCCGGGCTTGGCTGAGACAAAAAGATAAAGAAAAAGAGTTTCAGAAGGTGTTATGCCCAACTCCTGGCAAAGAAGTTGAAAAATTTTGATAAAACCCCAGGAGTTCGGATGAAGCTGGGACGGAGCAATGTTACAGGACCACAACAAGTCAGTTTCAAAAGCAGTAAAAGGGAAAGTAACGTTTAATTGGCTGAAGAAGTACTCATAAGCATAGAAAGAGGGACACTCCCCCTCGACGGAAGTCGGAAAACAAACTCTCTCATCAGAATCAGGGGCAACAAGCTCATAATCCCCCTCGCAGGCACTGTTACCACAAATCCTATGGCGCTTCCTCAGCTCTGTGCAAAATTTAGCATCCACAATAGAAACACACAACAAGACAAGGGAATCCAACCAATCGGACATCCCCTCGGGAACTATGGAAGACATCTCTACAATGTTATTGCGAGAAGACATGAGACCAACTAATCCTAGAAGTAAGAAAAGAAGATGGGATTACTAAAAACATCTCGGACAAGGGAGAAAACAACTCAACACGAAACAGGCGAACACACAGAAAAGGAAAACCCCAAGACTCAAACCAAAGCCCCTGGGGCATCCTTTGGGGGCAATAATCAAGTAAGGTTTCTAGTAGAAATCTATAGCTCTCACCCCAGCATCTTTCAAACAAAAAAAAAAGAGACTTCAAACAAGCAAGCATTTCCAGAAGCATAAGTCATCACAGTCAACCAAGCAAAAAGCATTCCCAAAATATCACAACACGCCAAGTGGAAATCGTCAAAGGTACGAACTTTTGAGAAATCAGACAAAAAGCAATCAAGCAAAGCAAGGAACGGATGCAGAGTTTCTATCAGATAGTAAAAAATCAGAAGCAACAACAAAACCTTAGAAAGCCTCGACGGAAATGCCAGAAGAGCGCACAAAAGAAAGCCAAGAAAAACACATTTACAGCGACAAACAAATGCAAGATCACGAAAAGATTCAACTTTTAAACATGAAAAAGCAAAAGCTTCACCAAAAAACTAAAAATGAAGCCGTGAAAGAAGCAAGAACATTAGTACCAACCTGAAAAAGCAGCAGGCTTCAGGGAAGTTGTAGAGGGACGGCGAAATCTGGAATCACTACCTCGAAGTAAAAGAAAAGACACGAGCAAAAGCAACGTCGCTGGGCTGAAACACGAAACTACGAACCCAGGCAGAGGCTTCAGAAAAACCAAACAACGTCGCAACACAAAGAAAGTTGAAAGCGAGAGAATGAAGGGAAAAATGCGAAGAAGTTACGAAAAGGGCGAAGGAGAGAAACCGTTTCTGGGTTTTCAAAATCAAAATAAAAGAGCCAAAGGGAAACGGGGCAATTAATGATAAAATTAATGAAGGCATTAAACCCTCGCACGTTTCTAAAGCGCCGATATAAAAGCGCGCGCTTTTAGAGGAAAAACGTTCTACATTCAAAAGCTTCTACAAAGGAATCAACAAAATGCTTGAGTTCGGCTCTACTAGAGAAGGACCGAAGTTGAGAACTCGGCCTCAAAAAAGAAAATCAAGCTCAAGCAGGGGCACTGTTCATACCCTGGGTCGAGCTGTCCGAACCGGGATGTTCGGTAGCAAAGCGACCGACCTGTTTAGGCCAAGCGAACCGACTTCTTTACGAAGTACTCGGCCAGATTGACAGGAAAGCCCAGTAAAGGGCCCAAATGAAGGAACACAACCCAATCCAAAGGCAGCCCAAGCCTACAGAGAGAAGGGCAGTTCCGTTGAAGATAAGCTGACCTCACCCAAAGATAAGATAAGATAAGATAAGATAAGATAACTAACTTATCTTATCTAAAAAGGTCACTCTACACCATTATAAATACATTGGAGCACCCAGGTATAACTCATACTCTGATTCTACAAAAAACCTGTTTAATACCCATGCTAACTTAAGCATCGGAGTCTCTTGCAGGTACCCCCACCCTCCGGTGACGAAGGATCAGCAGTGCAGCCAGTTCAACAAGTCGGACGCGGCGGCTCCAGTCACCACCAACAAGTCGGACCCAACAGCTCCAACCGTTACAGAAGATCTCCTCCGAGATCAACCTACAGTTTCAGGTAACCCTCGGAACAGTAACTATTTTCAAGTTTACTTGAATAAAGAATATCGATTACTAATTCAGATTTTGCATTCAATTTGTACTAAACAAAATAAACAAAACAAATAAGATAATGAAGCCATATAAATACATGACACAGCTAGAACAAATGAAATACACCAACAGACATGACACAACTAGTTATCCTTTGTGGGTTGATTGGGACAACCTCTTCGATTATGGTTGGTTTGCCTGTATAGCCCCCACCATTTCTGTTGAAGCTCAACCTCATCCATCTCATTATGAAACCTCGTGAAAACTGGTCTACCGGTTGCTTTCCTATGTATGGTGAGATTAGGATGCAAACGTGTCCCATACCACTTCAATCACAGCTTCTTGTCTGGTATCGGAGAGAACTCAATCTTGTACACCTCGAACATAGGCTCTTGCATGTACACTGGATGAACATACTTCGCCCACTCAACACTTACGGTAGCACAAGCAGCAAGTGCATGATGACACGAGAAATAAAATGACTGGAAAACACCACAGTCACATGCCCTCGCACTCAACCGAACACAAAATGAACCTTGACTCCAACCCTTAAAAGGCTTTAACTCCTCCACCGCAAATACTAAGGCCCTCCTGTCGCATTGTGTAACATGCATCTTGGGGATTTCCTCCCTGTTCTTCTTGACAGCACCTAGCAGCCACTGAGAAAATCGATTACCGGTTGTCATTTGTGCTTGTGCTTCCCAGTCTATCTTGACAAACAATTGTTATAGCCTCTCGTAAGTGTATCAAACAATGGTTGAAATCGGTAAATACCGTGTACCCTTCAGAACTGCATTCATATACTCGAAGAGGTTAGTTGTTATTTGCCCAAACCTACGACTGCTATCACAGTATTATAACCATATTTCCTTGTTGAATCTACCGATCCAGTCTGCCATCTCACACAATAGCCCTCTCAAAGCATCCATGTACCCCTCGTACCCAGTATTGCTTGGGCTATAAGCAACATTCATGAGATATCGCTTTCCCTCAGCATATTTGAAACGAGACATAAAATGCACAGCCATGTGCCTAACATAGTACGCATGGAACGCTCTAGGAGGCTTTCAACCACTATCATCAGCTCTAAGTGCGGCCTTGATCAGTTGACATCTATCAGATATAATCAAAAGCCCTTCTTGTGGTATCACATGTTGTCTCAGGTTGGTAAAGAAGGATGACTAGGACTTCGTAGTCTCAGACTCGACAATTGCAAATGTCACAGGAAGGATGTTACTATTACCGTCTTGTGCTACTACAATTAGCAACACACCACCATATTTGTTGTACAGATGCATGCCATCAATGAAGATGAAGAGCTTGTAATGCTTGAAAGCCTCCATACAAGGAGGAAATGCCCAGAATACCTTATTAAATTAGCTGCAGTCGTGTACCACCAAGTGCCCATTATAGTACGGTACCGCCCTGAATCACATATTGTTCTGGGATAACAACTCTGTAATGCTTGAAGCAACCTCAGCACTAGGGGTGGAAGTGGTCTGGGTTACTCAACGGGGGCTCGTAGCTCAACTCGTTTTAGGCTTGGCTCGACTCAGCTCGTTTTATTAAATAGACTAAGTTTGGACTTTTTAAAAAGCCTATTAGTTAAAAAGACCAGGTCATAGGCTTTAAAAAAGCCTACAAAACTCGTTGGGCTAGCTTGTCAAAATATTTTTTTGTAAAAATAAATTTTTCTTAGTTTAGACTTTCGACTATTCACTTATGTTGAACACAAAATAAAACAAAGAAAGAATCAATAGTCAAGACTAGTTAAGATTGTAAGTTTTTTGCTAAAAGAAAAAGTTTATGAATTGTAAATATGGTTATGATATGTGACTAACGATTAATATATAAATGAATTATGCTTTATAAATTATGAATTAAAAATTGTAGAATGCATTTATGCTAATTTAGATATTTTAAGTGTATTGTTTTGAGCTCTAATTCACGAAATAGGTTTTTCAAATAGGCTCGTATGCTTGTCAGGCTTTAAATATGCCAGGCTGGAGCCTAAAAAAAAGTTTATGAGAAGTAACAGGCCCAGGCTTGGGCCATCAATTTATAATATGGGCCAGACTCGTCAAACCCAAAACTCAGCTTGACTCGACCCATTTCCATCCCTAGTCGGCACCTTATTATATGACTCCTCCCAATCGGCATATATCTATGCAATTGTATTTTGCTTCGCCATATCTAGAACTTTTTGTATGAGGGTTTGAAGTGATAGCTTTGTCTAACTGTACCTTGTAGAACATGGATAGTAACTGATGGATTAGTCTATATAAGGGGCAAGATGACACTTACATATTAAGTTGTTGTCCAACTATCTATGGTCATGAGACATGGTGGGGATAAACAAGTGTGTGGACCACCATATTTATGCACATCCCTAACGAATTAAAATATAATCGGTAGCCATTCAAAACCAAAATAATCATGATAAATAAGAATATACATGATAATATAAAGTAAGGCTTACCAATATTCGAGATTCTGTTGGAGGGCAACACGGAGACTCCAAGGACATCCTACTGCAAATTATCTGCAATACACATGGTACTTTGATCGATCCGATTCCACAACTCAGTACTCAGTACTTCTCTAAATTCTATAATTCTTCACACCTTGCATGACTGCCTCTCTGCTTTTAAATCTGTGACCAATGCGAATCTCCACACCACCGTCTATGTTATAATCGTTCTCACCCATATTGAAAAATGGAGTTTTCTCATGCATCACACGTCCAGATCTAATGTATGATAGTGACTGGGTACAGTTGATAACTCAAAATTGATTGTGGGGCAAACAGAAAATACTGAACTAAAACACCAACCAGAGTTTCTGGTACAAACTCCTCCTCATCATCATCCTCAGAAGAACCATTATCATTGCTTGATAAACCATTATTTTGTGGTTTATATTGTGCTTATTTGTGTGGTTTTATCAAATCTTTACCCACTTATTCATATGATTAGCATGTATTTACAATTCCTTCCCAAAATTACTCCATGGTTAAAAACTTGCTTCCTAGAGACTTTTAATTGTGTATTTTAATTCTCCTTTATTTCATTCGATGCCGTAATCCATGTGTTAAGTGTTTCAGGCTTTATAGGGCATGAATGACTTGGAGATTGGAAATGAGGCTTGCAAAAATGGAAGGAACACGAGAAATTAAGGAGATGACCAGCGAGAAGCGGCACGGACGCGTGGCTCACGCGACCGCGCGAAATAGAGGAAATTGCAGTGACGCGTTCGCATGCCTGACGCGAACGCATGGATTGGAAACTGCACAAGTGACGCGAATGCGTGGACGACGCACACGCGTGACAAAGCAAAACGCTGGATGACGCGAACGCGTGGATGACGCGATCGCGTGACGTGCGCAATCTGCAAAACCTGCAGAATTTGCTGGGGGCGATTTTGGGCCATGTTTTGATCCAGTTTTTGGCCCAGAAAAGCATATTAGAGCCGGGGAACATGCAGAGACCAGGGGAGACGTTCATTCCACACAATTTTAGTTTTAGATCTGATTTTACTCCTCCTCTAGGTTTTCTCTCTACACATTGATAGTTCTTAGGATTTTGTTTTAATTGTTTTTTGGATTGGGATATTGAGAAGAGTTATTACCTCTGCCAAGACTTCATCATTCTAGTTTGTTTCCTTACTTGTCACTTACTCTTTCATATCATTAATTTGTTCAAAATTACTATTGGATTATTTTTAGAATTTATGAATACAAGAACTATTTTTATTTTTAATTGGTCTCTTTGATTATTATTATTTATCATGTCTTTCTTTACTTCCCTTTCTTATTTCGTGAATTTTACATTCATAATGAGCGAGTAGTTCCATAACTTGATTGGGAGTTAGTTGAAAGGAGAACCTTGAGTTGGGATGCTCAAGAGTAGAATTATAATTGGGTTTATCATTGGGTCGCCCTCTAATCACTGACACTAGTCCTTCCCAAGGGAGAGGATTAGAACTTGTGAATAGAAACTTACTTCCAACTTGCTTGACTTTCCTTTATCTAGTAAGGGATAACTGAGCAGAACAACCTTCAATTATCAATTAATCTTGGGAGAACTCCAACAAGGATAGGGCTTCCGACTAATCTACTCCCGGTCAAGGTTTTTATTTAAATTACTTAAATTCTCTGATTTAACTTCCTGTTTATCAACTCAACCCATTTTAGAAAATATCTGATTAATAAAATAGAACATCTTTCTGCAACTCGTTCGGAGACGACCTGGGATTCATACTCCCAGTATTTTAAATTCTAATTTTGTGACAACCCTTCTAAATTGATAAGCGGATTTTTAGTTGGTTAAGAACTATACTTGCAACGTATCTCTTATAATAATTTCTTAACTCGCCAATTTTTGCCACGTCAATTTTTGGCGCCGTTGCCGGAGTGTTACAATAGAGTGCTAAGTTATTGATTGAAATTTATTTATTTGCATTTTTATTTTATTTTTGCTACTATGAGCTGCATGTTTCTTTTGTTAAATGACGCGTTCACTTCCTGATCCAAGCTTGCCAGTATTTGATCCTGAGATTGAAAGAACTATTTCACGTATAAAGCAAGCTTGGCGTCGGTTAGTCCTCTCCGAAGGCGACCCTGAAACGTCATTTAAGGACAAAACAAGCTCCCTTTCTACTGATTCGGTTGATTTACGTGCAGGTGACGTGGCAGCACCTAGGAGAGTTACTATCCAGGAGGCTGGAGCCCCTGATTTTACAATGCAACCATTTCAAGCGCATCCTCCAACGGTGGCTATGGATTTTGAACTCAAGACTGCACTACTCAACTTGATGCCTAAGTTTCATGGCTTACCTGCTCAAGAGCCTATCAAGCACCTTAGAGATTTTCAAGCAGCTTGTTCTACTGTCAGGCGTGATGGTGCAGATGAAACTTCTATTTTGTTAAAAGCCTTCCCATTCTCTCTTGAGGGAAAGGCGAGAGAGTGGTATTACACTCATCCCGCAGCAACTGTTTCTAACTGGGATACGCTTAGAAGAGAATTTTTGAAAAAATTCTTTCCAACTGAAGTTACTGATAAACTGAGGAAATACATTTCCATGATTATTCAGAACGAGTCCGAGACTCTTTACGAATACTGGGAGCGCTTCAACAATCTTTTGGAAGCATGCCCCAACCATATGATTGACAAGATAGTGTTGCTCGGCTACGTCACACAGGGCATGAGGCCTCAAGATAAGACCACATTGGAAAGTGCTAGCAATGGGTCTATGAAAAAGTACAAGACCACGGATGAGGCATGGCAATTGATCAGCGACTTAGCTGAATCTACTCGGAATCACAGGCAGAAACAAAGCCGGTCAAAAGTTGTTGCAAAGGTATCTTCTAGCAAGGAGACCACTGCTCTGACTCAGAGTATATGTGAAATGACCAACTTACTGAAGCAGATGCAGTTGAGTTAACAACAAGCTCAGCAAAGCCAACAGTTAGTTCCCCAGAGAGTGTGCGGGATCTGTGCTGATTATAGCCATTATACTAATAAATGTCCGCAGCTCCAGCAGGAAGACAACACTGTGGCAGCCACTCATAACTTCTATGACCGCCCCAATCAAGGATACAATCAAAGTGGCGGCTACAACCATGGATGGCAAGACAATTCCAACCAAGGTTGGCGAGATAATTCTAACCAGAGTTGGAGGGACAACAATAACAGAGGAGGCAGAGACAATCAAGAAAATCAGAGGTGGAATAATAACAACAACAGGCAGTAGAACCAGAACCAGCCTTACAGAGCACCTCACCTGAGGCAATCCCAAGGAGCACAGTACAACCAACAACAAGTTCCGCAGATCACTCAATTCAATTCCTCTCCGAGTGATGATGTGTTTCAATCCCTTGCGCAAGGACAAAAGAACGTGGAAAGTTCACTTAATGGTCTAACATCCGCTATACAAGCTCTCATCTCTCAGCTGGGATCATCCAATACTTCAAACACTCAACATGCAAGCTCTAGTGGAATTTCTTCTCAACCCTTACCTAATCCAAAGGGTGGCATCAATGCCATCACCCTAAGGTCCGGAACCACACTACAAGAGAGGGATCAGGAGGAGCCAATCCTAACAGAACACGCCTCAGCTGAAGAGGTGGTGGAAGTAGAGGATGCTGAAGAGGAAGAGGACATACAGGACATGGAGGAAGAAGAAGCTCAACCACAGAAAGAAGCACTAAAGGATGCAGACGCTGCAGAAAACGCCCCTCCTATTCCATTTCCACAAATTGCAAGGAAGCCCATGAAGCAGATGGAACTTAATCCCAAAATAGTAGAAATATTCAAAAAGGTTGAGGTAACTGTTCCCCTTTTTGATGTTATTCAGAAAGTACCTAAATACGTAAAGTTTCTAAAAGATTTATGTATACATAAAGACAAAATTAATGAATTAGAAACTATTCCCTTAGGTAGTTCTATATCTGCTTTAATGGGGGGTATACCTGAAAAGTGTAGTGATCCAGGTCCATGTATGGTTAACTGTACTATTGGAGGTGTGATATTTTCTGACTGCATGTGTGATTTAGGAGCATGTGTTAGTATAATGCCTTTGTCTATATATGATACTTTGAGGCTCCCTCCCTTAAAAAGATCGGCAGCTCGTTTTGTGTTAGCAGATAAAAGCATTATTACAGTGGTTGGAATTGCTGAAGATGTATTAATGAGAATTAAGGGGCTCACATTTCCCATTGACTTCTACATTCTGGAAATGCCCCCTAATAACTCAAGAAGGCCATCATCAATCCTGCTTGGAAGACCATTCCTGAAGACTTCAAAGTTCAAGCTGGACGCATTTTCCGGAACTTATTCTTTTGAAATAGATGGCAGAATAGTGAAATTCAGTTTAAATGAGGCTATGAAGCACCCTCCGGATGATTATTCTATCTCCCAGTGTGACATCATAGATGAAACCGTGGCTAAAGTTCACCAGGAGGAATTAGAAGAGAAGTACACAGAACAAGGTCCAAGTGTGGGGATATTTTCAGAGGACAATGAGGGCACTTTGCCATTATCACCAGCTCCGGATGATCCAGAGCCTAGCCATGAGCAAAAATTAGAATTAAAGCCCCTCCCTCTACACCTCAAGTATGCTTACCTTGAGGACAAGCAGAAGTTTCCAGTTATCATTGCAAGGGACCTCACTTCTCAACAAGAAGAACAGCTACTCAGTGTGCTGAGAAAACATAAGAAAGCAATTGGATGGAGCCTGGCAGATATAGTAGGCATCAGCCCTCAGGTTTTTTAGCACAGAATATTCCTAGAAGAGGGAGAAAATCCTGTCTGTCAACCTTAAAGAAGATTGAATCCCACCATCTTAGAAGTTGTTAAGAAAGAAGTGACCAGGCTACTTGAAGCAGATATCATTTACCCCATCTCAAATAGCGAATGGGTCAGTCCAGTACAAGTGGTGCCCAAGAAGTCTGGAATCACAACAGTAAGAAATGAGCATAGAGAGCTTCTGACAACTAGAGTGCAGAATTCATGGAGAGTTTGCATTGACTATAGGCATCTCAACCAAGCCACTCGCAAGGATCATTACCCCTTGCCATTCATTGATCAGATGCTTGATCGCCTGTCAGGTAAATCCCATTATTGCTTTTTAGATGGTTATACAGGCTATTTTCAAATCCATATAGCTCCTGAAGATTAGGAAAAGACTACTTTTACATGTCCTTTTGGGACTTATGCTTATAAGAGAATGCCCTTTGGCTTATGCAATGTACCAGCCACTTTCCAAAGGTGCATGATGAGTCTTTTCTCTGACCTTATTGAGGACTGTATGGAGGTTTTTATGGATGATTTTAGCATTTATGGTGATTCATTTAGCCTTTGCTTGGATAGTTTATCTAGAGTATTAGATAGATGTGTCAGTACAAATCTTGTATTGAATTTTGAAAAATGTCACTTTATGGTAAAACAAAGGATTGTACTAGGACATGTTGTGTCTAATACTGGCATTTCTGTAGATCCAGCAAAGGTGGATGTTATTTCTAGTTTACCTTACCCCTCCTCTGTGAGGGAAGTCCGTTCGTTCCTTGGCCATGCAGGTTTCTACCGGAGATTCATTAAGGACTTTACTAAGGTAGCACTACCCTTATCCAGACTACTGCAGAAAGATATTGAGTTCGAGTTCAGTGAGGATTGCAAACAAGTGTTTGATAAGCTGAAGACCGCCCTGACTCAAACTCCAATTGTGAGAGGACCAGACTGGAGCCAGCTATTTGAAATCATGTGCGATGCTTCCAACCATGCAGTAGGAGCAGCGCTGGCTCAGCATGAAGGTAAGGATCCTTTTGTAATTGCTTATATGTCTAAGACTTTAAACACTGCTCAGTCTAACTACACTACTACTGAGAAAGAGCTTCTTGCTATTGTTTTTGCTTTGGATAAATTTCGAGCCTATTTACTTGGTGCTAAAGTAGTAGTGTACTCAGACCACGCAGCTCTAAAGTATTTATTAGCTAAAAAGGAGTCCAAACCAAGGCTTATACGTTGGATACTGATACTACAAGAATTTGATTTAGAAATTAAGGATAGGAGTGGTAACCAAAATCTAGTGGCAGACCACTTGAGTCGCCTTGAGCATATTAGGGATGACTCCACTCCTATAGATGATAACTTCCCATTTGATAACCTGCAAGCAGTATCTGAAGTAGTCCCTTGTTATGCGCCTGTAGCTAATTATCTAGTTAGCCGCACTTTTCCTCCAAACTTTACTAAGCATCAAAGAGACAAGCTGAAAAGCGAGTCCAAATATTATATATGGGATGACCCATATTTATGGAGATGTGGCGCTGACCAGGTAATTAGATAGTGTGTGCCTCAATCAGAATTCCAGTCCATTTTAGAGGCCTGCCACTCATCTGAGAGTGGAGGACATTTTGGCCCTCAAAGAAGAGCTAGAAAAAATTTTAGACTGTGGATTCTGGTGGCCTACTCTTTTTAAAGATGCTGCTGAATTTTGTAAATCTTGTTCCCCATGCCAAAGGTTTGGTAATATATCCAACAGGGATGAGATTCCTCAACAGACTATGCTTTTTTGTGAAATTTATTATGTTTGGGGCATTGACTTCATGGGTCCATTTCCACATTCTAATGGTTATTTTTATATATTGTTAGCTGTAGATTACATTTCTAAATGAATGGAAGCAATTCCTACCCGCACTAATGATGCTAACACTGTTGTTTCCTTTGTTAGAACCCATATTATTTGTCGCTTTGGATCACTGATGAGCAGATAATTTATACGCTTTTTGACATTGTTTTTAGTATGTTTTTAGTAGGATCTGGTTACTTTTAGGGATGTTTTCATTAGTTTTTATGTTAAATTCACATTTCTGGACTTTACTATGAGTTTGTCTGTTTTTCTGTGATTTCAGGTATTTTCTGGCTGAAATTGAGGGACTTGAGCAGAAATCAGATTCAGAGGTTGAAGAAGGACTGCTGATGCTGTTGGATTCTGACCTCCCTTCACTCAAAATGGATTTTCTGGAGCTACAGAACTCGAAATGGCGCGCTTTCAGTTGCGCTGGAAAGTAGACATCCAGGGCTTTCCAGAAATGTATAATAGTTTATACTTTGGCCAAGAATAGACGACGCAAGCTGGCGTTCAACGCCAGCTTTCTGCCCAAATCTGGCGTCCAGCGCCAGAAAAGGAGCCAAAACCAGAGTTGAACGGCCAAACTGGCACAAAAGCTAGCGTTCAACTCCAAGGAGGACCTCTACACATGCAACACTCAAAGCTCAGCCCAAGCACACACCAAGTGGGCCCCGGAAGTGGATTTATGCATCAATTACTTACTTCTGTAAATCCTAGTAGCTAGTTTATTATAAATAGGACCTTTTACTATTGTATTAGGCATCTTTGGTCTCAGTTTTAATCCATTGTTCATCTTAGGAGACTATTGATCACGTTTTAGGGGGCTGGCCATCTTGGCCATGCCTGGACCTTTCACTTATGTATTTTCAACGGTAGAGTTTCTGCACTCCATAGATTAAGGTGTGGAGCTCTGCTGTTCCTCAAAGATTAATGCAAAGTACTACTGTTTTCTATTCAATTCATCTTGTTTCGCTTCTAAGATATTCATTCGTACTTCAATCTGAATGTGATGAACGTGACAATCATCATCATTCCCTACGAACGCGTGCCTGACAACCTCTTCCGTTCTACCTTAGACTGAATGAGTATCTCTTAGATCTCCTAACCAGAATCTTCGTGGTGTAAGCTAGAATGATGGCGGCATTCAAGAGAATCCGGAAGGTCTAAACCTTGTCTGTGGTATTCCGAGTAGGATTCAATGAATGAATGACTGTGACGAGCTCCAAACTCGCAAGTGCTGGGCGTAGTGACAGACGCAAAAGGATAGTAAATCCTATTCCAACATGATCGAGAACCGACAGATGAATAG